>NC_056743.1:1494327020-1494532020 GCF_019279795.1 Protopterus annectens | reverse complement strand
CAGCACGGGACTAGCTGTCCTACATTGTTTATAATGTTGTTGGGCACACCATATAAAATAGGCTGTTTTTTTTCTACATCTTAAGTTTCAATTGTAAAGATCCAGGAAACACAGTTGACACTATTAACATCATTAACAAATAATCCCCAAGGCTTGGACATTAGGATGCTACTGAACAGATTTTGACTAAGGACTAGGCTTATAAAATGCAGACACTGAGAACACAATCTGACATCCTTGCATTGCTCCAGGACCGACTCATTCTGTCATGAAAGTGTTGGAAAGGAAAGATGAATGCTGGAATTATGCGTATGCCTGTTTGCTTAAATTAGGTTTGGTTTTGATAAATGATCCTGCACTTTAGAAAAAACAATTCCATTCTCTGCCATCATTGGTACTATGCAAATAACAAGAGACCAGAGGTGATTAACATAGTTATGGGTGCAGTCAAGTAAACATACAGTTCATGCAAAAACTCACAAAGGTTGTCTCATTTCCATTTTTTGTCTTCCCCTCCTCCTAGCAATGGAATTTGGAACTCCACCCCTTGACCTCAGCAAAGTCTGGGAGAAAAGCAGTTGTGCAGACAGCAATGAAGAAGAACAATAAGTTCACCTTCACAAATTATCAAGGGGACCCATTATAGCCAGAGATTCAACTCAGGCTATCAACTGATCAATCATGTAAACCCTCCTCTTTTCAGGCCTGACTCCTACTATAAGGGCACAGATGCTCAGCATAAGCGAAAGGAATTTCCACTTACGATACAAAAACACATGCTACTTAAAGTCACTAATAATGTTTTTTTTTTTTTTTATAAAATACTAAGCCTAACAAAAAGACTAAAACCAAAAAACAGAAAGAAATTCACCCCTGACTCATTCTTGTAATAATTTTTTGTTTTAACAAAAAGGAATAATAAACAGCAGAAAATGTTCTTCTCAGTGGAATAAAAATTGATTTGTTTTAATTCTCCTTCTTTCTCACTGTATAAATATGTTTTAAGCCACATCAGAACATTACAATGTTCAGTTTCAGAGAAAAGGACTGACTGCTCCTGACAAAGACGGACTTTTCAAGACTGACTTTTCAATGTTGCATTAACCACACATTGAGCCCTTTCTTCACAAATCACTACAGTTAACAGCAGTAACACCAAAGCAGTACAATACACTATCTATGAATGTAGCTACAAATCTTTTAAGGTCAGTTTCAGTTACTGCAAACAAAACAAGAATGTTTGGCTCTTTTCGAAGTACTCCACTGTACAACATCATAACATACTGGACTGGAACGAATATCATGACAAGCCACAAGTACCAGACTAAGCTAGTTATGATGCACCATATTTTCTACCACAGAATCAAGCACTAATGCAGTGGATGAACATTCATAGTAATACAGTGTTTTACAACAGGAGCTTACTTAAACCTAACTTTATTTGTACCCCCCCCCACACACACACACATACATACACACAATTTTAATACATACAATCACAAGTGACAGAAAACCTCAATCTATTCTTAAGTTCCTTCTGCATTTCGCAAACAGAAGGCTGTGCAGCAGTGAAAGGACTTTTGTCTAACTGGCCCTTCTGCTGGCCCACTTCTTGCGTGTTCTGCAAACTAATTAGGAGGTTTTCTACAGCACCCGGGAACAATGCTCCGTTTCTAACATCCCTTTCTTCCTATACCTCAACAAATCTCGATTCAAAGCTAAAGCAACCCTAATAGCAGTTACGCATCTTAATTCCTGTCTCTCTGTGCCACCAACTCACTCTTTTCACATCGGTCGAAGTTTAAAAATATTGTGCAGTGTCACTGCAAACTCTATGTATAAAGGACAAATTACTTCGAATTTAAGCTTAAGTTTGAATATGATACGCTCAGTACTGTATGGGGATAGCTATGATTTTAGCAGCAAAACAGTGTCAACTAATCAGACTAAATTTTTAGCGTACTAATGACAAACAGCCATCAGTTTTCCAAGTGCTAAGTTGTAAACTCAGGCAATACATCTTACCAAATTTCATTTGAAAAAGCAAATTAGTTTACAATCTACAAATGTTCTAAAACTTATGGAAAGCAGGATGGTGCAACTGTATTACAAGGTGGAGATTGGTGATTTTTTTTTCTTTACTCTGTAGCCTGTTTTCCTAAATGTGTTCTGACCTAAGCCAGGTTTTTCTCAAATTATACAGAAAATGAAGGTGTCACACTTAAAAGAAATTGGGCACATTTTTCAAATGAGTCAAAGTTCTATTAAGACCAAAAAAATCTGAACACATAACATTTAATTAACACTTTGGAACTTTCTAAAAGTTTTCTTATTGTCGATCTTTTTTGACTGATATTGTACAAGGTCTGATGCCAGTTATTTAACAAAAACAGCAACATTCAGAATTGTGTGGGGCAAATTAAACTTGCAAGAGCGTTGTGAGCTACGCTCACCAGATACAAATGGGTTTCGGCAGAGAAAAGCTTGACTTGCAGCCTATAAATATAACATATCAGTCTTTGAGAATCAAGCCCATTGTGTGCGCCCTGACCAAGACAGAAAGAATCCTGGTCCTAAGAATGGAGAGGTTTTGAGTTGTTGAAGTCTGCACAGTAATTACAGAGATGGGGGAAGGGGTCTCTCAAAAAAGTGTCAGCCTGATACATGTGAAGGGCTAGACAGGTTCTTTTATAATGATGCAAATTAGACACTGTTGCTGTTGAACTCAGTATCCAACAGTGATGTCTACTTACTACAAGAACAAACAACAAAGCCAAAATTGAGCTCAGTCATGCTACAGTGTAAGTACACAGACAGTTGTTGCTCATACCATGGATGATGTATAACTGGAATGAACACCTCTGTTAGGCCACTTCCGTTTTAAAGAAAATAAATTACTCATATCATACCTCTCAATTGTCCACAATTTCACAGAATGTTCAGATGTCTGCCTTATATTATTTTTATCTGTTTTCCATGAAAAAAGTGGTTTTCTAGCAAGATGGAATTCACTAATGACAGACATTTGAGTTTTAGACTTCACATTCTTCAGAAAATGCATTTAATGCAAAACATATTATTCTAACAACTGTCTACCATTATAAGAATAAAACTTAAAATCTGTCACTAATTTTGGGCCTTTGTCCTCCCATTTCTTCTTTGGCTTTGCCCAACATTCTTGTGCTATGAGGTTGAGATGTATGAATCAAGACTGTTTCATGTGAAACTCTATTTAATTTTTGTCTAAAACAACCTGCTAAATTGATAACCTACAAAAACCCAGTAGTACTTATTCAGCAATGTTTAAGTTCTGCATAAAACAACAAACACAACAGAACTATTTAACACAGATTACACATGAGTGTGTATTCAAAAATGTGCACACAAGGAGTATTTAGTATTAAAAAGTATGCATGCTGACTGGACAGTCCAGTCACAGTGCTCACTGTAAATTAAGCATGGTCTTCATGATCATCTGGGTTTTTCATTAAAATATGCTCCATTAGTCGAGGAATAAAATATTTTATGTAAGACAGGGCAAAAATGAATACAAAATCTGGACATCTGAGACCTTTGGTTACTGGTAACATAAAATGAAATCATTGCCAGTAATTACACCTCTCAACTGTCCAAACTTTTGCAGTACATCCCTGATTTTCCTCATATTTTGTCCCATGCACAATTAAGAAAAATGCCTGTTTTATTTTTATCTCAATTAAAATGTTGGTAACCATGTTCGCTTTCTACCCTTTGCCCCCCCCCCCCCATTATTTTTAGCTTTATCCAGAATTATTAAAAAAGGAGCTGCTGTGTAAGACAGCAATATTTAAAAGACAGACAAACTGACAAACCGCGCTCCTCTCACTCACCTCTTTTGCACTGCACGAATGTACAGTACAAGCATGTGGACGTAGATGTCAAATGCATGAACAGTACATCAGTAAGAAGAGCAGGAGGTAGAAGAAGACTAAAGTGCTGTTATACAATGAGATTTAGGAAAGGCAAGCAATTTATTTCCTAAAGAATGTCACTGTACAATAGCAAAAATGTGTGTGTGTCTGTGTGTGTGTGTGTATGTGTGTGTGTGTGTGTGTGTGTGTGTGTGTGTGTGTGTGTGTGTGTGTGTGTGTGTGTGTGAATATCACATTATTCACCAAAGGTTGGCTTTGTATAATCACTTGGGGTTCAACCTCATGATCAAATCACACCAACAGCAAGTCATTCCTGTGATACTACACACAGTTGTAGATTATTGCTAAACTGTACAATGGACGAGAAACAAAATTATATCTACATAGCACACAGACACACAAGTAGAGCTGGTAACAAGCTACTTGAAGGAACAATGAATTACCCACCTTAAGGATGGGTCCCTCTTTTTGTCTTGTCTTCCACAGTTTTGAGATGTTTTTGTTAATTCCCTCAAAACCCATGTTGAGTAATATAATTCGAACAAAACAGAACATTTTGATTGCCATTATGTTTTGAATTGGTTTTTATTAAAACAAACAAGGCAGGGAACAGCCTAATGGCATACTTAATCAATCAGATATCACATTTTGCAGTGCTGGCCATATTTTAGTAGTATGCCTGCTAAGGAATCTCACTTGTAAATGTTATCTAAAACTTGGAATTTAAATGCTACATTACACTCACAAATTTACTTCTCTCCATGCAGCTTCAGAAAAAATTGTGTCATACCCCCCACCCCCATATTACAGAATTCCAGAACAGTTCACCATTGTTTAATATACACTTTCTCACAATTCAGGCAAGGCTTTGACGTATACAATGTCTGGCATGCACCTGACTACAGATTATTCTTGAAGTGCACTACATTTTACCTGACAATGTAAGTACAAACTGCTGTGTAAACTCAGAATGGACCCGTGGGGGGGGGGGGTGCAACTCTTACCCAACAGTTACACTTAGTTTGAACAAAGGGATCAAGTTCAGACTGGAGGCTGTGAATGTATTACTTACTCATCACAGCATTCTCTCTTACATGAATCTTTTTAGCCCTCTATGTTAGCCCTGACAGATCAAATTTCAGAAGGGATGAACTACTTACTTCCTTTTCAAAATGGTACTTCTACTTTAATGGATGCTCTAACACTGTCCCATGGAAGGAAGGAAGGAAGGAGTTGGATCACATGCTGCCTGAACAACAGCCATAAAACAAGAAGGTGAAACATGTCTCCAGCTACACTGCATTGGCACTTACTTTTTTGTATTAGTTAGTTATGACCTTATTTCATTGGTACAACTCTGTATTTGTCACCAACTCTGTTCAAGATATGTACAGCATTTCTGAAGTGCACTACAATTACTTACTATCTCCTGGCTGTTTTCCAAACTGTTTACCTCCCTTCCACAGTAGATATGATTAAGACGTCAGTGGCTTGCATTCATTAAATGATTAGATCACTTTTCGGACATGCAAATTACCATGCATGCACTTTCCAAAGCCACATATATCAGAAAAGTACAGTTGTGTACACTTACCATAAATGTAGATGTTCGAGTGTATTCACTGTTGCAATCATTACATTTGGGTTATCCTGCTGGCAGGTTGCCCTTAGTCGGCCTGAATTCCAAAGTCTTGGGTCCTGCGTTGGTTGCTGTCGCCTCTTCCCTGACGACAGGTCGTCAGGGGTATAAAAGACGCAGCTGACTCCATTTTATTCAGTTTTTCTTGCCCCAGATGTCAGGTGCCCCCAAAAGGGTAGGCTAAAATTATGTAAATAAAACATACATGCACCCAAAAGTAAGCTTTACCTTCATCTATAAGAAAATACACCACCTAGGTTGTATAGATTAGAGAAGTAAAGATAAGTTCCAGCAAAAATAAGGGGGATGACGGGAGGGTAACCTGGACTGCAACAGTGAATACACTCGAACATCTACATTTATGGTGAGTGTACACAACTGTACTATGTTCTTCGTGTTTCACTGTTGCAGTCATTACATTTGGGTTGAGTCCCAAAGCTATGGTTGGGGGGCTGGAGCTAAACAGCATTAGGAGCGGCTATGAGGCCCTGCAGAACTGCAGTGGCAAAGCCTGCCCTGGATTTAGAGTAACGAGGCAGACTGTAATGTTTTGTAAAGGTATGCACTGAACTCCAAGTAGCTGCCTCTAAAATGTCTTTGGTTGGTACTTCCCTGAGAAATGCTGCCGAAGTGGCTGCAGCTCTGGTTAAATGTGGCCTAATGCCCTTGGGCACTGGTTTGCCATGCCGTGAGTAGCAGAAACAAATGCAGTGATCTATCCACTTTGAAATAGTCTGCTTGGCAATGGCCTTTCCTTGTGATGCTGTCTTTCTGAAAACTTTAGTTTTGCCCAAGTAGAATCTAAGTTGTCTGTGTATGTCCAAATAATGCAGAATTTTCTCCCCCTTGTTCTGTGGATTTGGATAAAAAGTTGGCAAATGAATTGTTTGGTTAAGAGCTACACTGGATACCACCTTAGGCATAAATGTAGGGTTTGTTCTCAGAGAGACCCTGTCTGGATAAAAAAATGATAAAGGGTTCCACAGCCATGAGAGTCTATAGCTCTGAAACTCGTCTTGCAGAAGTTATTGCTAGGAGCAGAGCTGTTTTCCAAGATAAGAACTTTATATCCGCAGTAGCAGCTGGCTCAAAAGGAGGTAAGGTGAGTTTTTCCAAGACATAATTGAGGTCCCATGCAGGTATTGGCATTCTCCTTGGAGGCCGTAAGTTTTTGGCTCCTCTGAGGTACTGCCTTACTAAAGGATGAGAAAAGAGTGGTGGCTCTGTATTGTAATGAGCCGAAATGGCAGAGGCATGGATTTTAATTGATGAAAAAGATAGGCCTTTGTCCAGCATCTCAGTTAAGTATTGCAAAATCTGAGGAATATTTGGAACAGCTGTATCAGTTCCTTGAGCTTGGTTCGAAGCGCAAAATCTCTTCCATTTCCCAGCATAGGATTTTCTAGTACTAGGCCTTTTGGCTTCTAAAATGACATCCATCACAGCTTTACTGAAAGGTGTGGTTTGTATGGCTACATTATCCGCCATGCTGCCAGGTTTAGGGTCCTGAGTTGGCTGTGCAGAATCTGATTGGTTTGCTGGGACAGTAGATGAGGTATTTGAGGTAAGGTCCATGCTGGGCATTGGGACAGGTTCCTTAAGACTGGATACCAGTACTGGCGTGGCCAGTCCGGGGCAATCAGAATCATTTTTGGTTTCTCCTGCCTGACCTTTAGGAGTACCTTGGGGAGAAGAGGCAGTGGAGGAAAGGCATATACTGATAGGTTTGTCCAGTTGAAAGATAAGGCGTCCACTTTCCAAGCTTGTCTGTGATAAGTCCTTGTGCATAATCTTTTTAGTTGATTGTTTTGAGGGAAGGCAAATAGATCTATGTCCGGGCGTCCCCATTTCTTTGTTATCATGCTGAAGACTTGTGGATCCAGGTGCCACTCGTGGGGATCCATGAGGTTTCTGCTTAGTCTGCCAGAGTATTTTCCTTTCCTGGCAGGAATTGTGCCTGCAGATGAACTTGGTAAGTCAATGTTGTGTCCCATAAAGCCATGGCTAGTCTGCACAGGGGATAAGAATGAGTGCCCCCCTGCTTGTTTATGTACCACATGACCGTGGTGTTGTCTGTCTTTATCAGTAGTTGTCCCGGATGAAGTAGGTCCTTGAAGGCTGTCAGGGCATTTTGAATAGCTAGCATCTCTTTTTGATTGATATGTAGATTCTTTTGGTTTGTGGACCAGGTGCCCTGAATGCCTCTTCCTGCCATGTGTGCCCCCCCAGGCATAATCTGATGCATCCGTTGTTAGGCTCTGCCTGGCTGGGGGTAGTGAGAATGGCTGTCCCTTGTTTTGGTGACAAGATTTTGCCCTCCATCGAAGCTCCTGTTGCAGGCAGGGAATTAGAGTAATCATTGTTTCCAGACTGTGGCAATGTTGTGTCCAGACACTTTTTAGGTACCATTGAATTTTCTTCATATGCAGTCTTGCATATGGAATTAGTAAGATGCAGGATGCCATGAAGCCCAAAGACTGCAGACTTTTTCTTGCAGATAACTGGGCCTTTGTTGCCATTTCCTTGAAATAGGTAGTCAGTTGCCTTTGTCTGGAGTGAGATAAGCCATCTGGGCAGTTGTATTTAAGCTTGCACCCAGGAATATTATCTCTTGAGAGGGTACTAGTTTTGATTTCTTTTTGTTGACTGTGTACCCTAGGCATGTTAAATGTCTTATCATAAATGTCAGATGCTGTAGTAGAATGTCCTTGTTCTCTGCTTTTATGAGGCAGTCATCCAAGTAAGGATATATTTGTATTCCTCTTTGTCTGCAGTAAGCAATTACTGGTGCCAGGCACTTTGTGAAGACCCTGGGTGCAGTAGATAAGCCAAAGGGCAGTGCAGAGAATTGGTAATGCTTTGAGCCAGCCTTGAATTTGAGGTATCTTCTGTATGATTGTCTGATTGGGACATGCAGGTATGCCTCTTTTAGGTCTAAAGTCACGAGCCAAGCCTTGCTGCCCAGCATGGGCAGAAGCTGCTGTAAGGTCAGCATCTTGAATTTTGGTATATCCAGGAAAGCGTTTAGAAAAGATAAGTCCAGTATTGGTCTCCATGCTTTGTCCTTTCTGGGTACCAAGAACAGTCTTGAGTAAAATCCTTGTCCCTGCTCTTGCTGTGGCACTTGTTGAATAGCCCTCATGTCCATGAGAGCTGCGACTTGTTTTTGAGCCTCTGCCCATTTATTTTTCTGGCAGGTCTGGCCAACCGTTTGCTCTTGGTAGGGTATGGAAATGAAACTTGTAGCCTTGTGACACTATGTCTAGAACCCATTTGTCCTGGGTTATAATGTGCCAATTTTGAGAAAAAAGTGCTAGTTTTCCCCCCTAAGGGTGCTGCCAGAAGATAAGTGCTTGGTGCCGGCAGGGGGAAGTCATTGGGACTGTTTCCTGTATGATTGTGATTTGTCCTCTCCACCTTTGGAGGTAGAAGAACTCCACTGCTTAGACCTGTAGGATCCTTGTGGCTGTGATCTGCCTCTAGGGCATCTGGATCTGCCCCTTTGAGGTCTGTCTGAGACTGGAAAGGACCAATTCTTTGTAGGCCAGTGTCTGCTAAATCTAGGTGGCTGTACCTGTAAGAAATCCTTGACAGTTTGCATAGATTTAGCTTTGTCCTCCATTTTCTTTAACACCTCTTCTGCCTTAACACCAAACAAGGTATCATGTTGTAAAGGAGCATCTAATAATTTTGCTTTAACATGGTCAGGCAGATTTTGTTCCTTTAACCAAGCATGCCTCCTAATGACAGAACCCGTAACAGTGGCCCTGCAGAAGGCCTCCAGAGAATCAAACCCACATTGCAAAGTATGCTTTCCAACTTGTTCAGCTGCATGCAATAAATCCTGCATTTCTTTGTTTTCTGCACATTCAGAATTTGCCATCATTTTCTGTTTAAGCAGTGTCATGATATATTGCTGATATATGAGCATATAAAACTGGCAATTTAAGGCCCTTATAGCCAAAGTAGCAGATATGTAAATCTTTTTTCCCCATCTATCCAGAGCCCTTGAATACCTGTCAGAGGGAGGTAGGGTTTTTGCAGTAGAAGCCTTGACCCCTTTTGGACCCTGAGAAATAGTTTCTGGGTCTGCAGTAGGGTTTTTGAAAAGGAATTTATGAGAGTCAGGAACCCTGTAGTATCTGTCCGGCTTAACAGGAGCTGGAGGTAAAGAGTCAGGGGTCAGACTAGACTCCGAGAACACATCATCTACAATGTCCAACACAGGTGGAATAGCTACAGGCCTGTGTTGAGATAGTAAAAGGAAGTATCTGAGCCTTTTCTTAGATTCTGAAAAATCTTGGCTCTCCCAGTGGAAGTGCTCCCTCATGGTATGCAAGGTTTCCCCAAAAGAGTAGTCCTCAGGAGGAGAAGCTGAAGGAATTGATTCTTCAGCATCAGAATCCTCATAGGGGGGAAGAGAATATTCCTGATCAGAAGAGGAATCAAAAGAAATGGAAACCTGATCTGAAGATTCATAGTCTGTCTCTTGCCTAGGCCTCTTATCAGGAGGGGGATGGGAACCCCTGATCAAGGTAATTAAGTCTTCGGCCATTTTGAGCATCTGTTTTTTGGGCATGGAGGCCTGTCCTTGTAGCTAGTGAACTTGTTTCTTTGCCTTTAAAGGTGTTTTAGTCTTTGTCTTTGAAGTCGGTTTAATATATAATTGTTTAGGTCTGAATACACCGTCAGAAGCCAATGCCTGCTCAGCGGCTCAGGACCCATCTGAGGGAATAGTCTCCGAGGCTCCAGTACCTTGAGTTTCCTGCGGCCTGGTTGACTTCACGTGGGAGTCGGTAGCGGCCTGCGACTCTAAAGTAGTGGGTGTCAGGGGCTGTGAAAGTGCTTCACTGAGAACCGGCGACTTGCTTAGGAGAAGCTTCGTCGTCAGTGTTGGACCTCGGTTGCCTGTCTGTTTCTTTGCGTTTTTTGTGAACTCCAGTAGTCGGATGGCAATCTGATGACACTGTATAATTAAATCTTCGCCCAAAATAGCTTAATGCAAAATCATACCGACGCTTAATAGTATGTTGGTTAAATCTAGCACAAAACCGACAACTAGCAACATCGTGGTCAAGGCCTAGGCAAGGAATACAGTAAGAATGAAAGTCCTTATGAGGTATTTGCTTCCCACAAGAAATACAATTATTAACTTTTTCTGACATCGGTCTGGAGCAAGAAAAAAGTTTCCCCAACGGGGTACTTAGCTTTTAATGAAGACTTCGGATCTGAAACTCGAACTCGAAAATCTCAGGAGTCGGACGACCGGCACTTGCGAACTGCTTCTGCTTCGGGCACCGTGCGGCAAGAAAGACTGAATAAATTGGCGTCGGCTGCATCTTTTATACCCCTGACGACCTGACATCAGGGAAGAGGCAACAGCAACCGACGCAGGACCCAAGACTTTGGAATTCAGGCCGACTGAGGGAAACCTGCCAGCAGGATAACCCAAATGTAATGACTGCAACAAAGAAACACGAAGAACACCTGCCATGCAAGACATGGTAATTCTCGTTACAAGTGCAAGGACACCAAATGCAATCCTCTAAACAGTGAGGCTAACTGTCCAAAAAAGGGGAATAGCCATACAAGAACTGTGGTACCCAACATTATTCCTTTTCCTCTCACCTGCAGCAATCCTGGAGCCAGGATATCATAGCTGGAGTACATATATGTAGTATGGGTGTGGGGGTACAAGGTGGGCAGAAATAGTTTCATGGCAGTACACAGGGTTTCAAGAGGCACTATCTTCTTTGTGATTTGCAATCTATTTTTCTGTTGCTTGACTTGCCTTTACAAGGGCTACCTTTCATAACTGTGAGATCCGTAAATACAAGGATGACAATGGCCAAAAACAAATTCTTCATGGATAACCACCCTTTGCCAAAAATTAAATTAGGTTTACTTTTTCTCAAATGGCTTGTATTTCTAATTGCTAGACAAACTTCCAACTGCCAGACTGCATACAAATGATGTCTGCCCCTGTCCAGTACTACCTGATGCAATACTCAATGGTACTTCGGCTCCATCTGCTGATCCCATTTAAGCATACAAAAAAAGATCTTAAAGATGATAATTATCAAAACCAGGAGCATCTACTAGTAACTTACATAACAGGTATTAATAGATGTGTATCAGGCATATACAACTGACATACCAGGGTTGTGAAACAAGCTTCCGATTACCAAAGTTAAGGCCGCTCTGCCTGGTTACAATGCATAGTGATTAATCATAAGCTGTGAAGTCTCTTGTAGAAGCTACACAAGAGTATACAACGGGAGATCAATAAAAGATTGCTCTCATCTCTCATGAAAACAGTCCCCTGACAAAGAGAAATGCGAATGCATTGTTTTACTACACCTATCCTGCAAAACAATGTAAATTACAAAGAATTTGACACTCGTTTTTCCATTAATACCATTTGTAAGTGGGGACTAGCATCCTTTTAACATCCCTGCTGCTTAAAACTGACTGGGTTAAGAGGGTGACCACACTTCTGCCATATGGAATCAACTTGTCCATATAGTTCATTGAGGATATATTTTGCAAAGCAAAAACATTTCATTCTAAACATTACGCAATTAATACAATGATCCCACTCTCACAAAATATAAGTGGGGAACAGGTATTGTAAAACTATATTAACAGGGGAAGTATTTTGTCAGTGTTCTTCTGCCTACACAGACCACAAGACTACCAAAACAGTAAAACGAGCAAGTGACAATATCCACTGTAAACACTAGCAGTAAGAGATGTAAAATAAACTGTTTAAAGCTTACTACCAGGACAAACACAACAGACTCCAGACACTGTATTAGAGTTACAAACTGTCAGAGGCACAGTTTTAGAACCAGTGAATTACACCAATGTAAATTAAAGACTGATATGGTCACAAGTTTTCTTGAACATATTCAATTGATCTGGTCAGGATAGACACACTAAGAGATCACAAGCCCACTATAAATGTATGGAAAATATCTTTTGTATTAGCTTTGTAGATTTTTTTTTTAAATAAGGCACTCATTAATATTGGAAGTATGCAACTTTAATATCTGTCTGATGGTTCCAGTTCCAGACCAGAGTCCAAGCTGTGCATTTCCCAGTGATAGTGAATCCACTGTTGCCTCACAAGTGATCAAATCACTACAGTAAAGATCACTACTAAAGCTACTGCCACAGATGGTTGACACCCTAAACTAAACATCTTATGATTGAGAGAATGTGGCAGGCAAACTACTTTCCAGTCTCAACCGCATACTTACTTTTTTCTATGTTCCGTGTTCCATCTTACTCATATTACACAGCTGAATTTTCTAATTGTTTCTGTTATTATGAGAATTGTAAATTTTACATATCATTGACACCATAAACATTGCACACTATTGGCTATGAAGCCATCACAATGGTGAGAAGAAGTGGTGCCGAAAGTAAAGCACGCCAGGTACATAAACAATTTAAACTCAGCATCAGGTCATACTTTCCGCCTCACAGCAAGAGGTTCTCCGGTTCGATCCTCAGCTGGGGTGCCTTCTGTGCGGAGTCTGCATGTCCTCCCTGTGGTCGCGTGGGTTTCCTCCGGGTGCTCCGGTTTCCTCCCACATCCCAAAGACATGCTGCAGGTGGATTGGACACTCTAAATTGGCCCTAGGTGTGCGTGTGAGTGTGCCTTCTGTGGAAGGTTGGGCGCTGGGCTGGCAACTCAACACCGTAAAACTCCACTGCCATTCAATGTGCGGACAAGGTGATCTGCTGTGGCGACCCCTAACTGGGAAAAAGCCGAAAGAAGAAGAAGATCAGGTCATACTTTCAAGTTGGGGGGTGGGGGGAGGCATAGCCCCACACCTACTTAGCTTTTACATTTATGAATCTCATTTCATTGAAAGCTAACAATACATTAAATCAAAACTAGCTGAGGAGCTACGCCCCCACACCCCCTAATGTGGGAGGCTGTGCCCTCACACATCCCTAACTATATATACTAACTCCAGAATTGTACTACAGTGGGGAAAAGGGCATATAAGTTTTATTTGCCCACCAGTACTTAAATTAAGTGAAATGTGATTCAGTGAAATTAGTTTTCAGTGATTTGAGCTTTCAGCGATTTGGTGAGAGTGTTTTGAAATTCAGTGAAATGAGTTTTCAGTGAATCAAAGTAGACTCATAGATATATATATATATATATATATACACACACACACACACACACACACACACACACACACACACACACACACACACACACACACACACACACACACACACCTGCATACACAGAAATGTTCAGTGGTACAAATGGTGTTTAACATGTTGCTAATGAATTTTATAGCAGCTGTTTTAGGATAGTTTCAAGAATTTAACTTTAACAGGTGAAAATATGTGTGGCAGGGTTGCTAAAGTTGTGGAATTCTACATCTGCTAGGCATTGAACATTACTGTTACACTAGTACATTTGCTCATATGCTGGTTTCATTTTTTTTTTGCATTTAAATGTTTGAGCATTTTAATATATTTTGTTCACTTTATACTCTTATAACTCACAAAACAAGTCTGTGCATTTAGGCGGTTACTGGTGTAAACATCTACAGCTCTTATAGTCACAACAGCTTAGTAGCACCTTTTTATCACTGTTAATAGCTGTGGAATTTTACACTTCCAACAGCCTAAGCACATTACTTTCTCCTGTACAAGTGAGAAGGTATGTATTGGAATATTAGAATGTCAGTAATGTGAACATAAGTATTTTTCCAGTAAGGTTTATTTTTTGCTGTTATATGTGTATAATTTTAAATGGTCTGTGAGGGGGATTTCAGTATAACGCTACTATATAAAGTACAGTTTTGTACTTACCATAAATGTAGATGTTCGAGTGTACACCCTGTTGCAGTCATCACACTTGGGTTATCCTGTCATCAGGCGGTCCCGCAGTCGGCCGGAATTCCAAAGTCTTGGTCCGGCGTCGGTTGCTGTCGCTTCTTCCCTGACGTCAGTGCGCCAGGGGTATATATAATGCATCCGACACCATTTTCTTCAGTTTTTCTTGCCCCAGATGTCAGGTGCCCCCAAAAAGGTGGTTAGTAATTAGTACTAATTTAAGAAATTTTAGCACAAACACAAAATACCTCCAGCTATAAGCAAATACATCAGGAAGGTATAACAGAGATTTAGCCAGTTAGATCAGAGGGGATGGAGGGAGGGTAACCTGGACTGCAGCAGGGTGTACACTCGAACATCTACATTTATGGTAGGTACAAAACTGTACTATGTTCATCGTGTTACCCTGCTGCAGTCATCACACTTGGGTAGAATCCCAAAGCTAAGGACTGGTGGAGGAGTCATAGAGGGTTAGAGGAGGCTAGAAGGCCCTGCAGAACTGCAGTGGCGAAGCCAGCTCTAGTCTTAGAGTAAAGTGGTAAGTGATAGTGTTTGGTAAAGGTGCGTACTGAACTCCAAGTTGCAGCTTCCAAAATCTCCTTGGTTGGAACCCCCCTGAGGAAGGCTGTAGATGTAGCTGTTGCCCTGGTAGAGTGGGGCCTAATGGTAGCAGGAACTGGCTTTCCATGATGGGTATAGCAAAAACGAATGCAATGTCCTATCCATTTGGAAATGGTTTGTTTTGATATAGCCTTCCCTTATGAAGCTGTAGCATAGGATACAAAGAGCTGGTCAGATTTTCTGAAAACCTTAGTTTTATCCAAGTAGTAACGAAGTTGCCTGTGAATGTCCAAGGAATGCAGGAGTCTTTCTCCTTTGTTCTGTGGATTTGGGAAGAAGGTGGGTAAGTGGATGGTTTGATTTAAAGCCACACTGGAAACCACCTTAGGCATGAAGGAAGGATTAGTTCGTAGAGAAACTCTGTCTTGATGGAAAATGAGGAAAGGTTCCACTGCCATTAGTGCCTGCAGCTCTGAGACTCTTCTAACTGAAGTTATTGCTAGCAGCAGGGCAGTCTTCCATGATAGAAACTGTAGATCTGCAGAGAAAGCTGGTTCAAAGGGAGGTAGCGTAAGTTTTTCCAGAACAAAATTGAGGTCTCATGTTGATGTAGGTGCTCTCCTGGGGGGCCTAATGTTTTTTGCCCCTCTGAGGAACTGCCTTAGACGTGGATGTGAAAATAAGGGTGGATCCGTGTTGTAGTGGGCTGAAATAGCTGATGCATGGATTTTAATGGAAGAAAAAGAAAGTCCTTTGTGCAACATCTCAGCTAAATACTGTAGAATCTGAGGCATGTGAGGCTGAAGTGTGTTTTGGCCTTTAGCTTGGTTCCAGGCGCAAAACCTTTTCCATTTTTCCGAGTAGGCCTTCCTGGTGCTGGGCCTCCTAGCTTCCAGAATAACATCCATAACTGCTTGGGAAAGAGGAGCTGGCTGGATGCTTAGGTGATTTGCCATGCAGCCAGATTTAAGGTTTTGAGCTGGCTGTGTAGAATCTGATTGTTTTGCTGTGTGAGCAAATGGGCAATTTGTGGTAAAATCCAAGGTGGGCCCTGGGCCATATTCCTTAACAGTGGGTACCAGTGCTGGCGTTGCCAGTCTGGGGCTATGAGTATCAGTCGTGGTCTCTCCTTTCTGACTTTCAGAAGCACCTTTGTGAGGAGAGGCAATGGAGGGAAGGCATATACTGTCAGGTTTTTCCAAATGAATGAGAGTGCGTCCACTTTCCAAGCTTGATGGTTCATAGGTTCATAGGTTCATACTAGGCTATCTGCCCGAGGGCATTTACAAGCCTAGCCCATAGTTTTGTGGCTTACGCCACCCCTTTAGTATGGGGAACTATACCCATTATTTTGCTGTGCCTCTGTTGAGCAGTGACACTGAGGTAATCCCTGGGGTATATCTGCGATCTCCCATCCATTGGTCAAGATTTCTCTTGAACAAGGCCAGCGAGGTGCTCTGCCTCACATATACCGGGATTTTATTCCACAGCATAGGGAGTCTTTGGGTGATGAATCTAACCCTCCAGCACGTCCTATTAATAGCCGTGTTGAGGTTTAAGTCTCCTGCCCTTGTGGCTCTGACGGATCTAGATTTTTTGAGGTGAAGCATATTCATCAAATCTGGGTTTGACATGGCCTTGTATGTTAGGCAAAGGTCACCTCTGAGCAAGCGGTAAGCGACTGAATAGAGCTGGAGTTCTTTCAGTCGGGCAGCATAGGACAGATGTTTGAGACCCTTTATCCTTTTGGTGAGGAACTTTGTGGCCTCTCCAGCTGCTGCAAGTGTCGGGTCAGATACATTCCGAATGGGGCATTGTACTCAATCATTGGTCTGATGAGTGATGAGTAGAGGGAGACTATGACCTCCCTTGATCTAGATGAGAATCCCTTCATGATAAGGTGGGCAATGTAGAAGGTCTTCCTAACTACTTTAGCTACATGGGTGTCGAATGACAGACTACTATCAACCTGGGTCCCCAGGTCCCTGATAACTTCTTCTGTGCTCAGTGGATTGCCACCTATTTGGTAGCTAGGGGTAACCTTGTTTTTCCCGAAGGGTATGACTATGCATTTTTTGGCATTTAACTTTAGGCCATGGCTCTGGCACCAGTTATCCGTTTCTGTGAGACCCTTCTGAAGGATATCTGTGTCAGATGTGTTTTCTACTATGGCGCCAGTTTGCAGTCATCTGCAAACTTTGTCAGCCATAACCCTCCTGTGTTTGCTTGTACTTGGAAAAGTAGATGCCAAACAAGAGTGGGCCCAGGACTGAGCCCTGTGGTACACCACTTGTGACAGGCTTTGAGTCTGACATGGCGCCAGCAACTCTGACCCTGTGAGTTCTGTCACTCAGCCAGTTTGCAACCCATCTTGTGATGTATGGGTTAACATTTAAGCTGATGAGTTTTTCAATGATACCCGAGTGGGATATTGTATCGAAGGCCTTCGCCAGATCGAGGTAGGCTGTATGGACTGCCTTTCCCTCATCAATGGCTTTGGTGACTGTTTTGAAAAAGTCAACCAAGTTTAGAAGGCATGATCTGCCTTTGACAAAGCCAAACTGGGATGGATCCAAAGTCTGCAAATTCCCTATGTCTTTATTTATGAGGTCCATTATGATCCTCTCCATGGCTTTGCAGATAAGGCTTGTCAAGCTAATGGGCCGGTAATTTCCAGGGTCGGTGGAGGCACCGCCTTTGTGAAGTGGGACCACAGTTGCAGTGCGCCACTCCTGGAGTGATCCAGAGGTAAGACTATGATTAAACAGCTGTCCTAGCTGTGGGTTTAATTCCTCGTTGAGTTCGTGGAGCACACAGCCGGGGACACCATCAGGTCCCATGGATGCTGTGTTTTTTGCTTTGGAGAGAGCAGTTCCCACTTGGGCGTTGGAGATGTTTGGGGGGCTGCAATCGCTTGGTATAGATATCTCTCCTTTTGGGGGGCAGGGGGGGGAGAAGTTTGCACTGAACCTATCAGTCAGTATGTTGGCAATGTCTGTAGGATCAGTAATCTTCACATCATTTTGAACTAGTTCTGAGCATATCTGGGAGTTTCCTCCCAGGTTTCTAACATAGCTAAAGAAGGCCTTATGATTGTCTTTTGAGTCTTTAGCTATTTTTCTCTCAAAATTTGCTTTGGATGATTTTATGAGAGCTCTTAGTTTTTTACTTATAGTGATCAAGGGTGTCTTACCTTTTAAGGATTTTGCTCTATCTTGTAGTAGCTTCCTCCTTTTGTTGTAGAGTTTGTTTAAGGCTGGGGTCCACCAGACTGGACGCTTGCCTTTGGTACAAAGAGTCTTTGTTTTGCTTGGGATTGCCTTATCCATGCAGTCCTGCAGGTGCTGGTAGAAGGCATTTGTAAGTGATTCAGCGCTTGAGTACTGTTTTCCGCTCGGGGCCTTAAAGGAGACCACACTAGTCTTTAGAAGTGTGAAGTTGGCTTTCGAGAAGTTCTTTACTGAGGTCTTTTTTATTTCAGGTGGGGGTGGGATGAGGACCTCCAGCGAGATTAGTTTGTGATCTGATCTCACCAGTGAGGGGTATACTTCCGGTGTTGAACATTGTGCTCCCATGTTCGTGATGATGAGATCAAGTATGTTTTCTCCTCTTGTGGGGATGGTGACGTGTCCTTGTACAAAATTTTGTTAGCTGATAGTTTTGAGGACTGGCAAACAGGTCTATGTCTGGAAGGCCCCATTTTTGAGTTATGATTGCAAATACTTGTGGATCCAGTTTCCACTCGTGGGGATCCATGATGTTTCTGCTGAGGTCGTCTGCCAATGTGTTCTTTTTTCCTGGCAGGAATTGAGCTTGTAACTGAACTTGGTAAGCCAGAGCTGTGTTCCACAAGGTCATTGCTTGCCTGCATAGAGGGTAGGAGTGTGTACCCCCTTGTTTGTTTATGTACCGCATTACTGTGGTGTTGTCCGTCCTTATTGTAAGTTGTCTTGGATGTAATAGGTTCTTGAAGGCTGTCAGAGCATTCTGTACAGCTAACATCTCTTTTTGATTGATGTGCAGATTTCTTTGATCTGCAGTCCATATGCCTTGAACGCACTGTCCTGCCATGTGTGCCCCCCAGACGTAGTCCGATGCATCTGTTGTCATAGTTTGCCTGGCTGGGGGCAAGGTGAAAGGCTGACCCTTGTTGAGGTGACATGCCTGTGACCACCACAGAAACTCCTGTTGTAGGCAGGGAATGAGAGATATCATTGTGTCCAAGCTGTGGCTGTGTTGAGACCATACGCTTTTTAGGTACCACTGTAATTTCCTCATATGCAGCTTTGCAAATGGTATTAGTAGTATGCAAGATGCCATGAAGCCCAAGGCCTGCAGAATTTTTCTTGCAGGTAGTTGGGTCTTTGCTGCCATTGTTTTGAAATATTGAGTCAGTTGTAGTTGTTTGTCTGGCATCAGATAAGCCTTCTGGGCCATTGTATTCAAGCTGGCACCCAGGAATATCATATTTTGTGAGGGTACTAGGTTTGATTTCTTTTCATTTACTGTGTACCCCAGGCAACTTAGAAGATGTTTTACAAAAGCCAGATGTTGAAAGAGAATGTCCTTGCTTTCTGCTTGAATGAGGCAGTCGTCCAGGTATGGGTATATTTGAATTCCTCTTTGTCTGCAGTATGCAATTACTGGTGCCAGGCATTTTGTGAAGACCCTGGGCGCAGTAGATAAGCCAAAGGGCAGTGCAGAGAATTGGTAATGGGTTGGACCTGCAATGAAATGGAGGTATCTTCTGCAACTTTGTCCGATAGGGACATGCAGGTATGCCTCCTTGAGGTCCAACGTTACTAGCCATGCTTTCTTGCCCAACATGGGAAGAAGCTGCTGTAGTGTTAGCATCTTGAATTTGGGTACTTGTAAGAAGGTGTTTAGAACTGAAAGGTACAGAATTGGTCTCCAGGCATTGTCCTTTCTGGGGACTAGAAAGAGTCTTGAGTAAAATCCTTGGCCTTGCTCTTGTGTAGGTACCAGTTGAATGGCTCTCATGTCCATGAGAGCTGTAATTTGTTTTTGTGCCTCTGCCCATTGATTTTGTGGCAGGTTTGGCATTCCTCTTTTCATTGGTAAGGTGTGAAAATGGAATCTGTATCCTCGTGAAATTATGTCTAGGACCCATTTGTCCCTTGTGACAATACGCCAGTTGTCTGAAAAAAGTGTGAGTTTTCCTCCCAAGGGGGCTGCCAAGAGAGTGTTGCTTGGCCAGATGAGGTGCAAGTCGTTGAGTTTGCCTTCTGGTAGTTTGGGACCTGTCTTCTCCTCCCTTCTGTGTTGCAGTGCCCCATTGTCGAGGTTTGTATTGGGCTTGTGGTTGTCCTCTGCCTCTTGGACATCTGTATTTACCCCTCTGTGGTCTGTCAGTAGCTGGAAAGGACCAATTTTTTGTTGGCCAATTTCTGCTGAAGCGAGGGGGCTGTACCTGTAGAAAATCTTTGACTGTCTGCATAGATTTTGCCTTATCCTCCATTTTCTTTAAGACTTCTTCTGCTTTAACTCCAAAAAGAACATCCTGCTGTAAGGGAGCATCTAGAAGCTTTGCTTTAACATGATCAGGCAGAGTTTGTTCCTTTAACCAAGCATGCCTACGTATAACAGACCCAGTGACAGCTGCTCTGCAGGAAGCCTCCAAAGAATCAAACCCACATTGCAAAGTATGTTTGCCCACCTGTTCAGTTGCATGCAACAGATCCTGCATATCTTTCAATTTAGACTGTTGAGGGAGTGTGCTCATTTTTTGCTTTAACTGAGACATTAGAAATTGTTGATATTTTAGCATGTGAAATTGGCAATTTAGTGCTCTCATAGCTAGAGTGGCTGAGGTGTAAACCTTTTCCCCCCACCTGTCTAGTGCTCTGCAGTCCCTTTCAGAGGGTACAGGATTTTTGCCATAGAAGCCTTAGCCCCTTTGGGACCCTGGGAGATAGTCTCTGGATCAGCAACAGGGCTTTTATAAAGGAATTTGTGGGAATCAGGCACTCTATAGTATCTGTCATGTTTGGCTGGAGCAGGAGGCAGAGAATCTGGGTTCAAACTAGATTCTAAGTAAACATCATCCACAATGTCTAAAACTGGGGGGATGGCAAGTGGTCTATGCTGAGGGAGTAAAAGAAAAGTACAGTTTTGTACCTACCATAAATGTAGATGTTCGAAGATCCACATTGCTGCAGTCCTTACACTTGGGTAGTCCGCTGTCCTCGGTCGGCCCGAATATCAAAGTATAAGGCTGACGTCGGTCAAGGCGCATTTGACTGACATCAGGACGTCAGGGTACAAATGCGCATGACCGACGTCATATCCTCAGTCTTTTCTTGCCCCAGATGTCAGAAGACCCTAAAAATAAAGGTCAAAACCAAAAGACAGCAAACAAACATCCAAGCACCCTTGCCCTAATTATATGTACAAAATATACACTATATACACAATATGTACAACTCAACCCACACAACCACCTCTAACTACAGAGGGGAAGGAGGGAGGGTAAATTGGACTGCAGCAATGTGGATCTTGAACATCTACATTTATGGTAGGTACAAAACTGTACTATGTTCTTCATCTCACATTGCTGCAGTCCTTACACTTGGGTAGAATCCCAAAGCAGAGGTATGGGAGGATGGCCAAACTATAAGGAAGCAGGAGCTGCCAAAATGCCCTGCAAAACAGCAGTGGCAAAACCAGCCCTGGATTTAGAGTAAAGTGGCAGGTGATAATGCCTAGAGAAAGTATGCACTGAACTCCAAGTAGCTGCCTCCAAAATATCCTTGGTTGCCACCCCTCAAAAAGCTGTCAAGTGGCAGTAGCTCTAGTGGAATGAGGCCTAATCCCGGCTGGAATCTCCTTGCCATGATGGGAATAACAGAAAGCAATGCAAAACCCAATCCACTTAGAAATAGTTTGTTTTGACACAGGCTTGCCCTGAGAACTCAAAGCAAAAGAAACAAATAACTGCTGAGACTGCCTGAACCCTTTAGTTCTGTCCAAATAATATCGCAACTGCCTGTGTACATCTAAAGTGTGAAAAATCTTTTCCCCTTTATTTTGGGGATTTGCATAAAAGTAGGCAAATGAATAGTTTGGTTTAAAGCCACACTAGAAACCACTTTAGGCATAAAGGAAGGATTAGTACGTAAAGATACCCTATCCTTATGGAAAATTAAGAAAGGCTCAACCGCCATAAGGGCCTGCAATTCAGAAACCCTTCTTGCAGAGGTAATTGCCAACAAAAAAGCAGTCTTCCATGATAAATATTTCAACTCAGAAATAGCTGCAGGCTCAAAAGGTTGTAGAGTGAGTTTCTCCAACACAAAATTGAGATCCCAAGCAGGAGTAGGAGCTCTTCGTGGGGGTCTTATATTCTTTGCCCCTCTAAGAAATTGCTTGAACAAAGGATGAGAAAACAATGGTGGGTCACAAACATAGTGAGCCGAAATTGCTGCAGCATGAACCTTAATAGAAGAGAAAGACAAACCTTTGTCCAGTAACTCAGTAAGATATTGAAGAGCCACACTCAAATTAGGCTCAGAAACATCAAAATCTTTTGCTGCACTCCAAAATAAAAATCTCTTCCATTTATCTGCGTACACTTTCCTTGTACTAGGCCTTCTAGCTTCCAAAATCACATTCAAAACTTGTTGTGGAAGTTGAGACCTTCTATGGTTCAAAACAGAATATGCCAGGCTGTTAGGTGAAGAGAGTGAAGTTTGACATTGAGCAAATGGCTGTCCTCCTGTGACAACAGGTGTGGAATCGAAGGCAAAGGCCATGGAGGCTTCCGTACCAGACTTCTCAGTAATGGGTACCAGTGCTGTCGATGCCAATCTGGAGCTATTAAAATCATCCTTGGCTTGTCCTGTCTGACCTTTAGAAGTACCTTTGGGAGGAGAGGCAGAGGTGGAAAGGCATACACATGAAGATTGCTCCAATTGAAAGAAAGAGCATCCACTTTCCAAGCTGTGGGATGAAACCTTTTTGTGCAAAACTTTGGCAGCTGATGGTTTAGTGGAGAAGCGAACAGATCTATGTCTGGAGTTCCCCAGGACACTGTCAATTTCTGAAATACATGAGGATCCAATTTCCACTCGTGGGGATCCATAATTCGTCTGCTCAACACATCTGCTAAGGAGTTCTGTGCTCCTGGCAGAAACCTTGCCTGAAGATTGAGCTGTAAACTGAGAGCAGTCTCCCACAAAATCATTGCTTGCCTGCATAGAGGATAAGAATCGTTCCCCTTGCTTGTTGATGTACCACATGACAGTTGTGTTGTCTGTTAGAATCAACACCTGCCCTGGAAGAAGTAAATCCTTGAAAGCTATTAATGCAAACTGGACTGCTAACATCTCCTTCAGGTTGATATGTAGATGTTGTAGTCTGGCAGGCCACTTGTCTTGTATCCACTTTCCATTTAGATGAGCTCCCCAAGCTTTGTCTGAGGCATCTGTCGTTAAAATCTGACTCGCCTCTGGCCGGGTCACAGAGAGTCCCTTGTTTAGGTGACATTCCTGAGCCCACCACAAAAATTCCTTTTGAATGCAAGGTATTATTTGAATGACAGTGTCCAGATCTTGGCAGTGCTGTGTCCATACATTTTTGAGATACCATTGCAGCTTCCTCATATGCAGTTTGGCATTGGGAAGCACCAGAATACAAGATGCCATGAACCCTAAGGCTTGAAGGACTGTCCTTGCAGTCAGCCCGGACTGATGAGATAGTCGATGGAAGTAAAGGGATAGACTCTTTTGTTTGTCCGGGGTTACAAGGCCATCTGGGATGCTGTATTCAGTCTCACACCCAGAAAGCACATGTCCTGAGAGGGTACTAGACTGGACTTTATTTCGTTCACAGAATACCCCAGGCATCTTAGCACTGCTATCACATACTCCAAATGATGAAGAAGCTCTTCCCTTCCTTGAGCCAGAATCAGGCAGTCGTCCAAATAAGGATAGATCTGTATTCCTTTTAGCCTGAAAAAAGCTATCACTGGAGCCAGAACTTTCGTGAACACTCTGGGTGCAGTAGATAAGCCAAAGGGCAATGCAGAGAACTGATAGTGAGAAGTCCCAGCTCGAAAACGCAGATACTTCCTGCAACTTAGTCTGATAGGAACATGAAGGTAAGCCTCCTTGAGTTCCAAAGTTACCATCCAATGATCTTTGCCCAGCAGAGGTAAAAGCTGCTGTAACGTCAACATTTTGAACTTGGGAATGTCCAGATAAGTGTTGAGGGTAGATAAATCCAAAATTGGTCTCCACGTGTTCCCCTTCTTTGGTACTAGGAACAGGCGAGAATAAAATCCTAGGCCCACTTCTGGCATAGGGACCGGCTGTATGGCCCCTATTTGGAGTAACAGAGAAACTTGCTTGTGAGCCTCTATTCTTTGTTGAGGAGGAACGTCTGGCATGCCTTTGAAAGGAGGCAAGGTATGGAAATAAAACCTGTAACCGTGGTATGATATCCAATACCCATCTGTCTTGGGTAATTAAACTCCAATTTTCTTTGAAAAGTGCCAATCTTCCTCCCAAAGATGCTGCCAGACGAGAAGGCTCTGGCAGCTGAAAAGGTAGGTCATTGGGTCTGTTTACGAAAGGACTGACCCCTGCCCTCACCCGAAGACTGTGCAGGAGAACTCCCTGTCCTAGGCCTGAAAGAGCCCTGAGCTCTACCCCTACCCCGTCTAGATCTACCCCTAGACTGGGAATCATAAGAAGGATACGTCCACCCCTTAGTAGGCCAATTTCTACTAAACTTTGGAGGCTGGACCTGCAAAAAATCTTTAACAGTCTGCATAGACTTAGCCTTGTCTTCCATTTTCTTTAAAACTGCCTCAACAGGAGGACCAAACAACACGTCAGATTGTAAAGGAGCATCTAAAATCCTTGTTTTAACATGTTCAGATAAATTTTGATCCCTCAGCCAGGCGTGCCTGCGAAGAACTGACCCAGTGGCAGCCACCCTAGACGAGGCCTGTACAGCATCAAAACCACATTGCAAAGAATGCTTACCCACCTGTTCAGAAACATGTACTAAATCTTGCAACTCTTTACAATCAATACCTTCTGCCAGAGCATCAACCTTAGACTTCAATTGTGAAAGGAGATAGTTTTGGTATTTCAACATGTGGAACTGGCAATTCAAAGCCCTCATAGCAAGAGTGGAAGAAGTATAAACTTTCTTTCCCCATCTATCCAAGGCCCTGGCCTCTTTGTCTGCAGGAACCGGATTCTTTACAACAGAAGCCTTAACACCTTTAGGCCCCTGGCTAACACTTTCTGGGTCTGCCCTAGGACTCTTAAAAAGATACTTATGAACTTCAGGCACCCTGTAATACCTATCCGGTTTAACAGGAGCAGGAGGCAAAGAATCAGGATTAAGAGAAGCCTCTGTAAAAACATCTTCCACTACATCCAAAACAGGAGGTATAGCCAAAGGCCTATGCTGGGGTAAAAACAAAAATTCCCTAAGCCTTTTCCTGGAATCAGAGAAGTCCTGACCTTCCCACTTAAAATGCTCCCTCATGGAATGAAGAGTTTCTGAAAAAGAAAAATCCTCAGGAGGAGAAGCAGAAGGAGTAGAATCATCCACATCAGAATCAGAATAAGGAGAGTACTCCTGCAAGTCTTCAGCCGAAGACTCAGAAATATCTGAAGCCTGCTCAAAACTGCCTAGCTCAGGCTCCACCCTAGGTCTCTTATCAGGAGGGGCATAGAACCCCTAATCAAAGTAATCAAATCTTCTGCCATTTTAAGCATATGCTTCTTGGGCACAGTTCCTGAAGAGCTAGGGGTAACACCAACTGAAGCTAAACCTGGCCTGCCCCTGGGAGAAGCCTTGGAAACAGAAGGAGAGGGCCTAACCACCCTAGGCAGGGAGGGGAGTATAGTAACCTGAGAAGCCCCATCAGCCTGCCCTGCCTCCTGAGAGGCCACATCCTGCAATAACAAAGTCTCTCCCTGGGATCCCAAAGAAACCTCCGGTGGAACCACCGGCTCCACCGACACCTCTAAAGAACCGGCGTCCGGTACTGACGGTTCCTCTAGCCTAGGTTTAACTGCTTTGTCCTTGCGCTTCTTCGAAGAAGCGGACGTCGGAGCATCCGACGGCATTTTATAATTACACCGCTTCCCGAAGACTAACCTGGCACAATCTAATCTCCTCTTAATAGTGCGCTTATTGAATCTAGCACAAGAGCGACACCCAACAACGTCGTGCTCAGGCCCTAAACAAGGAATACACAAAGTATGGTAGTCTCTATGCGGTATCTGTTTCCCACAAGAAATACAATTATTCACTTTTTCTGACATCCGGTAAACCACTGAGGCAAGAAAAAACTAAAATATTCCCCAACGGGGTACTTAGCCAACTTTGACTTGGTCTGAAACTCCGAAATCGAACAATTTCAGAACGCCAACCGGCACTTGCAACGCTGCTTCTGCATCGGACCATGCGGCAAAAAAGACTGAGGATATGACGTTGGTCATGCGCATTTGTACCCTGACGTCCTGATGTCAGTCAAATGCGCCTTGACCGACGTCAGCCTTATACTTTGATATTCGGGCCGACCGAGGACAGCGGACTACCCAAGTGTAAGGACTGCAGCAATGTGAGATGAAGAACATCTCTCTGAGCCTTTTCTTTGAGTCAGAGTAGTCCTGACCTTCCCAGTGAAAATGTTCCCTCATAGTGTGTAAAGTTTCCCCAAAGGAGTAGTCTTCAGGAGGAGAAGCTGAGGGAATAGAATCAGAATCTTCATAAGGGGAGAAGGTGTAATCTTGGTCCTCAGAGGAGCCTGAGGAAATAGATACTTGATCAGAGGAGGCATAACCTTCCTCTTGTCTAGGCCTAGTACTCTCCGCCAAAGGCTCCGAAGCGGTCTCAGGTTCCAAATCTGCGGTAGTCAGGGGCTGCATCGGAGCCTCACTGAAGACCGGTGAACCGGAGACTGGTCCAGCCGGGGCCTCGAAGTCTGACTTGGGTCTAGGCTGCCTGTCCTTATCCTTGCGTTTTTTTGTGCACACCGGTAGTCGGTTGCTCGGACGGCATTGTGTAGTTAAATTTTCTACCGAAGTAGTGTCATGCATAATCAAAGCGTCTTTTTATAGTATGCTTATTAAACCAAGCACAAAAACGACAACCAGTGACGTCGTGGTCTGGGCCTAGGCAAGGTATGCAGTAAGAATGAAAATCCTTAGGAGGTATTTGCTTCCCACAAGAAATACAATTGTTAACTTTTTCTAACATCGGTCTGAGGCAAGAAAAGTTTCCCCAATAGGGTACATAGCTTTATTGAAGACTTCAGATCTGAAATTCGACTTCGAAAATCTCTGGAGTCAGCTGACCGGCACTTGCGAACTGCTTCTGCTTCGGGCACTGCGCGGCAAGAAAGACTGAAGATAATGGCGTCGGATGCATTATATATACCCCTGGCGCACTGACGTCAGGGAAGAAGCGACAGCAACCGACGCCGGACCAAGACTTTGGTATTCCAGCTGACTACGGGACCACCTGACGACAGGATAACCCAAGTGTGATGACTGCAACAGGGTAACACGATGAACATCAACACCCTGTTATTAACTGCACCATGTCCTTCACTGCTCCCATGGTGATGTCACATGACTGTCCACATCCTCTACCTATGACCACACTCACAGTGATGAGATATATTGGCCACACCCCATGCCTCACTTTGGATTGTTGAAAAGGTGCCAACTCTAGCTGGCAGGCTACTGTAGCAGTGATCAATATGATGAACATTTTGAGTTTCAGGTCCCTTCTCAGCATTCCTTAGCCACCTTATTTTCCTCCAGTATGCAAGGATATTGTATTTTCTGCCTTAGAAAACTACAACTAATTAGTTACTTATAAATGGCGATACGCATAAAAAGGATCGCTATGCCTGGTCCTGCTAGCAAAACTGTTCATTTTCAGTGTTTTGCACATATGCCCCGATGTCTTAAGTTATGCATTATTTTGGAACTATGCAACGGGGCCTAGCAGGTTTATAATCCCTAGGGAGGTAAAGCCTGCAGTTATAAGTGTCAGTTGTGAATCCTTAGACTCTAAATAGCTTTATGACCCCAAAGATTGTAAATAACAAAACAGAACTACAGATAGCTAGATGTGTTTAGCAAGAAACTTTTAGATGTGATAGGCAAAATGATGTTAGACCAAGATAGACAAATTAATAATGAAAGTATCATGACATTTTATTCATCCCCAGCATGGTGTGTTGTAAGGAAGTTACTAGAATAGAAATACAACCATGGAGAAGTAATACTTTAACACAGAAAAGATAGGGATCATTCTGTAAGGAGGAGATACACTTAGGAGAAAGGAAACACTGTGATTAGAACAGCTGTGCTTTAAAAGGATGCCATGTGCTTATTCTTTTATTTTTACAAAGGGGTGGGTGGATCAAGTGAATTTTGCAGAACAGATGGTGCGAAGTATACTGTCTTATGACAGCATTGTATGACTAGCTAGAAATTCTGAGCAATGACCAAGTCAAATTATCCCCTTTTCAGATCAGACACTGGTAGCTACAACTAAAAATTTAGTTGGGCCAGCCAAACTGCCATTAAACGAATCATATTTGTTGAACTAACTAGTGCTTCTCATGACATAGCTTTGCACAAATTGCGACATCAGAAACATCAGTGCTGTATTAAGGACTATCATAAATCACACTACAGTCCAATAGCTGATGAAACAGTTTAATTGGCAGCCTATTCCTCTCATTTTACCAGACAGTCAAGCAACAAAACGACTATCACTCTAATGTGGCATGTAAGAATCCCTAGTCAGTGACCCAAGACAGTAACAAAAAAGGTGCACCTCTGTTAAGGGGTACAAGTATTATTCCAGACTTGGTCTACCATTGCTGAAATGACATAATCTCAGTAATCAAAAGAAAACATCTTAAAAGCAAATTGTGTGACTGCATTCTCTCAGCCTTACAGTTCAGTGTTGAAATATATTAAGTGATCAAGACAGCATGTTAACACAAATGGAGCAAACATGATAAAAAATTATGTTGAAAATGGCTTAAGCTTAGGATACGTTTTTATGGTGAGCGTTTATTTCTTTGTTAGCCAGGTAAATGGACTGATCCAAGATGGAGCACTTTCAGACACAACCCTAGCCAAAAACATTTACAGTACAACTAGGTATAATGGAAACATTAAAATGAAAAACGACAGAAAAACAAAATGATTTAATGTGGAACGAGCAGGTAGCACGTTATAAGAATTAAGCAATTCAAGTATTAAAACAAATACAAAATGAATGAATAAGCAAACAAACAATAATCAGCTGAGTAAAATGCAGAGAAATTAAATCAGGGCCTGTGCTTAAGTGGAAAGTATTCATCTATAAACAGTGGAAGGCAGCGTTGTCTATGTGACAGACAATTAATCCTACTCTGAAGTTCTCACCAAAGAAGGAAACAGATCCCACTTACTTTTCTGGGGTAGAATTTAAATTTAGTTCTGCAACAGACTTGACACAATATTCAGGATAAATTTCTATGTCTTGCTCCCATCGAGAGACAGGATATGGCTTCCCTGTGACCGTATATTGAATTAAGCAGATAATCAGCAAATTAATGAATGAAAAAATCTAGATATTCTGTGCCTGAGTGTAAAGGGTAAATGTGCATAATGAGGAGTGTGGAGTCTTCGGCAGAAGCAACATGTTAGCCTCTCTGCCACCTTAAGATGGCAACTGTTAACCTTGTATTTTGGTGTCAATGCCAACTAGTGACAGCAGTGAATTATCTTGAAACATATGTGTAGCAAAATTCAAATCCCAGTGTTGTAATTCAGTACATACATTATGACTGAAGCTACTTCCCCACAGCACTTTCAAATACCAAGAAATGGATGCAGAGAAAAACAGCTTTGCAAATGTTTGATGTCTGTTGAAGATACCAGCAAAGTCCCTAACATAAGAAACATAAGGCATCTACCAGGGGATGGCCATGAGAGAGGCCTTTTACCTTAATATTCTGGACAGCTAACTGTACTGGGTTCTGTTAACAGTCCTGATCTCCACACTGCACTACAACAGCACAAGTCTGGACAACAACACCAGTAACTATTTTAAAAGTGGCACTGAATTCACTAAAGCATGTATCCTCTACATCTACTTTACCTTTCTCTGGATTTTCTCACCTATAAAAGTAAAATTGGCTAGCCTTAAAATGGTCTAAAAGGACAGCTAACCTAATACTTACCTGTGAACTTATGAACCAAATTGTGCTCCTAAAGCTTCCTTATATAGCTGTTCTTCCGCAGAACTACCTGGAAAACAAATGGAAGCCATCTGGGTGTAATGAACTTCCTTCTAACACCAACAAGGCTACACACATTAGGTAAACTAGTAAGCTTGTTCCCTTCCGTAATGTGAAAAAGGTGCATACAGATAAATAAACATTATTTTGTTAGACTAACACACAAAGTACAAGAGCTCATAGAAAGACAAACTCAAAAGGAAAACTAACTTTCCCCCCTTTTATTTTCAGCCTTTTATAAACACCACACAAATCTTACCCAACAGTTTATCTGAAAAATCCTATAAGTTGAATCACACTGCAGTGTTAGTTTTAGCTGCTTGGATGGTGGGGACGTAGGGTACTACCAAACTGCACTAAAGTACCATGGCAAGCTTTTGCCCCTTACCAAAAGTATCGTGCTAGTCAGTATTATACATACTATGTGACTCGTGTACTTTCATGACATCAGTACAAAAGTCTAATATTTAATGCTACTGCCATCTTCAAAAAGCATTGCAAAGTTATCTGACTTGTCATGTGATGACTGCCACATGAAGACAATCTTTTACATTAAATAAGAAAGACTTACATAATAAGTGTAACGTATAAATAAAAAAAAAAAACATAAAGAACAAATGACTGAGAAGCCACCCACGCATTACATTTCTTTGGAAGGGGTGAACATCACACTACCCTCTAAGGCCATTTCTACAGATAACATTTATGAAGACTATATTTTTTCCAATAGAAAATGTTTTAACATTCAGAAAACCAGCACTCTCCATAATAACAAGAATTTTTGATGAAGTATATATTTTGCTGGGATTTTTCAACTTAAGGAATACAACCCCGTGACCTTATCTCCACCTGGGAGTAAATGCTATAACATCCAAAACAATGTTCTCATTTACTACTCTATTATCCTGTACTCTTTTGTATTGCACCATAGACATAAAAGCAGCAAACTGGGGAAAAAAATATAAAGAGTTAACAATAAAGTCCAGTTACATATGGTGCATACACCATCCCGTACAACCACTACTGCAGAAGGATGTGTGTGGCACAATCTTCCAATTAATAGCCCTTCTTTAATGTTTAATTTCATTTATTACTAATCAAGACTTTAACCACTCTTCTTTTCAATATGACCTAGAAACTGCAAATACAAACTTTTGGCTTTATTTCTTCAATATGCAGGAAAAGCTGTACCAATGACTTTTGAGAGTCAGTCCTGGACTTTGTAACTTCATCATTTAAGGACACTTTCATCATGTTATCCTAAATAGGTTACATTAATAACAATCAGCTTTAAACACAGGAAGGAGTCTCTGTATCTATATTACCCCTTTTTCATACTGGAAATTATTGTATTGCCTTGCACAGGGACACAGACAGGAATTTTGGAACTAGAGAACAATTTACATAATTTAGTTTCTGTATTGTGTATATTTTCAATGCTAAAAATGTAATGAAATGAAAAACCTGAGCAAAAAGCACATTTAAAAAGACAAATGAGGTACTCTGGGAAAAAACAAGCCATGATACACAATACACATCCACAGGCCATTATGTTCTAACACTTAAGTGTACAGTATGGCATACGGAGAGTATGCCTGGTTAAACTATTGCCTTTACAACTGATCCCATGCGTGGATTAACTTTCAAAAAAAAAAAAAAAGCTGCATACATACCAAAATTCTAGATCTGTGCGGCAATTTCATCTCCATCACAACTAGAAGTAGTAAGACCACCAGAAATTAAGATGGCATCCAAAATTTATCCAGGCTAACTTAGCCCTCCCTTTTTACCCACAATTCCCACTTCAAAATTCCTGACAGTCCACTAAAGGTATACATAAACCAGCAACAAAAATATTTACTTACAGCTACCCTATCATGAAGGCTCCATGAAGCTCAAGATGGGTGACAGTGAATAAGAATGATGACAGACATGAAAATGCCAGTGCAGAGTTACCACTATAACAAGCATACAGCTTCTGCCATTGGGAGATTAATATATCACCAATACAGTAGTGTCCCAAGCTAGACCTTTTGGGTAGTTCTTGGGAAAGAATACCCTAAACAATAATGGTGGCACTAAGGGAAAACCTATATCTGGAAATCACATCCAGATTGTAGTGATGTGCAAATGTGTTCAGAGATGCCCACATATCAGCTGCACAAATGTCATTCCCTGAAGCATTCCTAAATAAAGATTGTGAAGTGTCCACTGCTCAGGGAGAATATCCAATTTGTAGATTCTCATAAAGATATGTCACACCAGATAACACAACTTTATGCACAATGTAATCCAGAAAGGGGTGCCTTACAAACTTAGGTACCTGATTTTGTAAAAGAAAACAAAAATAAAAGTTGTGATTACACAACGCTACTTGATAAAGCATGCTGTTAAAAGCAAGCCTGCTTTATTCTGATGCACCGCATAACATGATCAGGCTACACAGAACTTCTTTCGAGTACAAGGCACATGTGTGCCATTCAAGGAACTAGGAATAGTGTTGTGCAGCTTGATAACTACTGTGACTCATGCAACTGAATCAAAGTACAGTAATCCCCAATGACATACCAATCACATGGTGTAAAATACCTGCATGCTTCTGCACCTTGTGTTCGTGAATCACAGGGTCAGTCTCTTCTGCAGCAATAGTCTAGAATCATACAGCAAATTTTACTTGTATTACTACTGCAAATATTTACAAACACCCATACAGTACCAATTATAAACATTATTCCTGTCATATCAAACAATTATCAAGACAGAAATACAATCAAAATGTTCCTATACATAGGTTCATATTAGGCTATTGGCCCTACAGCCTATACAAGCCTAGCCATAACAATTCCCTGGCTATTTCTTCCCACAGTATTTACTTCCCTGGACCCCTGTCTAGCAGGGTGACTGACGTGATCCCTGGGGTGAATTTCCTTTCTCCCATCCAATCGCCAAGGTTCCTTTTGAAGAGGGCCAAAGAGGCGCTCTGCTTGACATGTATGGGCAGTCTATTCCAGAGTCTGGGGAGTCTCTGGGTCAGGAACCTATAAATAAACAGCCCATGCAGGTCTTGAACCCAGGACCCTCTACACTAGAGTCACAACATTTAACCACTACGCCATGACAGCTTGAATTACATCTTGAATTATATGTAGACTTAAATCAGATCTACTTTTAAGCTACACAGTTAGACCCAAGCGGCCAGCAGTACAACCTCACCAACCTCAACTTTCCAACAAACCCTTCTGAAATATAAGAGCTCCTTAATGTAACATGAACATTTCAGTTTAATTAGGGTCAAACCCCACATAACCCACTTCATGTTTCTAATCAAACTTTATACATTTCCATAAATAAGTACTGGGATTGAATATCCCACACTCAGATATTAAGAGATTTATAGATATTAAGAGATTTATTCCCATACTGTAATACACATATATCATGGAGTGCTCCACTCCACCGTCAACAACATACACTTAACAATGGGCATATTTTACTTGAAACATCATACATTAAACTAATCATACTAGATACCAGGCAGCAGCAACCCGATGAAAAACGGCACAGACTGTTTATTCCAGATATTAAAAGTGAGCGCTTTCGGCTGCAATAATATACAGCCTTCCTCAGACAAAATACAAAATACAAAACCCCAGCATTACACTGGGCTTAAATAATAATAATTCAATCCACTTCAGCTGACCCAAACAATTAGCAAGTTAACAGATTGACAAATTAACAAGTACATAAAGCTTTACATAACTAAGATTACCCCTACACATTTCATTATATAAACATATAACTAAATAAAAACATTAGTATAATATCAGATAAAATAAGATAAAACACATTGATTTAAATTAAATATATGATGTTTACAAGCCACTCAACATGCATATAAGTAAAAATATATATGTATATGTATACTATACTTATATTTAGATTTAAATGTGGATATGACTATAAAAAACCACCAACCATATAATTTAATAACCTTACTAAGAAGGCATTGTTGCCTACTAATTTATCTACGTAAGGCTTTTAATTTTAAAATACACTTAATAGAGGCAACATCATTTAGCTCTGGTGGAAACTGTGCAGATGTTCTAACTTGCCAGAACAGCTCCTGCTCTTCTAAATGGAGCTGCCAAGGCCCGCCTCTAATATCAGTATTTACCTGATGTATAACAGAAAATAGGAAACTATGTTCTGGATATTCAAGAATATGCCTAGCTAATGCGTTTGTCAAGTCATTCCTTCCTATGGCATATAAATGTTCATAAATTCGCTTTCTCAGTTTCCTCTCTGTTTTGCCAATGTAAAAGGAAGGACATTTTTCACAAACAGTGACATAAACCACCCCACTTGACTCACAGTTGAAGTTTCCTTGGATGGAAATATTTAATTTATTAATATTAATTTTACTACAAGCTACAACATATTTACACTGGCTACACATTCCACATTTTCTCATACCAAATATTTTTGTTTACTAGAATCCCTACTTTCTTCCACAATTGCCTTTAAGTTGAGACCCCTTCTATATGCAAAAGTTGGATGTGTGCCCAAAGTTTTAGCTAATGCTCTATCTTCCAAAATGATATGTCCTTTAACCACACTTCTTTTTTGATGTATACCAAGTGACATGTTGTTGATATAATTCATTATTAAACAAAAATTCATGTTCCCAGAATGCCATTACACTATTAGCAAAACCCGCATGGCATTCTGGGAACATGAATTTGTGTTTAATAATGAATTATATCAACAACATGTCACTTGGTATACAAGATACCAAGATGATATGTGTTTTATTTGGAATGGTTCACCAGATCTAATTTCTGACTTCATAGACAGCATTTCAATGATGACTGACTTTTTGGAGTTTACATACTCTATGACTATGGAAGAAATGCATTTTTTAGATGTAACTATATCTAAAGATAGGGTTGACAACAAGTTTAAATCTTTTATCCATAGAAAACCAACTCATTCTAATAGTTACCTTCACTTTTCAAGTTGTCACCCTATCCATCAAAAAAGAAGTGTGGTTAAAGGACAGCTTGTTAGGGCTGCCAGGATGATATCAGAGGAGGCTGACTTTCTTAGAGAATGTGATAATATAGGCAAAATGTTCCTGTGTAGAGGCTATCCATATAATCTAATAAAACAGTTACAAGAGGAAGTGCAGACCAAAAGACAAAATGGTCACTTTAAGCCATTGTTGGGAGGTGGATTATTGGATAGGTTGACTAAGTTGGGTACAAATAATGATAACGATTTGGTATCAAACAATATTACTTTTTTGTTCACATATAGCATTGACTTCCAGGCGATAAGGGATATATTGACTAAAAATTGGAATGTCATTTTGGAAGATAGAGCATTAGCTAAAACTTTGGGCACGCATCCAACTTTTGCATATAGAAGGGGTCTCAACTTAAAGGCAATTGTGGAAAAAAGTAGGGATTCTAGTAAACAAAAAATATTTGGTATGAGAAAATGTGGAATGTGTAGCCAGTGTAAATATGTTGTAGCTTGTAGTAAAATTAATATTAATAAATTAAATATTTCCATCCAAGAAAACTTCAACTGTGAGTCAAGTGGGGTGGTTTATGTTGCTGTTTGTGAAAAATGTCCTTCCTTTTACATTGGCAAAACAGAGAGGAAACTGAGAAAGCGAATTTATGAACATTTATATGCCATAGGAAGGAATGACTTGACAAACGCATTAGCTAGGCATATTCTTGAATATCCAGAACATAGTTTCCTATTTTCTGTTATCCATCAGGTGAATACTGATATTAGAGGCGGGCCCTGGCAGCTCCATTTAGAAGAGCAGGAGCTGTTCTGGCAAGTTAGAACATCTGCACAGTTTCCACCAGGGCTAAATGATGTTACCTCTATTAAGTGTATTTTAAAATTAAAAGCCTTACGTAGATAAATTAGTAGGCAACAATGCCTTCTTAGTAAGGTTATTAAATTATATGGTTGGTGTTTTTTTATAGTCATATCCACATTTAAATCTAAATATAAGTATAGTATACATATACATATATATTTTTACTTATATGCATGTTGAGTGGCTTGTAAACATCATATATTTAATTTAAATCAATGTGTTTTATCTTATTTTATCTGATATTATACTAATGTTTTTATTTAGTTATATATTTATATAATGAAATGTGTAGGGGTAATCTTAATTATGTAAAGCTTTATGTACTTGTTAATTCATCAATCTGTTAACTTGCTAATTGTTTGGGTCAGCTGAAGTGGATTGAATTATTATTATTTAAGCCCAGTGTAATGTTGGGGTTTTGTATTTTGTATTTTGTCTGAGAAGGCTGTATATTATTGCAGCCGAAAGCGCTCACTTTTAATATCTGGAATAAACAGTCCGTGCCGTTTTTCATCTGGTTGCTGCTGCCTGGTATTTTTATTTTTATTTTAGCTGTTTGGTTTTTCGTTTGTTAATCATACTAGATCATAATAGAAAAGGTAAAAGTGCCCACTCCCATATATCTGTATCATAAAATTTCAAATCCCAAGTAGAGATTAACTAGCTAAGACTGATCAAAAATAAACTTACTATAAATATGCTAAATTAATACAAATTTTCCTAAATAAAAAGAATAAACTTACTTATGTAGGCCATCTTATATGGCTGAAGAAACTCTGGTAGTAAAATACAGGTCTGCATAATCTTTACTGCATTCACTATACAAATATTCAAACTGATGCAGACTATATAAGCAGATATACAAGGTTGTATAAAACATGTCTCAATGTACAGAAGGCATGAATTTTCAATATTTACTAGAATTACTTAAATGTAGTATTTAAAATATCGCATGGTGACCAAAAATCTAGGCACTGACATTATTTTCACTTTGACATTTACAGAAAAAAACATACCATAACTTTTTATTAATAATGGGCTATATAAATATATATTTACTCCATTGGATTACCACATCCCCATCACAAGAAACCATCCTGCTAGGTGACTTCAATATTGGTTGGCTCAACTGCTCCTCACAAAATTCAACAGACCACCTTAACTTCCATGGATTCATCCAAATAATCACATCCCCTACTAGGACTGACAAATCTTCTAAACGACAGTCCATCCTTGTCTGGATTTTAGTTAGCAATCCTTCCCTAGCATTTCAAACAGGCTGTCTTCCTGATAGCTTAAGTGTCCATCACCCAACCTTTCCTCTTCAACCACGCACTTCCCAATCCATCCATACCACCTACTGCCTAATCAGAGACAAAAAATAAAAAAACTTTAACCCAAACAATTTCATTTCCGCTCTAAACAGTTGCAACTGGGATTTACTAAAATAAATACCACTAGAGGATGTGGTAAGCACCATCAACACTACCTTCCTAAACATACTAAACCACCATGCACTACCCAGAACTATCAGAATTAAACCCAATTACACACCCTGGCTAACTAAAGAATATAGATCACTACTAAAGGCTAGAGACAAGGCATGGGAACAACATCACAAAAATAAAACCCAACTAGCTAGACAAAAATACCTTGAGTTACGTAACAAAACAAAAAAATAGTGAAATCAGATAAAATCAACTACTACCACAACATTCGGAATATAAATCCAAAACAGCCACAAAAATTTTGGACAGCACTTAGTAACATACTTCATCTAGGTGAATCACCTACCCGTAATCCAACATCAATTAACAATACTGACAATACAGCAACTCAATTCAACAAATAATTTACCAAAACTATTCACGCCTTGGCAAACTCTCAGGATAACATCAACAACCCTACATCTCTCCACCCTCAACTCAGTACCTCCTGCAATAATAATACCCGTACACACTTTAGCTTATACCCAGTATCTGTGAAATACATTAAAAAGCTACTTCAAAAATTGAAACCAACAGCAACAGCTGCAGATAATCTCCCTGCTGACTTTTTAAAAATTGCCGCTGGTGCTATATCCTGTCCAGTAGCCATTCTCATAAACAGGTGTATATCTGAGAACCATGTACCCAGTATCTGGAAAACCTCCCACATACTGCCACTACACAAAGGAGGTAATTCCACTGAATTCACAAATTACCACCCTACTGCCATCCTATCTCCCTTGTCCAAAATACTAGAAAGAGTAGTGCATACCCAAGTAATGAACCACCTTCTCACCCACAAACTATAACCACACACCAAACATGGCTTTCAACCATACCATAGCACCAGTACTGCACTAATGTCCTTTACTAATATTGTTAACCAACATAGAAACAACAGACAACGTGTATCTTCCATATTAGCACGATAAACTTATTAACATTCTCTCCACCTTAAACCTTAGCAAATGTAATATTACATGGTTCCAAAACTACCTAACCAGATGACTACAAGCAGTTCAGTGGCAAAATCAACTCTCCCCTCTGCTCCCAGTTCTCTTAGGGGTTCCAGAAAGCTCCATCCTTGGTCCTCTACTTTTCTCTATATTTACCAACCAAATCAGAACCTCCACACTTCATGCCTCTGTAGTTCAATATGCAGATAACTTTACCCTAATATGTGCACCCCCACACACAAGACCTCCACACCTTAACCTAAGATTCCTTCCTATCTGTTGAAACATTGCTCACTAACTCCAAACTCATTCTAAATCCCAATAAAAACTAAACTCCTTCTCTTTAGCCCAACTAGATCTCACTCAGCTTCACACTTGTTTACTATCTTGTTCAAAAATAAAACTGTCATCAACACAGTATCACACACTAAACTGCTTGGGGTAGAAATTGACAATAACCTAACATTTGATATACACACAGCCCAAACCATCAAGAAGGTCTACATGAAACTCGGACTCCTATACCGAAACAAACAATTTCTAACAAAATACACAAAGCTACAACAGCCCGTACACACCTCCTATCAACCCTCATCTATGCCTCCCCAATACTAACCAATCTCCGCAAAACATACTTCATCAAGCTAGAAACTTGCTATAATAAAATAGCAAAATTTGCAACAGGTGCCTCCTATAGGTGACATCACTGTACATCTCTTAAAAAATTAATTGACTTGAACTTCCTCAGCTTTTATGCTTTAACCAACTTACCCTTGCACACAATTCTTCACTAACCTGATAAAACTCCTGCTCTCCAAAATATTATACACCCTTACAAAAGCTCTTATTGTCTCTGCTCTAGTAACCTAAACCTTTTAGATACTACTAAAGCCAACAACCATGCAGGGAATTCTCTCATCTCTAATTACATTCCCAAAATATGGAATACGCTTCCAAACCCTGTAACTGCAAATAGTTATATTTCACAACTTAAAAGGCTCCTTAAATCATACTTCAAAGACACTTGGCTATGTCCTTGTAACACTCCTGGACAGACCCCCTTTACTCTCTCTACTAGCTTAATATCCCTTGAAATAATGTAAAACAAAACTCTCACTGAAACAAACAACAACAACTATAGGTAAACTGCCTTTTTGCATCTCTAAACTGTATTTTTCAATATGGTTAGTGCATTCTTTTTGAATGCTTATGCAAATGCTTCTAACTATAGAGCTTACACTTTTTTTATATCTCAGTTTTACTAGCAAAGTAATCCACATAACAGACTTTTGTGAATCTCTGTATAAATCTCTAACTTTATTCACCGTTTCCCCCATATACGTTGATGAAAATTTACTGCTTTTTACTACTTCTTTCTTACTTGTTTATGTATTTCTATTCTTTGTATATGTATTTGTATTTTCATATTTATAAATTTTTATTACTGGAGCTTTTTTCCCCGGGTCTCCACTGAAAAAGGACCTGTGTCCAGTTGGACTTTACCAGCAAACAAATGTAAACTAAAATAAAATAAAATATTTACAGCTTTTTATCAGCAAGCTCATCTAACATAAACTTTTGATGGAAACATCAAAATAAATCTGAAAACAATAAAGCATAAGTATTCTCATAAATAAGTTTATAAATTCAACTACAGTGTTCAGGTCTGATGACCAGTCAAGGAACACAGATTCCCTCACATCCAGATAAGAAGGCACATCACTTACACAAGTGTCAAGATTAGATGTCTAAATTCATCCAGACACTTTGATTTCTTAATCTACCCAGGTAGTTTATTCTACAATGCAAGAACTTTTAATGTCGGGTATGAGTAGCTCAACCTGTAGTTTTAAACTTTTGCATATGAAACTTTAAATTCTTACTTCTAAGACCAACATTACAATGAACTGCTTCTGTTAATTATAGCCTGCAGTGAAACATCGTGAGATGCTTTATATGCAAAAATAAAGGTATTTACATCTTTCCATACATGTCAACTTTTGACTGTAGGATTTTCTTTATAAATTGTCTTTGATCATAGGCTAATTTCCAAAGCTTGACTTCATTTAATAAAGTTGATGTAATGAATATTGATTTTTAATACAAGGTTTACTAAACTGCATGGCACTGCATTTATCCAACACTAAATTTTAGGCTTACTGACTTAGTCCAGATATTAAACTTTATTCTCATTAAAAATGACATGTAAGAAATCTCTATCACTACTAATGGTAAAGCAATTTTTACAATCATTGGTATATTTGTTAAGCCAAACATTGTATATATAAACAAAATTAATTTTTTTTTTGTTAGTGGCATACTCTGCCAACTTCCTTTCAAAGACTTCTCAAACCTAATTTTTCATAGTTCAGCTAATCACATTCAATTTTTCTTTATTAAAAATATTAAAATAAAGAGTGAGAAGGTCACACTGAAAAAACAATCAGTAAAAACTAAATGAAAACTCCAGCCAAGCTAGAACTTCCAATGAGTGACCTCCCAAACCTCCTGTTACAGATGCTCATGGGATATATGCAAATGACCCTTATGAACACCAGATGTTTCAGCTATATGGCAATTCTGATTATCAATTACTTTTACGTTTGAAGTCATTATTATGGACAATTTCAGGCCAATAAAGCCAAACCCCACTAGCTATGGATATGCATATTTCAGCCTTGTTATGACCTCATTAGCATAACACAAGCAGAGTGTTTGACTAAGCATAAGAAACACAGGGTTGTTATACCCAGCTGATGTCCATTACCATTAGGGTGACTGCAAAATATCCCATCTAACAAATTAAAATAAAGAGTGAGAAGGTCACACTGAAAAACCAATCAGTAAAAACTAAATGAAAACTCCAGCCTAGCCAAGGGTGAAAGGCATTAAAGAACATTTCCTTCCAAGAGAAGACATGGCATCCACTTTCCAAGTCAAAGGACTTGGGAATCTGAAACAGAACGCAAGGAGTTGCCTGGTCAGAGGGGAGCAAACAGATTCACTTGATGAATACCTCACTGATGAATTATGTCCAGAAACACATCTCTGTAAAGCATCCATTCATGAAGCTGTGTCATGAGCCTGCCGAGAAATATGCCACAAGACTGCACTCTAAGTAGCCTGTAGGGTCACCTGCAGACTGATGGCTATTGCCCATGCTTGAGGAGCTAGTCTGCAAAGAAGGTAAGACTTTGTGTCCCCTTGATTGTTGATGTACCACATGGTTGTGCTGCTGTCTCTATACCCTTTCAAGGTACCTGGCACCCAGAGTGAGTGGAAAGGCCAAAGGACCAGAATGAGAGCCCTCATTTTCCCTGATGTTGATGTGATCTACTCTCTGATGAGGAAACCAAAGACCTTGAACCTTCAGGGTGCCTGAAGCGGCTCCCCAACCCAACTCTGAGGTGTTCGTGAAGAGTTCCTGGGACAGTTGAGGAGGTTGGAAATGGACACCTGGATTGAGTGACATCTGCTGAATTCAGCAGTGAAATTCCAGTTTGAGACAAGGGAGAAGAGGAACCAGATAGTCCAGAGTGTAGCAGTGTTGAAACCACACTGATCTTAGATACCAATGAAAATTTATCATATAAAGCCTGGCCCAGGGAAGCATGGAGATTGTATAATCCATGAACCCTAGAACCCTGAGAAGTTCCCTGGCTGGATGATAGGATAGAGGAAGCATGAAAAGAAAACAATTTGTGAGAGACAAAACCTTGGAGGCAGGAAGAGAGGTTAGCATTGGAACACTCTGGATTCTGTAGTAAAGAAAAATGTGATCTTGAGATGAAGTCAACATTTGACTACTGACGGTTGTCAGTACAGCCCAGGCTATGCAGTAGATGCTGGGTAAAATGAAGATCCCATACAAGCTTGGTTTGGGATGGGGCCTGAAGCAAGACGTCCTCAAGATAGAGAAATATCTGAATGCCCTGATGCCTGCAAAGGGTGACCACTGACGCTAGGCATTTGGTGAATACCCTTGGAGCTACAGGAAACCCAAAGGACAAAGCAGAGAACTGAAAATGAGAGAAAGAAACAGAAAATTCCTGAACAGTGGGTGGACAGAAATAGGAAGGTAGTTGTCCTTTGGGTCCAGGGAAACTAGAAAGGCCTGAGAAGCAACATAGGTAAGAGTCTTAAAAAAGCATTCAGAAAGATGGCACTATGAGAAATGTGTTCAGAAAGGAAAGACCCAGGACAGGTCTCTAGGATCCCTCTTTGCTAGGGGGACCAGAAACATTCTGGAATATAAACCCTAGACTCCTCTCAGTCTGTGGAACCAGCTGAACAGCACCCTGGTCAAACAGACCCTGCAATACCCCTGAAGAATGAAGAAATTGTTCTGCAGGAGGTTGAGGGGTATCGGGAAGTAGGGAAGGGTTTTCTATTCCATAAAGTAACCCTGTCTGATAATGGACGGAACCCAAGAGTCTGTGGCCATCTTTTGCCACACTGGAGAGACAGAGAAATCCTGAGGGACAAGGGAACCTGGCCGACAGGAAGGCAGGGCAGAAAATCAGATGTATGCAGACTGCTTTTGTGGCCTAGGCATTTGAGTAGAGCAGTACCCCTAGAGGAGGCATCAGCTATATCATAGCCACACTTGACAGAGTGACAGGTAACTTAAGAAGTGGAACCTAGTTAAGAAAGAGTTTAGGTTTGACCCTCTGAGTCAGGCATGTCAAAAGCTATCTTCCCAAGCTGGGAAAGAAGATACTAAAAGTATCTTCATATGAATCTGGTAATGTACAGCCCTAAAGGCTACATTGGAAGAAGTGTATACTTTCTAACCAATCCTCTCCATAGCTCTACTGTTCTTGTCCAAGGGAAGGAGCTTAGAAGAGGGCAACAGCCAAGAATCCTTATCAAAAGACACAGAAATCACTGCTGGATTGTACGAAGGCCATTCGTACAAGGACTTGCAGACATCTGGCACCTTATGGAATTTGTCAGGCTTCTTAGGGGCTGGAGTTTGGGAGTCTGGTGCCAGAGAAGCAATAGAGAAAGCATCCAATAGATTGACATATATTGTCTTTCTTTGGCACTAAGAATATCCTTGAATAAAAACCCTTCCCCACCTAGGAAGGAGGAACTGGTTCTGTCACTCCATGGGACAGCATATGAACGAAGAACTGGAGGAAACAAGAGTCTGATCTGCAGGATGAGAAATGACCCACTGGAAAAGTGGAATTTCCTCCCACTGCCATCTGTAACCTTGATAAATGATTTTCAGAACCCATTTGTCAGAAACAATAGTTGCCAAAGAGAAAAAAATGAGATTCAGACTTTCTGGAATAGAAAAAGGGGACAGGGTGGGAGTGGGTCACAAGGTATCTTAAACAGTCATTCAGACTTGCTGGACTGCCTTTGGTTTTAGGAAGTTTGATGCTTCTTTTTGGAACCCCTTTGATACCTCTTCTTAAATGACTGTTTATGTGTATTATGTTGAGAATATTTATTCCCTTTTTGTCAGAACTGGATGAGGAGTTGGAGAATCCCTTAGAAAAGTGTGGAAAAGGAGAGCTGAATAATCTTAAGAGATTCCCTGGATCAGATCACCCTTTTAATCACACTTTTTGATCACCTTTGCAGCTGAAGGGCCAAAAACTAAACCTTTATCCAAAGGGGAACTTAAAATCTCATTTTTATCATCATCTGGGAGGTTCAAAGTATGCAGCTATGCAAACCTCCTCTAAACAGTACTAGTGGTCATAGCCCTAGAAGAAGTATCAACAGGGTCATACACACAATAATGTAAACAAGGAGTAGTTTCTTCTAGTGCACAGTTTTAAGTTATTTAAAACAGATTTCTCCACACAAGAAGAAACTGCGGATAAAACATTCCTCATAATTTCGCAATTAGTCATAGGAAACTTTAATATATGAATAAACAAAAAAGTGCATTTACCACAGAGATTCCAATTAAAGTTCCACTCCACAGTGTAGAAAAAACAGAAAATACACTGGAAACATAATTAGCGCTTTCATATTAATATTTAAAACTTTTTCTGATAAAACAAATTACCAAAGTTGCTCTTTAAATAAGTTTTTCATGTGACATCATGCATCACACGACAACCAAACTCTCTTCCACATTTAAAGTGGTATAGTAAAATTGTAAAAAAATACAAGCTAAAAGAAGTGTTATAAAATATAGAAACTGTTTTAAAATTAAAACTATGTATATTTACATAAAAGACATATGTATATAGATGTTAAAATGTCAAACACATTTACTTCTGTAATGCAATCAGTTTCAATAGACAGCTTATAAAAATGCCATCATTCAATCCTGGCCATCTGCCTGCATTGTTTCAACTGCCAGAATAGCTCACGCTTCTCTAAGTAGCTGCCATGGTCCCCTACGTTCATCCAGTATAACTTTTTCAATGATAACAAATCTAAAAAGTGATCAGGTGTCTCACCAGTGTGTTTAGCTAGTGCATTTGTCTCTTTTTTGTTTCTGATGTTATTAATATACTCATAGAGCTGATATTTCAATCTATGTTCTGTCTTGCCTATATTGTAGGCTGGACAGATTTGACACAAGGCAACAGCAGACCACAGCTTTAGTACAACAGTTAAACTGACCGTAAAACATGTACAAGCTAGTACATACTTGCAAATAGAACAATATCCACATTTTGTCATTCTATAATTTTTTTCAAGTTACATTGGCCTTAGCTCCAAAACATTCAGCAATAGACTTCAAGTTGCTACTACTAGATTTCATGGTGACCACGTTTATACACAATAAAGGGTTTGTCACCAACCTTTTCCAAAATACTCATATCCTCCCTCAGAATGCCCCAATTTTTACCCAGTATTTCTTAATAATAACACTGTCAGTGTTATACTGTGTAATTAATGCACTCGTAAATTTAGCAGTAGTGTCAGAGTTAGTATCAGTAGGAAGCATGGACGAATGGTTAGTGTTACTGCCCCCATTAGTTTCAGAAACCAATGGGTTCAAAAAAGGGGTTTCTTGGTTAGGTGGGCTGTTAGTGTTTTAAAATGAGGACAAAGAACTTTCTTTCACATCTGTTTATAACTTCGTACACATGCTTTGAATGAACTTGCATTCATCCAAGAAATCTTCAGATTTGGACACCATGCATGCAGCTCTAGTGAACTTGACCCTTCACAACAGCACGTTTTGGTGGTGGGGAAGTGAGAGCTAGAAAAGTGCAGATAAGCTTTTGAAAAGATGGGTTTACAATAAATTTGGGATTTGTATCTACAATTTTCATTGTATCTGATGAATAGAATGTCTGAGTAAGCAATACTGGTGCGATACTGGTGCAATACATTTCATAAGTAAACTTCAGAATGTTTGTAGTTTGACTGATGTAGTTAAAAAATTTCAAAAAACATGCCATGGTACCCCTTCAAACCAAAAAATGTCATCCAGGTAACAAATGTATAATGTACAAAAGTGCATAAAGTCATGCTTAAAAAGAAACATTTCTTCCCATTTTGTCATCATGATATTAGCAAACAGTCCCCCACAAGCTGAACCCATAGCCACCCCTGTGCTTTGCAAAACAAATCCATGCTCAAAGATAGTTTTCTTTAACACAGTTTCAAGCAGTGTCTCATGGGTATTAACCTTAAGTTGAAGTACGCCATGTTCAGATAAATATTCTGTAAACCATTTATACCTATATCGTGCAATAATACTTTAAAGATCTTTAACATCTATTGTAACAAAACAAAGTTGCCGTCGTATTCAAGAAAATTAATTTTGCTAAGGAAGTCCCCAGAGTCTCTGCAGATGCCTATTTCTTGAAGTAGTAAATGATTCAAGTTTTTGTCTAAGAGCTTAGCATGGGAGGGGGGGGGACTTGAACCCCTACTGCCAACAACAGGTCTTAACAGAGGTTCCAGAATGTTCTTATGAATCTTTGGAATGCCAAATATAGTAGGAATAGTGAGGGAAGTAACGTTCAAAAAACTGAACTCATGCAAGCCAATACTCTTTTCTATGAAAAGGTCGTTCAACATGTCCTTGACGTTCTTGTAAGCAATATTAAGTTCATTAAGCGACACACTGTCATAACAGTCTCCACAATGTAAATCATGCATTCTAGTCACATAGTCGTTTTTCCACATGGAAGCAAGTTTTTTGCTTGACTGTTTCCCCTTCTTGTTTTAAGTGATCATGAAAATCTAACTCACAAATTTGCTCAAAACATGCAATTGTTGGATGAATAGCGGGATTATAGGTGCTGGATATCCTAAGTGAGCCCAATGGACCACCAGCCGCTAGATCAAATAAGTTAAAATTCATTTTTCTCATGTACTGTTTAAAGTCCATTACAAGAAAAGGGAGATTTGCATGCACACTACATGCAAAATTAATGCCAAGTTCAAATAAATCAGCACAAGTGGTGTCAACTGCAACAGAAGAGTAATTATAAACTTTAAAATCACCCTTACTGTTAGTAACAATTTGTAACTTGCGGTGGGGACCCTTGTGTCTCAAGCTGTGCCAGTATGTTTGACCCTTCTATGGTTGGGTCTGTTGTAGGTAGTGATGTTGCTGGTGGTGGAATTGTTTTGCTTTTATACTTTCTGAGTGGCAAGGCTGAGGAATACCTAAAGGGTCACTGCAGTTTTGATGGCGGTGATGTTCAAAAAGAGATACAGTTGGGTCATTGGCCAAAGTTTCAGATGTAATTTCCTGTTGATCGTCCAAATCATCATGTTGTATCCCTTATCTGGTCACCCAACTTTGTGACAAGGGGGGAAGGAGGTATGCAGTGTGGTGCAAACAGGCCAGTCTGTCCCTCTCCGTCTTACTTATTTTCCTGTTTTTAACGGTGAGTAGGTGAACTTCAATACTTTTAAAAATATGAACATAGTCAAATTTAAATTGTTGGAAAGTTAAAGCCTCAGTTAAAAATGTTATCTAGGTCTATGGCAAAAAAGGAAGTTATGTGTTTGGTTCAGATTGTTTGTTTTGTGTGTTAAGACAAAAAAAGAAGTGGTTCTTTGTTTGGTTTGGGAAACTTTAACATATGAGCCTGAGAATTCAACATTCTGAGAATCACAGTTAAAGAAGCATACACTTCCCCCCCATCAAACTTATCAATAATTACCCCATACTTATCAGAAAGAGTATAACTGGAATTAACTATGCATTTTTCACTGAAGCTATAGTTTCTGGGTCAGGTTTGGGAATAGTGTATAAAAACTAAAACACTGAGAAAGTACAGTTTTGTACCTACCATAAATGTAGATGTTCGAGTGCTAATACAGCTGCAGTCATAACAGATGGGGTTCTCCTGCCGTCAGGCGGGTCCTCGGTCGGCCGAATTCCAAAGTCTAGGTCCGGCGTCGGTTGTCATCGCTTCTTCCCTGACGTCAGTGCGACAGGAGTATAAAAGAACCAGCCGACGCCATTTTCTTCAGTTTTTCTTGCCCCAGATGTCAGGTGCCCCCAGAAGGAAGGCAATACATAAATTTATGTAATAAAGCAATGCAAAATAATCAAAATACAGAAGTTGCAAGCAAATACACCATAAATGAATACCCCAATCAGGTTGTATGAGGAGGTGTTAGTCAATAGGCCTGTCCCAAGAGGGGAAGGAGGGAGGGAAACCTGGACTGCAGCTGTATTAGCACTCGAACATCTACATTTATGGTAGGTACAAAACTGTACTATGTTCATTGTGCATACAGCTGCAGTCATAAGAGATGGGTAGAATCCCAAAGCTAAGAAAGGGGTGGTAAGCACTAGGTTGAACTAAGAGGAGCCAGGATGCCCTGCAAGACTGCAGTGGCAAAGCCTGCTCTAGATTTGGAGTATAATGGTAGGTGGTAGTGCTTGGAGAAGGTATGCACAGAAATCCAAGTGGCTGCTTCCAAAATATCTTTGGTAGGAACTCCTCTGAGGAAAGCTGCAGAGGTAGCTGTGGCCCTTGTGGAGTGAGATCTGATGCCTGCAGGTACAGTTTTACCATGAAAAGAGTAACAAAAGCGTATGCAGTGGGCTATCCATTTTGAGATTGTCTGTTTGGAAATTGGCTTCCCTTGAGCTCCTACAGCATAGGACACAAAGAGCTGTTCTGATTTTCTGAAAGGCTTTGTTCTGTCCAAATAATAACGCAGCTGTCTGTGGATGTCCAAGGAATGTAGAAGTCTCTCCCCTTTGTTTTGAGGATTAGGGTAAAAGGTAGGTAAGTGGATAGCCTGATTCAAAGCTACCCTGGATACCACGTTTGGCATAAAGGACGGGTTAGTTCGTAAGGAAACTCTGTCCTGATGGAAGATGATGAAAGGCTGCACAGCCATGAGGGCTTGTAGTTCCAATACCCTGTGAGCTGAGGTGATAGCCAGAAGAAAAGCTGTTTTCCAGGACAAAAATTGCAAATCTGTTGAGGCAGCTGGCTCAAAAGGAGGCAAGGTCAGCTTTTCTAGAATGAAATTGAGGTCCCAAGCAGGTATTGGTTGTTTCCTTGGGGGTTTTATATTCTTAGCCCCTCTGAGGAACTGTCTTAAGAGGGGGTGAGAGAATAAAGGTGGATCAGTGTTGTATTCTGCAGAAATGGCTGAGGCATGGATTTTGATGGAGGAGAATGAAAGTCCACTGCTTAGCAGCTCAGCTAGATACTGTAATATTTGAGATAAATTCAGTTTTCCAGGATTCTGGCCCTTTTTCTCATTCCAGGCACAAAACCGTTTCCATTTTGCGGAGTAAGCTTTTCTAGTAGATGGCCTTCTGGCCTCCAAAATGACATCCTACACCTCCTTGGAGAGTAGGGTCTGTTGTGATGTTAAGGAATCTTCCATGCGGCCAGATTGAGTGTTTTCAGCTGACTGTGAAGAGTTTTGAAGCTGTGCTGAGTTAGAAGAAGAGGCATTAGAGGTAGGGTCCATGGTGGGGAATGCGTCAGGCTCCTCAGGAGTGGGTACCAGTGCTGTCTTGGCCAGTCTGGAGCAATGAGAATCATCTTTGGTCTGTCTGCTCTGGTTTTTAATAGAACTTTGGGCAGCAGAGGAAGAGGTGGAAAGGCATAAACTGTCATTGTTGCCCAACTGAAAGAGAGAGCGTTCACTCTCTAGGCCTGTGGATGAAAAGTCCTTGAGCAGAATTTTGTCAATTGGTGATTTTTGTGGGAGGCAAAGAGATCTATGTCCGGCCTTCCCCATGCTTGAATTATCTCTGTAAAAACTTGAGGATGCAACTTCCATTCGTGTGGATCTGTCATATTTCTGCTTAGGTTGTCTGCCAGTGTGTTTTCCATGCCTGGCAAGTACTGTGCTTGAAGTTCGATTTGTAATTCCACAGCCATGTTCCAGAGTGACATGGCCAGCCTGCATAGGGGGTATGAATGGGTTCCTCCCTGTTTGTTTATGTACCACATTACTGTGGTGTTTTCTGTCCTTATCAATAGTTGACCTGGATGTAGAAGGTCTTTGAAAGCTATAATAACATTTATTACTGCTAGCATTTCCTTTTGATTGATGTGAAGGTGCTTTTCTTTTTGGGACCATTTGCCCTGAATGCACCGATCTGTCATGTCGCCCCAGGCGTAGTCCGAGGCATCTGTTGTGATGACTTGATTTGCTTGAGGCTTGCAGAATGGGAGACCTGTGTTTGTTTGGCATGCTTGAGCCCACCACAGAAATTCCTTTTGAAGACATGGAATTAGTGGTATTATTGTTTCCAAACTGTGGCTGTGTTGAGACCATAGGTTTTTCAGGTACCATTGAAGTTTCCTCATATGCAGCTTTGCACATGGGATTAGTAGGATGCAAGATGCCATGAATCCCAGAGCCTGCAGGATTTTCCTTGCAGTCAGCCTGGTGAAATTTGCTAGTTTTCTGAAGTATTGAGTTAGTTGTCCCTGTTTCTCTGGTGTGAGGTAGGCCATCTGGGTGTTTGTGTCCAAGTTGGCACCCAGGAAAATTATTTTCTGAGAGGGTATTAGCCTTGATTTCTTTTTGTTGACTGTGTACCCCAGAGAATTCAACAGCATTATTACAAAAGCCAGATGTTTCAGAAGTATGTGCTTGCTGTCCGCTTGGATCAGGCAGTCGTCCACATATGGGTATATTTGTATCCCTTGAAGTCTGCAGTAGGCAATTACTGATGCCAGGCATTTCGTGAATACTCTGGGCACAGTAGATAAGCCAAAGGGCAATGCAGAGAATTGATAATGGGTTGAACCTGCAAGAAATCTGAGGTATCTTCTGCAATTTTGTCTGATTGGGACATGCAGGTATGCCTCCTTGAGGTCCAATGTTACCAGCCAAGACTCCTTGCCCAGCATGGGAAGAAGCTGCTGTAATGTGAGCATCTTGAATTTTGGTATGAGTAAAAATGTGTTTAGGATGGATAGGTCCAAAATAAGTCTCCAATCTTTTCCCTTCCTTGGTACCAGGAATAGTCTGGAATAAAAACCTTGACCTTGTTCTTGAGTAGGTACCATTTGAATAGCTTTCATGTCCATGAGATCTGAAATTTGTCTTTGTGCCTCTGCCCTTTGATTGTGTGGCAGGTTTGGCATGCCTCTCATTTTTGGAAGTGTGTGAAAATGGAATCTGTATCCTTTGTTTATAATGTCCAGGATCCATTTGTCTTTTGTGACAATATGCCAATTTTTCGAAAATAATGCCAGTTTTCCGCCCAAGGGTGCTGCCATTTGAACCTTGGTTGGCATGCACAGGGGAAAGTCATTGGGCTTGCTTTCTGATTGGCTGTGAACTATCCTCACCACCTCTTTATATAGGAGCTTGCCATTGTCTGCCTCTAAACGATTGCCCTCTGCCCCTCGAGCGTCTGTACCTCTTTGGGGTCTGTCCGTGGCTGGAAAGGACCAATTTTTGGAAGGCCAATTTCTACTGAAACGTGGAGGTTGTACCTGTAGAAAATCTCTCACTGTTTGCATTGATTTAGTCTTTTCCTCCATTTTCTTTAATACCTCCTCAGCTTTAACACCAAATAATACATCCTTTTGTAGAGGAGCATCCAGTAATTTAGCTTTGACATGATCTGGTAAGGTTTGCTCTTTAAGCCAGGCATGTCTACGTATGACTGATCCTGTAACAGCAGCTCTACATGAGGCCTCTAGAGCATCAAAACCACATTGCAAGGTATGTTTACCCACTTGTTCTGCACTATGCATCAAATCCTGCAACTCCTTCAAGTCTGGTTGTTCAGGTTGTGACATTTTGCTTCTCAACTGAGATAACAGAAACTGTTGGTACTTTAACATATGGAACTGGCAGTTTAATGCCCTCATGGTTAAGGTGGCCGAGGTGTATACCTTTTTTCCCCACCTTTCTAAAGATCTGGAATCTCTCTCGGAAGGTAATGGATTTTTAGCAGTGGAGGCCTTGATTCCCTTGGGGCCCTGTGAGATAGTTTCTGGGTCAGCCGCATGGCTTTTGTATAAAAATTGGTGTGAGTCAGGCACCCGGTAGTATCTGTCAGGCTTGACTGGAGCTGAAGGTAAAGAGTCCAGGTTAAGGCAGGCCTCCGAATACACATCATCTAGTATATCCAAGACAGGAGGTATAGCCAGAGGCCTGTGCTGAGGCAGCAAGAGAAAATCCCTAAGCCTTTTCTTGGAATCTGAGTACTCTTGGCCTTCCCAATGGAAGTGTTCCCTCAAAGTATGCAAGGTTTCCCCAAATGAGTAATCCTCTGGGGGGAGACAGAGGGAATGGACTCCTCTGCATCAGAATCTTCAAAAGGGGAGTAAGAATGTTCCTGTTCATCAGAGTGCTCTGAAATAATGGAGGCCTGGTCAGAGGAGGGGGATTCTTCCTCCACTCTGGGCCTTTTGTCCGGGGGGGAGGGGTTGAGAAACCCTGATAAGAGAAATTAAATCCTCAGCCATTTTAAGCATCTGTTTTTTTAGGCATGGGACCTGGAGAAGGTCCCCGTGTAGCTTGTCTCTTAGAATGCATGGCTGCTTTAGACTTAGTAAAAGCCTTGATGGAAAAAGAAGAGGAAGGTCTGAAGACACCTTGAGAGGAGGCAGACCTGTCTACATGTTGAGATTCACCACCAAGAGTGGCTTCGGTATCTGTAGTCGGGGTGTGGGCCGAGGAGCCTGCGACCTCGGGCACAGTAGACACCGCCAATGAAGTGTCGTCGGTAGGCAGGGGCTGAGTAGGCGCCTCGCTGAGAACTGGACCACCTGTAGTCGGCTTTGGCGTGGTGTCAGTGGAGGCCGCGGACCTCGTGTGCCGGTCCTTATCTTTGCGTTTCTTATACAAAACTGGAGTCAGAGTATCCGACGACATAATATAGTTAAATTTTTTGCCAAAATAGTGCTGGGCGAACTCCGCCCGATGCTTAATAGTGCGTTTGTTGAATGTAGCACAAAAACGACAGACCGGGACGTTGTGGTCTGGGCCTAAGCAAGGAATGCAGAGGGAATGAAAATCCTTATGCGGTATTTGCTTCCCACATGAAATACAATTATTAACTTTGACATCGGTCTGAGGCAAGAAAAGTTTCCCCAACGGGGTACTTAGCTTTCAAGAAGACTTCGGTTGCAAAATTTTCATAATTTCAGGAGCTGGCCGACCGGCACTTGCGAACTGCTTCTGCTTCGGGCACCGCGCGGCATGAAAGACTGAAGAAAATGGCGTCGGCTGGTTCTTTTATGCCCCTGTCGCACTGACGTCAGAGAAGAAGCGACGACAACCGACGCCGGACCTAGACTTTGGAATTCGGCCGACCGAGGACCTGCCTGACAGCAGGAGAACCCCATCTGTTATGACTGCAGCTGTATGCACGATGAACATCTTCTTATATCCTGTCTTTCTAGGGGCAAATAGAAGACTATCAGGAAAGCAGGCAGTCAAACACATTATCTAAAGCAGAGAGAACAGGAGGAATGGGTGTAGGTTCTGGAAATTCCTTCTGTAACAACTCACGGTACTTTCTGAGTGACTGAGAAACTCAGTGTTCTCCCATTGAAAACACTGGCACATTCTAGCAGCAGGCTCAGAGAAAGGCAACTCCCTACATGAAAAGTCAGAAAAATAGAAGTTATGTTCTTACCATAACGTTCCATGTTAGTTGTCTTCTTCTCGCCTTCTTCTTGCTGGATGGGTTCGGAGCCGACCTCGGCTCCGACTCGGCCACTCTAAAAGCTCGAGAGTTGGTTCCACCGGCTCGAGGCTCCCCTTATATCCCACAATGCTAGGTGAAAGTTACCTCAGATCTCGTTTGTAAGCTAACCCCAGCTTATAACAGTAACAGTATAACTGTAAAACAGAATCCACCTCTAACAACAGGAAGAAAGAAGGGTGACCTACATCCTGAAACAAGAAATATGCATAATAGCATATGACTAAGAAGAGGTGGTAGAAAGAGAGGTCACGATCACAACTCCTCTAGGTCTGTCCAGGCCAGGGGGAAGGAGGGTGGGACGCAAGAAGAAGGCGAGAAGAAGACAACTAACATGGAACGTTATGGTAAGAACATAACTTCTATATGTTAAGTTGTCTATCTCGCCTTCATTCTTGCTGGATGGGACCGTCCTAGCACCTTGTCCTGGGTGGCCTAACGGAACAGACTCCTGAGAACAGTGGAACCAAAATTAGCTCTATGCCTAGAAGCTAAATCCAACTTATAATGGGAAATAAAAGTGTGAGGAGTAGCCCAAGTAGCCGCTGCACAAATGGTGTCAATAGGCAGTCTGTCTTGGAAGGCTAAAGAAGTAGCCAAAGCTCTGGTGGAATGGGCTTTAGGTTTATTAGGCAGTTTTGGTGTCTAATCTCATAAACAAGGGTAATCAGAGATGTTAGCCATCTGGATAATGATACCTTTGAAACTGGAAGTCCCTTTCTGCTTTCCGCATAGGAGACAAACAGCTGATCAGATTTTCTGAATTGTTTCGTCCTGTCCAAGTAGTACCTTAATTGACGATGAACATCCAGGCAGTGTCATTTTGTTCAGACCTATTTGAATACTCTGGGAAAAAGACAGGGAGGTCAATGCTTTGGTTTAGATTTGATGTTGAAACCACCTTAGGCAAAAAGGACGGGTTAGTTCAAGGAAACTCTGTCCTTATGGAACAAAAGATAAGGAGAACGACAACTGAGTGCTTGAAGTTCTGAAATTCTTCTAGCTGATGTGATAGCCACCAGAAAGAGAGTTTTCCATGATAATAATTTCAAGGTACATGATGCTGCAAAGGGGAAAGAATCAAAGAAGCAAGAACTAAATTTAGGTCCCAAGGAGAAGGAGGATTTCTTATAGGAGGTCTGAGAAGAAAAACTCCTTTCAAAAAGGCTTTGCAAAGTTTGTGGGACATTAGGGCAGATTCAGAAATGCCCACATGAAAATTAGAAATAGCTGCCAATTGAACCTTAAGAGTAGATGGAGATGAACCTGCATGGAAGAGTTCAGCTAGAAAATCAAGGACTAGTTGGATGGAAGCGGTGAAAGGATCTATGTCCTTTCCTTGTGCCCAATATGAGAAGCGTTTCCACTTACTCAAATAAATCTTTCGAGTGGAAGATTTATGGGAAGCTATCAATATATCTCTAACCGAGTGAGATAATTGAGGAAGCCTGGCTACGGTTGGAACTGGAGGAACCAAGCAGTGAGGTTCAGAGAGGGGAGGGAGCGATGAAACTGACCCGACTGGTGGATCAAAAGATCTGGAACTAGGTCCAGACTCCACGGTCGCTCCAAGAGAAAACGATGTAGAAAGGGGAACCACACTTGTCGAGGCCAGTAAGGAGCAATGAGGATCAATGAGGCCTTCTGAGCGATAGCTTTCTGTATTACTTGAGAGATCAGAGGGAAAGGAGGAAATGCATACAGAAGTCCCCAGGGCCAAACTTGGACTAGAGCGCCCTGCTGGGTTGGCCTGGTAAAGGAATAGAGTGAAGTATTCTCTGCACTTGCTGTTTTGGGGAGTAGCAAAAGATCGCAGCAAGGCTGACCCCACTTGAGAAATATCTCTCTCACTACAGAGTCTTTCAGAGACCACTCGTGAGGCATGAGTATAGCTCTGCTCAACTTGTCCGCAATGTGATTGGACTTCCCGGGGATGTGCGTTGCTATCAGAAAACGCTGAGAAGAAATCACCCATTGCCACAGTCTGAGTGCTTCTCGACACAGGGGGTATGATCTGGTTCCGCCTTGTTTGTTGATGTACCACACTACAGACATATTGTCTGTCTGGATTGCAATCGTTCCCAAGGGAAGAGAGTCTTGAAGGGCTTGCAATGCTAAAAGCACTGCTCTCATCTCCAGAACATTTATGTGCAAGTGGCATTCGTTTGGTTGCCATGTGCCCTGGACTGTCCTGCCCTGATAATGCGGCGCCCCACCCGATCAGGGAGGCATCCGTTGTCAGAGTAGCAACCGGAGGAGGTGGAACAAATGGTCTTCCCGACAGGAGCTGGGGGGGAAGACATCCACCACATGAGATGCTTTTGCACGCTTGCGTGATCATAATGGTGTGAGACATTGGAAGTTCCTGGTATGACCATTGAGAAAAAAGCATCCACTGAAGGATCCGCATGTGGTATCTGGCCAATGGGAGGAGAGGTATGGCCGCTGCCATGATTCCCAACACCTTTAGAACTAACCTGGCTTTGGCTCTGTTGTTGTTGAGAAGAAGTGACACCAATTTGTGAATGTCTGATATCCTTTGGTTCGTTAGCGTTGCAGACATGTTTATAGTATCTAAATTTGCGCCTATGTAGGTAATAGTGCGACAAGGCGACAAAACAGACTTTTCGCAATTTATTGAAATACCCAGTTTTTGACAAACGCGAAAAGTATAATCTCTGGCCATCAGAAGGAGATGCTTGGTGGGAGCTGTGAGAAGCCAGTCGTCCAAATATGGAAACACCTGGAATCCTTGTCGTCTCAGGTGAGAAGCTACCACTGCCATGCATTTGGTAAACACCCGGGGGGCAGTGGTGAGACCAAAGGGCAGGGCCCTGAACTGAAAATGACTGGTTCCCAGCCTGAAGCGGAGGAATCTTCTGGAGCGTCTGTTCATTTTATGTGATAGTACGCATCCCGAAGGTCTATAGAGCACATCCAGTTTCCTTTGCCCAAAAGGGGAAGAATGGATTGCAGCGTGACCATCCAAAATCTTGTTTTCTTGACTGATTTGTTCAAGACACTGAGATCCAAAATCGGTCTCCAGTCCCCTGTTTTCTTTGGAACTAAAAAGAACCTTGAGTAGATTCCGGATCCTTGTTGGTCTGCTGGCACTGACTGAATTGCTCTTTTGCAAGCAGTTTTGAAATTTCCAAAGCTGCTATATCCCTTTGAGCGGTGGAACATCTGGAAGGGATTTTTTGACTGATTTGGAAAGCGAAGAAAGGGGATAGAATAGCCTTCGAAATGATGGACTGTACCCATTTGTCTTGAGTCAGGGATAGCCAGGCTTCTGGGTACAGTGACAATCTTCCCCGACTGCCTCCGAAGATGGGCAGTCGGGCAACACCTCAGGGATGCTGAAAGGGCTTGTCAGGAAAGGCTTCCCGATTGCCCTGGTTCTACGGACCCCCTGCCCCTAGGGCGATGTCTACCATTGTTATTCCCACCTCTGCCTTTGGTAGGAAAAGCGACTCTGTCGTCAGGCTAAGTCCCTTGAGATTGTTTACGGAACCACATCTTCCCACCCTTCTGGCCTTTGGGGTAAGGCCTAGAAGGAGTCGAAAAACGGACTCCGGCGGCAGAAAGGGTCTTGCCATCAGTCTCGCACCTAGTCAGGGTTTCTTTCACTTGAGGACCAAAGAGATGATCCATCAAAAGGGGAGTTCGTGAAAGACGCCTTGAAAGGTTCCGCAAAGTTGCATAGCGGCAGCGAGGCGTGCCTACGTGAGGCTGCCCCTGTCCCTGTGGCTCTGCTCGCTCCATCGGCCGCATAAGAGAGGAGGCATGGAGGAGTTGGATATGGAATTAAGGGTAGCCAGCTGCGTGTTCATTTTCTCTTGAAACCCGCAGCTGTAGGGTCCTTTAACATTTCACTCGCTTCCTTGATCAAGTCCCTTTGAAGACGAGTGAAATGGCACAGGTAATTCAGCCAACGCATGGTAAATGTCGCTGAGGAGAACATCCGCTTCCGTACCTATCCATGGACCTAGATTCCTTGTTAGGTGGATGGACAGGCACTGAAGGATCAGCCAGTTCCTTCTTTGTGGCGGCAGCTACCACCATAGCATCCACAGAAACTCCTTTTGATAAAAATTGCTTGTCTGATGGAGCTGTGATGAATTTGGAGGGTCTCCTGGGAGTGGGGTCCACTGAATCAGGAGCCGTCCATGCCTTCTTAGCAACCACCTGCATGAGGGGGTGAAGGGGCACACCCAGGAGGTGGAAGGACGAGAGCCAAACGCCTCAAGATACACAGATTCGTCCTCCGAAGGGTTGAGGGCTGGCCAATTTCCCCTCTGTTTCAGGATCTCCAGAATGTCTGCAAATGAGACATCTTCAGAAGGGGAACGGGGGGAACCCTCAGAATCATCCAGATCTGTGTCTGACGTGATAGACTCAGGTGAGTCAATGTGTTTCCTCTTGCACTTCCTCTTCCGAGGGGGCTCTTCTGCCAAATCAGGAGAGGCCTCGGAAGAGGATGAAATCCCCACAGGGGGTTCCTGAGGAGCTGGCTCTCTGCGGTCCGGGATGAGGGAGTGAGTTGACTTACCCTGAGGCAGCATAGAGGGAGGGGCGGACGGAGCCGACTGTGGGGTAGAGCCTGGCTCTAACACACTCCGCATGACCTCGAATGCACCCCTGTCAGGCAGAGCCAGAGGTCCCCGCTCCGAAGAGCTAAGAACCCCCCTCGGCACCGACAGTGATGGCTCCGAGGTCGATGTCGGAGCCGAACTCACCAGCGCCGAAGCCCCGAGAGGAGAGGGGGTCGGACAAGGGTCCGATGCCACTCACCCCTCGAGCCGACGAGGGAAGTCCGGCGCCGAGATTCTTCCAAAGAAGAAAACGGAGCGACGACGGGCCGAAGACAATTGTCTCGGCCCGGTAATCACAGTCTCGGTTCCGACGCGACCCGGCTCCGAACTCAGAAGAGTCGAAGGAGGAAAGAGTTGATGGACCGGGGCAGGCATCGACTGATGAGTCGGGCTCTGAAGCATCTGGGCTAGTGCCTCGGACTTAAGTAGTCGACTCACTACCCTCTGAAGGTCATGATCGGACAGCCTCGATGACCTAGAGGAATGAGACCTTTGGCTCCGTTCAGACAGCAGGGGAGAACCTGGAGCCGAATGAACGGAGCCAATAGATGGTGACATTGACCTCTTTCTAGTTGTCGGCTCCGAAGATCTGGTCGGAGCTGACACGGGTACTTCAATAACCTCGGCTCCAGCCGGAGCCGAGGGAGCCACAGAAACTGTGGACTGAGACTTATCGGCTCCAGCCGGAGCCGATAAAGGCAAAGGTTGAACAACCTGAGGTCTCGGCTCAGAAGCCAGAGCCGAAGACCTCGATGCCTTAGAGGGCTTCCCTGTTGAGACAGACAGGGAATCCTCTGGCTTCAACAAGCCTCTCAGAATTAGCTTGTTTTTTCTTTCCTGCAGGACCCTGGGGCTGAAGCCATGGCAAACAGCACAGGAGTCCTGCAGGTGCAAAGGCCCCAGACAATAGACACAAGAAGTGTGAGCGTCTGTCAGAGACATTTTCTGACAGCACGCATCACACTTCTTGAATCCGGAGACCTTTGCTTCTTTAGACATTGCCTAACTGACAGGTGTACACAAACACACACTCAAACACACCAGTTATACCCTGTCAGAAAATATAATAATTTTAGTAATGATACTAGAATTTAAGTACAATAAAATTATAGTAAAATTATAGTAAACTACACAAACACTCCCTTAGGGAAGAGAAGGCCTAAGGCCCAAGGGAAGAACCAAAGGTTCTTTTAGAAAAGAAACGGGAAAAAAATAGGGTCGGGGATAAAGTTCTATGATCTACACTAATCTGAGAAGAATTTAACTTAAAAAGGGGTAAAAAGAGTAACTTTTAGAAGAAAAAGCTAACACTCAGGAACCGGTAGAAGCAACCAACCTCGAAGCTGTAGCGGCAAACGAGATCTGAGGTAACTTTCGCCTAGCATTGTGGGATATAAGGGGAGCCTCGAGCCGGTGGAACCAACTCTCGAGCTTTTAGAGTGGCCGAGTCGGAGCCGAGGTCGGCTCCGAACCCATCCAGCAAGAATGAAGGCGAGATAGACAACTTAACATGTACAGTTTTGTACCTACCATAAATGTAGATGTCCGAACTGGATAGCATCTGCAGTCATAACAACTGGGTTGTCCTGTCGTCAGGCAGCCCTTCGGTCGGCCGGATTCCAAAGTCTGGGTCCGGCTTCGGCTGATGTCGCACTCCACCCGACGTCATCTCTGCTGGTCTTCGGGTATAAAGGCATCAGCCGACGCCATTTTCCTCAGTGTTTCTTGCCCCAGATGCCAGTTGCCCTCTTGGAAGGCTAAATTTTGGATAAATGCCAATGTTTCCAAAAAGATAGAAGGCAAACACAAAAAATAAGCATGTATGTACATATATACAAATACACCATAAGAGACTCCCCCCACCAGCTAGCTATTAGGAGGGTAAATACCCTAGGAGTACCACAGAGGGGAAGGAGGGAGGGTAATCCTGACTGCAGATGCTATCCAGTTCGGACATCTACATTTATGGTAGGTACAAAACTGTACTATGTCCTTCATGGATGCATCTGCAGTCATAACAACTGGGTAGAATACCATAGCCAACTAGGGGAGGAGGAAGAAAAAATTATGGTGTGGTTAGGATCCCTTGCAGTACAGCAGTGGCAAACCCTGCTCGGGATCTGGAATACAGAGGTAAATTATAATGCTTGGCAAATGTATGCACGGAGGTCCAAGTAGCCGCCTCAATAATGTCCTCGGTTGCCACTCCTCGTAAGAAGGCTGTGGTAGTGGCTGTTGCCCTTGTAGAATGAGGCCTTATGTTCTGTGGAATTGGTTTTCCATGGAAGGAGTAACAGAATCGTATGCAATTTCCTATCCATTTGGAGATTGTCTGTTTGGAAATTGCTTTTCCTTCCCTTCCTGTTGCATAGGCTACAAAAAGCTGGTCAGTTTTTCTGTTACTTTTGGTTCTGTCCAGGTAGTAGCGTAGCTGTCTATGTACATCCAAGGTATGCAGCATTCTTTCCCCTCTGTTTTGTGGATTGGGGAAGAAGGTAGGTAGGTGGATTGCCTGGTTTAAAGACACTCTGGATACCACCTTAGGCATAAATGTAGGATTAGTTCTCATGGACACCCTATCTTGGTGGAAGATTAGGAAGGGTTGTACTGCCATTAGGGCCTGAAGTTCAGAAACCCTCCTTGCTGAGGTAATTGCCAGTAGGAAAGCAGTTTTCCATGACAGGTGCTGTAGATCTGCTGTTGCTGCTGGTTCAAAAGGAGGGAGTGTCAACTTTTCTAGCACAAAGTTCAAGTCCCATGCTGGCAATGGTGGTTTCCTAGGAGGTTTTACATTCTTGATCCCTCTGAGGAACTGCCTGAGTAGAGGATGTGAAAAGACAGGTGGATCAAAGCTGTATTCTGCTGAAATAGCTGATGCATGTATCTTGATGGAGGAATAGGACAGGCCTGTATGTAGAAGCTCTGCCAAATACTCCAGAATGTTAGCAATATCTATATTCGACACATCTTTTCCTCTTTCAGCACTCCAAATGACAAACCTTTTCCATTTTCCTGCATAGTTCCTTCTTGTTGAAGGTCTGCGGGCTTCAAGGATAATGTCTTTAACCCTTTGGGAAAGATCTGGATTAGTTGCTGCTATGTGATGTTCCATGCAGTCAGTTGCAAAGTTTTTAGGTTTGGATGCATGATGCTGTAGTTGTTCTGAGTTAACATCAAAGGCATCAGGAGTATTGACCACATTTTCTCCCGAGACATGCTCCTCAGCAATGGGTACCAGTGTTGTCTTGGCCAGTTCGGAGCTATCAGGATTATCCTTGGACGTTCCTCCTTGATTTTTAGTAATACCCTGTGTATCAAGGGAAGAGGTAGAAATGCATATGCTGTCAGACCTTTCCAGCTGAAGGAGAGCGAATCCACCTTCCATGCAAGTGGGTGGAATGTCCTTGTGCAGAATTTTTTGAGCTGGTGATTGAGAGGGGAAGCGAATAGATCTATCTGTGGCATTCCCCATTTCTTTGTGATGGTCTTGAAGATGTCCGGGTGTAGCATCCATTCGTGAGCATCCGAGGTGGTTCTGCTTAACATGTCTGCTAGAGTGTTCTCCTTTCCCGGTACAAATATTGCCTGTAACTGGATGTTGTAGCTGAGTGCCAGGTTCCAAAGGTCCAAAGTCATTCTGCATAGGGGTATGAATGAGTGCCTCCCTGTTTGTTGATGTACCACATGACTGTGGTGTTGTCTGTCCTTATCATCAAATGGCCTTCTTTGAGAAATGGTCTGAATTTTTGGATTGCCAGTTTTACTGCCAGCATTTCATTTTGGTTGATGTGCAGGTGTAGCTGGTCCTGAGTCCACAATCCTTGTACGCATTTGTCCAGCATGTGTGCCCCCCATCCTAGGTCTGAGGCATCTGTTGTGATGGTTTGGCTTGCTCGAAAGTTGTGGAAGGGTAGGCCTGGGTTTGACTGGCATGCTTGAGCCCACCATAGGAACTCCTGTTTTAGGCATGGGATTAGTGGTATTTCTGCTTCTAGGCTGTGCCTGTGTTGGGACCATAAATTCTTTAGGTACCACTGTAGTTTTCTCATATGCAGTCTGGCATGTGGGACCAAGATTATGCATGATGCCATGAAGCCCAAAGCCTGCAGAACTTTTCTTGCTGTTAGCTTGTTCTGTTTTGTTAATGCCAAGAAGTAAAGAGGGAGTTCTTTTTGTTTTTCTGCAGTTAGGAATGCCATTTGTTTTACTGTGTCCAATTCCACGCCCAATAATGTCCTTGTTTGGGATGGTATCAGCCTTGACTTTTGTAAATTGACTGTGTATCCCAGGGCTTGTAGCAAGTAAATGACCCTTTGTAAATCTGTTGTCAGCTTGCTTTTGTTGTCTGCTTGTAGCAGGCAGTCGTCCAGGTATGGATAAATTTGGATTCCCTGTAGTCTGCAGTGGGCGATTACTGATGCCAGGCATTTTGTGAATACTCTGGGTGCAGTAGATAAGCCAAAGGGCAATGCTGAGAATTGATAATGCTCTGATCCTGCAAGAAATCTGAGGTATCTTCTGCAATTTGGTCGAATGGGGACGTGCAGGTATGCCTCCTTGAGATCTAGAGTTACCAGCCAACACTCCTTGCCCAGCATGGGAAGAAGTTGCTGTAGGGTCAGCATTTTGAATTTTGGGACAATGATGTATGTGTTTAAGATGGACAGGTCGAGAATAGGTCTCCAACTTTTTTCTTTTCTTGGAACTAGGAATAGTCTGGAGTAGAATCCTTTGCCCTGTTCTGTTATTGGTACTCTTTCCACAGCTCTCATCTTTGTTAATTGCATTATCTGCTGTAGAGCTTCTATTTTTTGATTTGGAGGCAGGTTTGGCATTCCTCTTTTGACTGGTAAAGTGTGGAAGTGGAACCGGTATCCTTGGTCTATGGTTTGCAAAATCCACTTGTCCTTTGTGATATAGTGCCAATTTTTGAAAATAAGGCTAACTTTCCGCCTAATGGTGCTGCTATTTGCTCCCTGGTAGGCGGAGTTAGAGTCAAGTCACTGTGATTGTCCTGTTGCAGTGGTAGTGGTTGTGTCTGTGCCTCTGTTATTACCTTGCCACTGTCGTCCTCTGTAGGCACCTCCTCTGGATTGATTTCTGCCTCTGGAACGTCTATTCCTGCCCCTTTGGGATCTTGTGGAGTCAGGAAAGGACCAATTTTGGCAGGCCAGTTCCTGCTAAACCTTGGGGCTGAACCTGTAAGAAATCTTTAACTGTTTGTACAGATTTTGCCTTTTCTTCCATTTTCTTCATTACCTGCTGGGCAGGTGTACCAAATAAACTGGCCTTATCCATAGGAGCATCTAATAGCTTAGCTTTAACATGATCCGGTAAGACCTGCTCTTTCAACCATGCATGTCTTCTTATCACTGTGCCAGTCATGGCTGATCTAAATGAAGCCTCCAGTGCATCATAGCCACATTTTAAGGAATGGTTACTAACCTGTTGTATGTTATTTACCATTTCTAATACATATTTCTTATCTATAGAGTCATCAGAGGATAGCTTTTAGTTAACTGATCAAGCATAAACTCTTGGTATTGTATCATGTGAAACTGACAGTTTAAAGCTCTAGCTGAGAGAGTAGCAGAAGTGTAAACTTTTTACCCCATCTGTCTAAAGACCTGGATTCCCTTTCTGAAGGTATAGGGTTTTTTGTTGTGATCGAGGCTACTGCCTTAGGCCCCTGGGAAATAGTTTCGGGGTCCGCCAGTGGGGCCTTGTATAGGTGGTGATGAGTGTCTGGCACCCTGTAAAATCTATCAGGTTTGGCAGGGGCTGGAGGTAAAGAATCAGGAGCAGTGCAGACATCATTAAATGCATCATCCACAACAGGCAAAACAGGAGGAATAGCTAAGGGCCTATGTTGTGGTAAGTGCAGAAAAGTCCTAAGCCTTTTCTTGAATCTGAGAAATCTTGTCCCTGCCATTGGAATTGCTCTCTCATGGCATGTAAGGTTTCCCCAAAGGAAAATTCCTCTGGTGGAGAGGCAGCTGGAATGGATTCTTCAGCATCAGAGTCTTCATAAGTAGAAAAGGATCCTCTGGCTGTTCTGCAATGTCGGAGTCATCCGCAGAATCATCAGAGGACACTGGCTCGGGGGGCTCTGTCCTAGGTCTCTTTTCTGGTGGCTGAGAGGCCCTGTCTGGGTGAGATTGGGTTCCCCTAATTAAAGATATTAAATCTTCTGCCAGAGTAAGCATTTGTGAACTGGAAGCGGGCCTGTGTGAGGGAGGTTTAACAGGCACTGACTTAGCAGATTTGGCTGCTTTAGCCCTGGCAAAGGCCTTGATAGACATGGCTGCAGGGGGTCTTGCAGCACCACGTGCTGGGGTAGAGACATCCAAAGGGATGGTGTCAGATAACTCACTAGAAGCCACAGTTGTAGGCAAAATTTCTGAGGCCGATTCAGGTAAAGTAGCGGGAGCCTCAGTAGTAGTCATGGATTCGGCTGAAGATTGACCAGTTTTCTCGGTTTCGGCCAAAACCGAGACACTCGTGGCTTGCTTGACCGTGGTTTCGGCCGAAACCGCGGGCCGCGAGTGTCGGTCTTTTTCCTTGCATTTTTTGACAATTTGGGTAGTCGGACGATCCGACGGCATAACGTACGCAAAGTCTGAGCCGAAAAACTGTTCAGCAAACTCCGACCGACGCCTTAGCGTTCGTCGGTTGAAGGAAGCACAGGCCGAACAGGCTGCTACGTCTTGGTCTGGGCCTAAGCAAGGCAGACAGTAAGAGTGGAAATCTTTATGAGGTATTTGTTTCCCACAAGTTAAACAGTTATTGACTTTTTCTGACATCGGCTGAGGCAAGAAAGAGTCCCCAACGGGGTACTTAGCTTTTTAGAAGTCTTCGAAGTAGTATTTGGTAGTAGTAATCTCTGGATCTGACCGACCGGCACTTGCGAACAGCTTCTGCTTCGGGCGCCACGCGGCAAGAAAGACTGAGGAAAATGGCGTTGGCTGATGCCTTTATACCCGAAGACCAGCAGAGATGACGTTGGGTGGAGTGCGACATCAGCCGAAGCCGGACCCAGACTTTGGAATCCGGCCGACCGAAGGGCTGCCTGACGACAGGACAACCCAGTTGTTATGACTGCAGATGCATCCATGAAGGACATCACAGCCTTCTTGTGAGTTTGAAATCAAAAATCTGAGAAGAAAACTCTGTATCTAGCCCTTCATCTTTCTGTTCAGATTCAGAATCTTAAACTGATTCAGGAAAAGAGGACTCCCTCTTTCTTTTACTAGAAATTACTTTACAAGAAAAATTAATATCCTGAAATACACCCTAAGCCAAACCTAGTAAACCACTTCTGTCTGAGGAAATTTGAGGAGGAACACAAACACGCTTAGTCTTCTGTTTCTTTTTGAAAGGAAAAAGAAGCCAATCCTGTTACTAATGGCAGCATCAGCTTCCTTGGGTTGGGCTCAGCACACTGACAAAACAGGGAAGCCTTCCCTGTTCCCTCTCCTAAGAGACCCCAACAGCCGCAGAGGACATTGCTAACCCCCCACCCATAGTGGCTGAATGTACTACGCTAGAGGGATCAGGGGTAAAAGACAAGTGGCCCGAGGTGCAACAAATGGCCACAGCAGTCACCCAGCAGCAGCTTTGGCAAATATCTAGCCTGCTTGGTGGCAAACGATATTTGCTTACCCCCCCCCCCTTTTTTTAGTGTCTGGAAGATGGACCAGCTATGGGACTAGTAAATTGTTCCATGGTCAAATCGAAAATGGTGCCTCTTTCCCAGAGAAGATGTGTAGCAAATGCTGGTAAAGACTACAAGCCTTTAAAAGTATTTTTTTGCACAGGAAGCAATAAAAAAAATATAAAACACTTATAAACAATTTCCCCACTGAAATAAATGTTTTTCAGTTACTTTACACGACTTTTAAACTGACAGGAAAAAAGAGTGCTCCCATTTAAAAGTACAATACAGTCTCATGACAGTCCATTAAAATACAACTCCTGCCTTTAAAATACCTCTCCTAAAGAGGAAAGTGAAAAAAAACACAAAGAATATTTAGAAAATTAAAGTTTTTTTTCCCCAAAGCGAAGTTATCTGCCAAGCAAGGGAAAAGCACCAAGCCAACCGCTGATGCCCGAAAGCCCTACAGAAGTGCGCTCTTTGTTGGCAGTAAAGCTCTGAAGATCTTGGCACCCAAAATTGTCTTTCAGTCAGCTCAACTCAATCTGCCTAATTGCTCAGGTACATTGAAGGTCCCCTGAAGCTTTGGAAGATGGCTGGCAGTATATAACCCATACAGCTAAGGCTAATGCAGCAGTGATCAATTTGATGAACCTCAAACAGTATATCAAGTTTTTCATCTATTGGGAGTCACCCATTCCATGAATTAAAAGACATACCAACAGTCAGTGAAAGTTTGGTAAATGTTTCGGTACCTAGATTCACAATATGGAGGTCTAAGCTGACAAAACATTTCTGCAAACTCAGTATAAAGCCCCAGTAGCTAAAGATGTCTGATTCTCAAAGCTGTCTACTCCATCTAATTTCAAAGGGGCTTCTCAACAAAAAATCCACTACAATGTGAAAAAGAGCTCATCTAAATATGCTTCACTTAGCTTGTTCCATTTCAAAAAGTCTAGAACTAAAAAAAAAAAAATCATCTTAAGTCTCTGCAATATATGGATCTCCAGCTGCTACAACTGACTACTAGTTACAACTGCAAGAAAAACCTAGCCAAGCTAGAGTTTTCACTCTGTGATACCTTAGACCTCTTGTTATGGAGGGCTGTGGTATATATGCAAATGACCCTTTAAGGGCAGTGAGTGCTTCAGCTACATGGCTTCTGAATGTCCATTAATTTTTCCTTTTTTTTTTAATTCTTTATAGTTACATTCAGGCCAACAAAGACAAACTCCACTAACTGTGGACATACATGTTTCAGCCTTTTTACTGATCTCATCAGCACAGCATAAATGGATAGTCTGAATATACTTCAGAAACACAGGGAGTTCAAACCCAGCTGATGCCCATGAAGATTAAGGTGCCTGCAAAATATCCCAACTAACGTCCACAGCACAAGTTAGAAAGGATACACAGGCAAACTTAAAATTAAAAACTGCAAGAAAAACCCACACACACTAGAATTTTCACTGTGTGATACCTTAAACATCATACAATGGAGGCCCATAGCATATAAGCAAATGACCCTTTAAGGACATCAACTGTTTCAGCTACATGGCTTCTGAATGTTCATGACTTTTTAAATCCTAACATCAAACAGCAAAATTACTCCCAGAGATCTCACAAAGGAAAATGTGATCATTATTAGACCTAAATTTAAAACCACTACTGGACAGAGGGACTTCTCTAAATGAGGGCCAACCATATGGTATCACTTACCTACAAATGTTAGAAAAAACTAAAACAATTTAAATCGGAACTAAAAAAATCTTTTAAAGTAAGCTGTGTGTGTATCCTTTTTAAGCATAATGGCTAAAACACCATAAACCACTACACACCTTGCTAAATAATTTCCACAGTGCTCAAATACATGCATCTTCATAATGTGCTCACTAACACACTTCCTTAATGCATATTGTGTGTATGCAAGGGCGAGCGAACACACACACACACACACACACACACACACACACACACACACACACACACAACACATACATACACACATTAACCGACTATGATTTATTTTATTTTTGTAAAATTGAGCTTAACCATGCATTTTATATAAGATGTACAGCAATTTGGCTGTAACATTTGGTACTTTCTTTTGAAGCCTTGCATATATCAATATCTTACAAGCACCTATCAAATAACTAGAAACAAACAGACTTGGCACATTTTAAAAGATGATGGTATTGCTCACTTTGCATCCTAGAAATCACATAATTAGGCCGTTATCTTTACTCTTATGAGGGACAACCCACAGACCACCTAGAACATCCTCTCATGAAATTTAATGTGCCCACGAAGGAATTATCCCCTTGCAGTGGACTTGCAAACAGTGAAGAAATTCCACATCAAAATCTTAAAAGAAGGGGGTAGTGAATTTGGCTCACACAGAAATCCTCAACTTCATTTGAGAAGTTGTAAAGGAGTTCTTTTTACTTACCTTCTTATCCTCTTGAACTTTCATAGGCATTTGAGAAAAATTGCATCTAGTAGTCTAGGACTGGTAATGCTGGTATCAATGTAGGCCTCTGCTATTTTTAATCCAGTCCTCTGGAAATAAGTAGTAATCAAAAGAAGGCTGCAGCAAGACATAAACTACATCATGTGGTGTTAAATGATGCCTAGCCTGAGGAACCACCTGAGAAGTGCTAGATTTGTCCTCCACAGGAACCCACTGATGTAGCATGATAGAGGGGGCACTAATGTAAGAACCAGTGAATCTGCTACTATTTTTTGTTCTATGGCATCATAGAGATCAGTAAAAGGAGAACCTTGGTACTTTAGACAGCAACTTTAAAACATTGTTCTGAGAAGTTGTTTTCAATGCCATCTTAAAAGCTGATGCAAAAGAGGCAGACATCTTTCAGTTTTCTTTGATAATTCTCACCAGTTTATCTCTGTTTTCATGAAAATCATTAAACTCCCTTGACTCAATCAGAAGGAAAATGGGAAATTTAAGATGGAACAAAGTTATATTTATGTTAAAAAACATTCTATACCCTAGCACAGTTACAAGAAAAGCACTTATATACTAACAGAATATCCTTGAAGAAAAATAATTCCTTGCATGAGATACTAAACAAAATGATTTAGCCGATAAAGCTAAATGCAAAGAATTTGAAGTGGTAAAAAGAACTGAAGACTGCTTCTTAATGATGTGACTTTACCAGGGAGCCTTATGCACCTATCCATGTCTAAATGACCGTAAGCACAAGCCCATGGCTGGTCTTTACGGGGACTGAGGAACAGCAAAATTCTTGGCTGGGATGCTAAGGCAAGTAAAACCTAAATGTTATGACATACTGTTACTTCTGAAGTCTCACTCAATGCAGAGTACAGTTGTGTAAATAAACTTACAAGAACAGTAGATGTTAGAATGTATCCTGCCAAAGATATAACAGCCAGCAGGTTGTTATATAGCTATAAGGCCAGTGCAGCAGTAATTTATGATGAATATAGTACAGTGGTGTAAGTGCACTCACCATAACAGTAAACGTTTGATTAAATCACTGCTCCAGTAGACTACAGGTGTATGTCTTTAGCAGAATATAACCCATAGAGGTAAGGCTAGTGTAGCAGTGATTATGATGAACATCTACTGTTTTCTTGAAACTTAAGTTTATTAGCATACTTGTGCAGAGATTCTGGATAATGCTAGAAGGACAGTAGGCAAGAATATTGACAAGTCTTCAATTTGAAAACAAGATGAAACTAAGAAGACGTGCCATAAATTGCACAACAAGAAAGAAAAGAAGAAAAAAAAGAAGCAGGAGTTAATGCAATGATTTTCAATAGTTTTTGAAACTACAGTATGTCATACTGTGACTGTCATGAAGGAGGACAATACAGGGTAACAGTTTGATAATGTATACATACAATTAGGACCAAGTCCTTAAAAAAAATCCTAGACAGCAAAACAAATTAAGAAAAGGAGAAGGCATCCATGTATGTAAAGTAATTATGAATTAGCACAGTACACACTGAGGCCTGAAATTGAAACAATGGGAGGCCACAGTTCCATACTATGTAAATGCAATGAAATTCCAGCACACACAGAGTACTGAAAAAAAAAGAGACACGCATCTGCCATCTGTAAAATGCAACATTTTAAGCACTGGTCCTATCTGTCTAATCCACTGTTTGCTCAAATTAATATTAAAGATCCCATGGGAATTCTTGAAGAGAGAAAGAAAATAAATCCACAGCATAATATAAAGGCTGGGTTTAACTGTCAGCCCATATTCTCTCAGGAAAATGTAATTTTTCTTGGATAGGTTGTATCTACAGACTGTCATCTAGATTACTGTAGGCACATTAAAGGAAATAGTTTCAAAAATATTGTTTTTAAAATGTAACACATTAATTTGAAACAAGCCTGGTATATACAAATGAAACAAAATTCTGAGAAATCTCACAAGACAAGTTGTAAAAATACCACGCAAACATATGGTAGTAGGTTTACCAACTATCCCACTATAACTTGAAAGAAAAACACAATAGGGTCAGGGCTGGAAAAAAAAAACATAATGGCTCATAGGTATTACTAGTCTAGGCTAGCTGCCTCTGTGGGCCATTTTAAGCTTAGCCAATTTCCCTTCCAAATGTTAGAGTCAAACCCTGTATTTACTGTTTATGAATTAGATCACTTAAACCATTATACCAACCCACAACTCTCCATGGTGCAGTGAAGAATTTTTGTTGTGGCAGCATTTTTCCTTAGGTATGAGCTATCTAGCATACAAAGTGATGTTTGTCAATATGCTAAAAAAAACTTTGAGGCAAAGTAAACAAAAACACAGCCAGATAAGGAAAAACACATTTGGCAAATGGAATACTTCAGGGAAAATATATATACTAATATATATATATATATATATATATATATACATATGTATATATATATATATATATATACATATATATATAAATATATATATTATATACTATATATACCTATAGTAATTTTAGTCTTTACATATGATCCTCTTCTAACTATGTACTTGCACAATTTGCTGCTTGCAACATTAACTTGCTATCACATATAAATATCTATATAGACATTCTTTATATTTCTTATTACATGCTACCTTAAAGTTGCTATGCTGCTATAGGATAAATGGAAAGACTCACTGCTAAACACTGTTCCTGGAGCTGCTATATTTTTTTAGTGTGCTTTTCATTTCTCTTTCTTATTGGTGCGCCACTTTACATTTGTTTGTCGTTCAATCTCTTTTCTTATTATCTGCCACTTTCATAGCAATTGTTGTCTATAAAACATTTGCATTCTTCACCTTAAAATAGTACTGTACGTAAATTTGTTACATTTTTACTTATCTGTACCTGTAGTTGCTAATATTTTTCTTATGTGGAGCTTTTCTCCCCGGGCCTCTACTGAAAATGGACATATATCCAGTTAGACTAGCCCGGTCAACAAATGTAAAATAAAAAAAATGTTTCAAAATGCTACAAAGTGGTGAGTTTAGAGATTTTATGAAACAATTCCAACAGAAAATGGAAGTTGTACACATTCAGTGCTAACACTTTGCCACTGAATGGAATAGAAACTCAACAATGCCACTATTGTAGCACTTTTTCTCAAACACTGAAGAGTACATTTTCTGACTACAGAGAACAGAGCAGTGTCTGTACTACTTGTTGAACTAGCAAAACATGAGCATAAATAATTAATTTCCATTTGAGTATAACTACTAGCATATACACAAAACATGTAAGTGATAAATTAGTGATTAGAAAAATACAAGATGTTAATCAAAGGGAGTATGTACATATTCACAATGTTTTTATTTTTTTATGATTTATGCTTTGTTGCCTGGGTCAGTCCCACTAGGCAAGAAGTCTCTTTTCAGGAGAAACCTGAGGCAGTATTTATACTACTAGGGGAAATTTCGCCAGGGCATCAGGGAACTTCCCCCACTAGTTGTTGTTGCAAGTGGGACCTATTTTGCAGGAGCACTTCCTGTCTCTAATTAATATGCAGAGGCAGAAAAGAGAAACAGGAAGCAGATGAAGAGAGAAGGAGATAAATGGAGTGGAGAGACAAATGGAGGAGAAAGCAAATATCGAGACTAGATAATATGTGCAGGATTCTTAGGAGATCTTTCAAAGAAATCTGTTTGGTGGAGACGAGTCTGCATAAGTACAACCTTCCAGTCAGGACGGTTGAGGGATGATTTACCTAAATGGTGAAATACAGTGAGCCACAAAATAAAGGAGACATTTCCTGTGGGGTACATTAAGGAGAAAACACAAAAACAATCCTGAAGAATAGCAGTGAGATGGAAAAGAAAACATATGCAGACAAAGTAAAAAAAGGCAAAAGGGGATTAGCAGAAAAGAAGTCAGAAAAAAAAATGAAAACCAGAAGTATGTAGTAAGGATTCAAAGTAAAGAAGACAAATAAATTGACAGGTATGAAGTGTGGGACAATTTAATTGCTCCTTTGGGTGTAAAAGCACATGGGGTAAGAGCATTTATTCTTATTACCAAAGAGACATTTTGTGACATTATATGTGACACTGTTTTTTCAATGGAAAAATTTCCTGGAGAAGGTGAAAAAAAAGATGGTAACCTATGGAATCTTTATATGATAAAAGCATTTAACATGAAAAACAAAAAAGAAAATGTATATACCATTTCGAACAGATGTGGAAAGAGAGGCTTTGAAAGGGCAGCCGTGGTGGTGCAGCAGTAGCGTTGTTGCCTCACAGCAAGAGGTTCTTCTGTTCGATTCTCGGCTGGAGCGCCTTCTGTGTGGAGTCTGCATGTCCTCCCCGCGGTCGAGTGGTGTTTGAAAGAATGCATGAATGGGCGTGCCTTTGTTGAAGGTTGGGCGTCGAGCTGGCACCTCGGCACCGTAAAAATCTACTGCCAATCATTAGCGGACCGGAGTTCCGCTGTGGCGACCCCTAACTGGGAAAAGCTGAAAGAAGAAGAAGATGTAAAGAAATACCAAACATTGCAAAAGTTAATGATAAAGGGAGTTTACTTATAGGAATAGTAAATACCTTAAAAGGATTTTATTTAAGGAACATTGTCATATTCAATGCACTATAGACCGGACGAATAAATTAGGTACATATAGTTGTAACAAATGTAGGATGTGTAGATACATAGTTAAAGAACAATGTTTCAAACATCCTACCTTTGAATATGTTTTTACACCTAGGTTCTATGCCAATTGCAATGATGAAAATCTTATCTATTTAGCGACCTGTACACAATGTCCTGCATTTTATGTTGGACTTACCTCTAGGAAATTAAAAGATAGAATCTATAACCATGTTTATGACATGAAAAGATCAGACCAACGTAATGCCTTAGCGAAACATATTGGTGATCGAACTCATCATAGTTTCAGATTTAGGGTTTTACAGTTGGTGAATAAAACCACTAGGGGGGGCAACAACATGAACTACTTAGAATATGTTGAACTTTCATGGATTTTTAAGTTAAGAGCTCATGTGGAGCCAGGTTTGAATCAACATATTAATATCAAACCCATATTAGAAGCTCGTAATTAAATAGTTAATAATATCCATTTAATATAATATATTCAGTACTTTCATATGGATATGAAATATATATTTGTATAATTGCTAGTAGCTATGTCTTATTTATTCATTCGTTGCTGATTTAATTAATATTGTATAATAAAAATTTTATATATGTTAGATTTTTATATAATTGATTTTATGAATTTTGCTGGTATATTTAATATTTGTATTACGTTATGTGAAACCAGCATATATTTTGAAGGCAGTTTTCATCTGCCTCATGATAACATTTTAGAGTTAGTTTTTAAGTATCCACTGATTCTTGATTATTTAATTGCTTGATTTATTAATTGGTTGTAATTGAGCAAGGTATATAAATGAGTTGGTTTTGTTATATGTATTGAGATCTGAAGAAGCGTGCAGGGGTTGCACGTGAAAGCGCTTGTCTTAATAAATACTGGATCCTGTTAATTTTCCTGTGGTGGTCGTGCTCTGTTCTACATTCAAACATGTTTTTTGTGTGGAAAAGAAAGGGTAACTAATTGTAACAAAAGAAAATGTTGTATTTGACAAGAAATGGGATATGGTGCAAAAATGTGAAATTAAATGTTATAAATGTAACAAAACTGTACATTTAAGGATGAACTGGAAAATGAAAATAAGAGTAAAGAAAAAGAAAGAGAAGAAAAGAAATACTAATAGTAGTAGAAATAGAAGAAATAAATAGATGAGAAAAAATAATAAAGAGGACATAGAAGATGTTTCTGAAGCAAGTAATGAAGAAGACATAAATTGAGAAATAGTAAAAATAAAAAAAATATATATTGGTAAAAGGGTAAAAGACAGGGACAGAAAATGTAAGGGGGTAAGCGCAAAAGAAAAAAAATGAATGAGAAAGAATATATACAGCTAATGACTGGCCATTGGTATAATGGCTAAGGTGTTTGACTTATAGGCACAAGGTATAGTGCTTGACTCTCACCATTGGAAGGGAAATTTGCTAGCTTTAGAACAGCCTACTAAGAAAACCAGTCTAGTAATTACCTATTATTTACGAAACCATGAATCTAAGGAAAAGGGAAAACGAGCATTTTAGAGTGCTTCCTGTAAATGTGAATAGTATTAAGAATATAGTAGGAAGAATAGGGATTTTGGAGTGTTGTAATCCATGTGATATAGATGTAATTATATTAGATGACACATGATTTTTAACAAAGCAGGAAAAAATGCAAACAGAGAAACTATGAGGATGAAACAATTTAGAAAATGGGGAAATGAGAGATGTTCTGGAATAGCCGTATTATACAGAAATGCAGTAAAGATCAGGGGCGGCTCATGCTATTGGACTGTAGGACTGCAGCCCTCACAGCTGTGCAGACCCCAGCTGTAAAACTGTAAAATGAAACAAAAAATAAATAAATAAAAATGGGAGTCCCAGTACATCGTGCATGCGCGATTGCAGCATTCGGACTGCTGGTTAACCAGTCTGGAGCATGCGCACAGAATCCAGACTGTCTCCACCAGCAGTCCGGAGTATGAATACAACATTCAACTCCAAATTTTCCCAGCAGTCTATGCAGTTACAACTGCATAGACTGGAAGGGGATCAGACTGCAATGCCCGCAGGCAGGAAGGACTAGGTGCTCTTGTCGGAAGGAAGGACAGGATTAGAACAGGAATTACTCGGCGGATGTAGGGCGGGCTTTACTCTGCATGGAAAGGACTTTGTTTCAGCAGCTTTTGGCTCATGGCTCGGAAAGGACGAGATGTATTCAGCATGGAAAGCAGCTTTGGCTCAGGTAGTGTGTGTGTGTGTGTGTGTGTGTGTGTGTGTGTGTGTGTGTAATGCCCCAGTTGCTACATTGTGGTGGGTAGAGAATAAGGCTTGAACCCTGTACCTTGAGGCCAAGTGGCAAGAGCCTGAATTCCCTACCCACCACCATTTATAAAAATTTGCAGATTTTTGCCTCATATTTGTTCTGTTCCTCATAAAATCTGTGGTTTCTGTATTGTTGTTTCTTAACACATTGACAGATACAGGTTGTCTGGTTTGATTCTTGGCTGGGGTGCCTTCTGTGTGGAGTCTGCATGTCGTCCCTGTGTTTGTGTGGGTTTGCTCTGATGTCCTCCCATTTTACAAAGACGTGTCTGAAGTGTTTCTGCTGAAAATTGGCTTTTGTTCCAAGTCAGACTTTCCTGCTTAACAAATGTTAAATAAAAATGACAAGCATTTGAATTTCAGACTTCATATTCTTCAGAAAGTACATGGTAACGCAAAACCTGTTATCATAGCAATTTTCTAAGTTTATAAGATGGATAGTTGAAATCTATCCCTATTTGTGGGACTTTTTTCCCACATTACTGGCTTCGTCCAGGTTTTTTGTGCCAAGGTTGAAAGCTATGGTGAGAACTGAATTCACTGAATATGTTTGGGGGCTGTACTCCCCCATTATTGGCTTTGTTCAGGTGTTTTTGTGCTAATATGTTGACAGCTATGGTGAGAACTGAATTCACTAAATGGTACCCATTTAAGTTTCAGTCTTCCTCTCTTTCATAAAACAGATGATTTGGTATAGTGGTATGTTGCTCTGACTATTTTGCACAGGGTCCTGGGTTCAATACTTGGCAGTGGAATTTATGGTGGTAACACAGCATTTTATTCTAGCAACTTTCCAACATTATATAATCAATGTTTAAAATGTGTCCCTGTTTTTTGGTCTTTTGCCACCCCCTCCCTAAATTTTGGCATTTTCTAGATTTCTTGTGTTGCAAAGTTTAAGATACAGCTGAGTGTCAAGCAGATTTTACAAGACGCTAAGAGCAGCAGAGAACAAAAGTTTAGTGCTGCTTATGCTGAGTATGCTTGCATTGTTAATAGCATACAAGTACTGTACTTGCTTTTGATGCAGAAGGCTGTGGATTCTACTCCCACAGTAGGTAGATGCATTGCTGATACTGTATTGTAAAGGGGATGGATGCTGCAATCCTTTTTGGTGAAGATACCTAGTAACTATATGCAATCCATTCCCTATTGCAATATTACTAGCTTATCGTTTTTTAATGCAACACAGGCAATTTATTCCTCAAGGGCAACATGCACTTTATTTGTAGATGAAACAATGAAATATAAAGTTGTTTGCTAGCAGCAACCTCTTCATTAGTTACAGATTTCTTTAATGTGGAATTATTTAGATGACTTTTACTTCTTCAGATATTGTGCATATTTACTGATACTGGTGGACTTTTATGATAGAAATGTTCTGAATTGGGCAGTTTTGTCATTATTGGTGCATGCATTTTGTTTCATTGTTTACTGGAAAAATGTTCAAAACAACAAATTTAAAATGCCCTCTAACAACTGTACTATATTGTACAAGGAATATAATTTAATACAATCAGGAAGGTGTATCAAAGAGCACGTGTATGTTCCGTGTGCAAGGGGCACATGATTTGAAAACAGCCCAAAGTTAATCTTTATCTACCACTGGCAAAACGTATTTTCTTTGAATGTGGGTTTCAATGCTGTTTCAGTGAATGTGAGTTTCAAAGGCAGAGACGTTTTAATGCTAATAAGTCTGTTTTCATTGTGAGATTGCATCGCTTTGTTTAGCAGATGTTTTAGTGTTTATGCTGTAAAATGCAAAATAAAACTTTCAAATGAAGTCCAAATCATTGTAGAAGTAAAGCAGTATGCACATTAATGTTTATGGTAAATGGGATGAAATAGCCAAGTAATGGTTCATTGGTATGGCTGCAGAGGGAGGCTCCATTCGACCATGATTTTTTGAGGGGAAAGGGCGGCAAACTCAAAGACAGCCCTGGCTGAATTATACCTCTCAACCGTCCAGATTTTCACAGAATAAATAGATTTTTGCTTCTTATTTTTGGTTTGTTCCTCATAAAATGTGTAGTTTTCTGGCAAATAATTTAGAAATGAAGTCACTAAATAATGACAGACACTGAGTTTCAGACTTCATAACCTTCAGAAAAATGCATGCCAAAGCAAGACCTGTTATTCTATCAAGTATGAACAGAAAACCAAAGAAACCGTGTTGGGTAAAGCCTTTGTGCAGAAATAAATCCAAATGAAAGGTAAAAAGTAAAAAATGCACCAAGATAACACACAGCAAAACGTTTAATCACAGCAAAGTACAAAGTGGTAAGCGCTTTCACAACAAAAGTTGTTTCAACAGACACCACAGTAAAAAATGCACAGGTTTAAATAGAGATTCTAAAATGCCAATTAATCAATAAAAATCACACAATGATTAAGTAGAAAAACAATTAAGCCTCATGCTCAAACTAAAGAAAGCTTTGCTTAAAAACATCGCTTAAAACCATTGTACAAGAAGGAACCAAGTACTATACATGAGAAAGCACTTAAAAAACTTATAAAATCATTATAAAACATGGAAAAATACTAGGCAGGAAAAAGTTAAATAGAATACTTGGAAACTAAAAGCTAGTTAAATACATTAGACTAATTTTGAAAGAACTTAGCTAATCTTAATGCTTGAGATGTCTAGCCTTTAAAAAAGGGAACAAGGAAGCAGTAGCATTCAAACCAGGATACTTTTCAGCATTAAGTTTCAAAATCCACTTCTGTTCATGTCCCTCTGTGATATTCTCAATGTCACCACCTCTGGGGTTTCTAGGAATATGTTGTAGAACAAAAAACTTAAAGGAATGAGAACGGCCATTGGACATAACATGATTGGCTAGAGCATTTAATGGTTTATTATTGCTAATATCTCTTAGGTGGTCTAAAATACGATCTTTAAGCATTCTATTTGTTTTTCCTACATAAAAAGCTGGACATTGTACACAAAAACAATAATAGACCACATCTGTAGATCTACAATCAGCGTATTGATTAGTGTACAAAGAAAAATTCCTAGTAGGATGTACATATTTATTTTTGCTATATATAAATTGACAAGCACTGCAATTCCTGCATGGAAAAGTACCATGTTGATTGGATCTAATAATAGTTCTAGATAATTCACCATGACATAGATGTTTAAGGGATTTATTATTTCTAAAACTAAAAATAGGAGAATGTTCGACCTTGTCTACCAGTCCAGGCACTTCTTGTAGCAAATACCAATGCTTTTTGACTACATCTAAGTATTGATTGATGTTACTGGAAAACTGAAACACCACTCTAAAATCATTACTAGTTCTGTTAGTATATCTTGTATTGTCAACAGCATCACCAGCATTAAAATAAGGTTTACATCTAGTGCTTCTCAGCTTCCAGGCATTAGAGATAGTCTGTTCAATGTCTGCAAGCAAGTATCCCCTATGTAAAAATTCTGTTTTTAAATTAGATAGGGCAACTACTGCATCCTCATCTCTGCTATGCAGTCACAGTGTTCTAAAAACCTGACCCTTGAGCACGTTCCTAGGAACGTGTCTAGGGTGCATACTAGATTTGTACAAAAGAGTATTTTTTCTAGTGGGTTTAAAATAAATATTACTGCAAAGACTATTTAAAACAGATTTACTAACCTGCACATCAAGGAAACTGATGTCAGTGTTGGAACTATGGTAAATGAACCTTATAAAATCAGTAGTTGAATGCAAATATTCCAAAAACTGTGCCACATCAATACCAGAGCCTCTCCACAGCATAAACACGTCATCCACAAAGCGGACATACCAAAGTATTTGTCCAAAGAATGGATTATTATTTGACAACACATTTTGCTCTTCCCAGCTGACCAAAGCCAAGTTGGCGTAGCTATTTGCACGTGCAGTGCCCATGGCCATGCCAACTTTCTGCAAAAAGAATTGCTCCTGGAACATAACAATGTTGTTCTCTAATATAATCTCTAACAGACTACAAATCAACTGTATCTTAGTGTTGGTGAAACATTTATTCACAGAAAGAAAATCCCTAATGCTGTCAACACCCCAGGTGTTAGGTATACTAGTGAATAAGGATTCAATGTCTAATGTAACAAGGACAAAATTCTCATTAACATCAACACTTTCCATTCTATCATAAAGCCTTTGTAAAAACATCTGTGTATCCTTCAATATTGTATGGCAGTTTGCCAACAAACCATGTAAACATCCCTCTACATAAATAGAGAGAGGTTCAGTACACCACCCAGTGCCTGAAACAATAGGACGCATGGGTGGAGATAACAAATTTTTGTGTATTTTTGGTAAGCCATATACCCTGGGAACAAGAGGTTTATACACATTAAAATACTTAAAAAGTGAATCATCTATTAAATTTGTGATTAGTAAATCAGAAATAAAAAAAGAAACTTTATCTATAATAGCGTTGACAGTAGGCTTGGAAATGCATTGATATGTATGAGTATCAAGTAAAAGTTTCTCCATTTGTGTGACATATAAATCCTTGTCCATTAACACTATACCACCTCCTTTACCTGCCTGCTTAATAACTAGTGAATGTATATTTTTTAATTCTTGCAGGGCTCCTACTGTGAAGTTATAAAATGACATACTAGTATCAGTTGAGTTGTTTAATTCTCTAAAAGCAATTTCATATACATCTATGAATCGTTGAATACCTGTTGGTAAAGCTGGAACAAAGGTACTAGGTTTTCTGTATATATTATGCCCTTTATTACCTGCAGTAGTATCTGTAGGAAACAAACACTTTAGGGAAAGACTTCTGCCAAGTAGTCTTAAGTCCTTCAACATTTCTGCTGGGTCGGCCCTCCTTGCAGGAATAAAAGATAAACCTTTATTAAGAACACTAAGCTGTTCACTATTTAACACAAAAGAAGAAATATTTATAACTAAGTCTGAGACTACAGAGGAACTGCCGAATTGCTAGTAGTAGTAACAGGAATTTGCAAGCCTGGTTCCACTTATGTAGCATTTGTAGATACGGGCGCCATAACTCCCCGATCATTCGTAGAACTGGAAACAGGACCAGAGGAGCCAGTCATGTTTCCCTGCAATGCAGTATTTGCATTAAAGGGACCAGTACTCTGAATAGATGTAGTTTTAACTTCTTTCGGCCAAGAAAAGACATTGTTTCTTGCAAAGTCGGTTTTATCTCTATTAAGTTTAGATAACTTAATAGACTGTAGTTTCTTCTCATAAGCAACTATATTATCCTGTAGTTGACTCATTTTGTTGAATGTAATATCACAAGAAAAATTGTCAGTGATTTTTGTTTCGAGATCAATAGTCTGTGACAGACACTGAGTTTCAGACTTCATAACCTTCAGAAAAATGCATGCCAAAGCAAGACCTGTTATTCTATCAAGTGTCTCAGTTTATACAACAATTTTAGTACTGTTTATATGTTCCCCCGGTATATTTGGCCTTGTCCAGATTTCCTGTATTAACAGGTTGAGAGGTACATGCAAATAAATTGCTTTATAGAATTAGGCATATCCAAACCTCTCAACTGTCCCCAATTTTGGCTCAAAATGTTGCTCTTCCCCTAATAATCCTGCCAAAAATGGCAATTTTGGAAGAAAACGTGGAGGGTTTACAGTTAAGAAATAACTGTAATAATCAGAGCTATAGATTACTTTTATTTCAGAAATGCATGTAGATTCTTTTACTTTGTCAGCTGCTCAAGTTAGCAGTACTAATATTAAAAAAGTGTCTCTTCTTTGACAGGTTCCCAGCTGTATTGTGTGACTATTTTATATTTTTGCATCACATTTTTGGTCCATTTTTCATAAAATTGTGTTTTTTGGCAAATTAGTAGAAAATCATTAAAGACTGAAGTTAGAAAATAATGACAGATATTTGAGTTTCAGATTTCATGCCCTTCAGAAAATATCATACTGATGCAAGACCTACTATTCTATTATCTTTCTAAGTTTATAAGATCAATATTTAAAAAGTGTCCTTATTTTTGGGCCTTTGTCCCACTTTTATGTATGGCTTTGTCCAGATTTCTTGCTCTGAGGTTGAGAGGTATGACAAATGTGTCAGGGCCATCACAGTCAGCCAGAGACGTTTCAAATTGTGACATACTTGTTGCACCCCACTCCCTCATGTAGTGACTATGGATGTGTCCAAGCAAGGCAAGGAGCAGTTATGCAGTGTAAATGTGCAGAGTATCCCCCCATCCAAGGTAGACACAAGTACTACTTTTATTCTGTCCTTGATTTTGCAGAATGATCTGGTTTCTGTCATATTTTTATACTGTTGATTTATACTTATTATTATTGAGAAAATGCCTGTTGCTCTGTGTTTAAGTAGCAATGCTTTAATGACCATCAGCTAAGCTTGTCTGAGATTGTAAGCTTTAATAAGCATACTGTTAAAGAATTGCCAACACTGAAAGCCTTTCTGTTGTTGCCATGCAGAGAATACTTATATAGCTAGATAATGTATAAGCCTTGGGCATTGAAATGCATATGACAGTATTTGTAATAAAGGACAGAATTACATTATTTAAAGACGCTCATAGCATTTGTTGGAGACTTGCAGTCATCATTGCAGACTTTACCTGTAAACCAAACAGAATGCCAATCTATCATGTGTGGTCCATTACCTGTACAATAATCCTTAAAGCAATGTATCTTGAGCTTGTTTCTTGTTTGCATTTCATTTTTTACTTTGATCATGTTTTCCCCATGAAACAAGTAGATAGTTGTTGTCAGGCGTCTTTTTTGGATAAGAAACATTTTTTACAAGAGGAGGTATCACAGAGATTGCTACTTTCAGCATGTTACTTGGTACTTTAATAAAGCTGAATATAAATTATAATTAGAATTGCAGTGCAATGAGAAGTGGTTTGAGTTGAGTGTTGCTTGTTTTTCTTATACTCGATTTTGACTGGCATTCCAGTAATGTATTTAAAAAGTAATTTATTTTTTTCATGCCTCCCAACCTTTTTGTTTCCATCTAAATATTAAGTAAGCTGTCATGCAGCCAATGCATTGAAATATTTTTTTTCTTCTACACTTCATTTTGTCTTGATTGGACTCTCATGATGATGGTTTGGCACCCAGGGCAGCGTATTTAATTAAAGTTCCAGTTTTTGTGGTTTTGAGCATAGCTCCTCCCCTTTCTGGTTGGCCACACCCCCTCCCATTGGCCCCACCCATTCAGCTGTCTCCTGCAGCCCCCCCTTTGATTTGAAGTCACCAGCCACCACTAGTAAAGATATTAGAAGTATCTTTGGCAAAAATAGGAAGACTAACTACTGTAGGTTTAAAATGTACAGAACAAGTACATAGAACTCTAAAATTATATGCTTATATTAATTGTAAAGAAAAGCAAAGCTTATTTCTTCAGATTTTACATTATGTAGTGATAAATATGATATTATAATAACAGCAGACTTTAACTGTGATTTAAGAGGCAAGTGTAAAAAGAAAGGAAATGCTATAAGAAAAAAATGTTAGAAGTCAAGATGTGGCAAGTTAAAACTTTGGGACAAAAATTCATGGAATTAAAAAGGGGTATTACAGAACTAAAATAGATTACTTTACAGTGCCACAAATTTTAGTTATAGGAAAAGGGAAGGTAGTTGAAACAGGACTTTCTGATCATATTGTATTATGGCAAGAGATAAAGGGAAACAGGTGAAATATAAAAACAGGCAAAGAAATAGGAATAAAAAAGAAAATGAGAAAGTATGTAATAAAGAATGAATCAGATTAGTAATATGTTTATAGAAAGATCATATTACTATGAGAACATTTTATAAAATTTGGTCTGAATGGTGGGTGATAATAAAACGTGTGTGTGTGTGTGTGTGTGTGTGTATACACACACACACACACATAGATGTATAGATATAGAAATATGTAGATACAGAAATATGTTACAGTGGCAATATGTTATGAGAAAAGTAGTGAAAGAAAACTATGAAAGAACACATAGCAATGCATTGGAAGATTTAGAACACAATAATTTAGAACATAATGATAGAAAGTAGTTTGATAAAGAAAAAGAATTATATGAAAAAACTGAGAAAAAAGACAAAAACTGTTAAAAAACAAGGTAGTAGAAAAAACAACAGAAAATTAAAAAGTTAGCATAAAAAGAGAATAAAGAGCTGGAAAAGACTTCTTTAAATGAGCTACATAAAGTATAAGGACAAGTGAGCATAGATTTGGCTGCAGGACCAGATGGAATAGGATATGAAATGTATAACAATTTAAGGAATTAACAAAAAAAAAAAATCAAAAATTTTGAATGAATGTTTTAATGAAGGTTCTATGTTTAAAAAATTATGTAGTAGAACACTGACATTCCTATGGAAGAAGGAAAATAGAAGACAATTAAAACACCGGAGACCGATAGTATTGAATAATTATTATTAAGAGCTTTAAGACAATAATATGAAACATATTTAAAACTATAATGGAAATATTATGGAAAATTGAATATACAGTATAACGAGGAAGGGCTGTCAAGAATTATTAATGATAAGAGAAATTGTAGATGACATTACAGAAAAGAAGATGCGAAAATCATGATAGGAGACCTTAACAAGGCATTTAATACAATAGGACGTGGAATTTTACATGTAATAATGAAAGAATATAAGTGAGAAAGTTAGAAAATTACTACTACTATACACTGACCCACATAAAGTAAAATGCTTGTAAATCGCTAGTTAAGTGAAGAGGTATATATTAAGAGTGGCATAAGACAGAATTATATACTCTTTGCATTAGTTATGAATGTGATAGTATGTGAAATAAATTACAAAATTAAGGAGGTAGGGTATATAACATCTGAAAGGGTTAAGAATTCCAGTTCTTTTAACATATACTGATGACATATGAGTGTCTATAGGTGATAGGGATGGCTTTAAATAAAGAGAAAAGTAAAGGTTTAGGTAAAGCAGTAAAGATAGGGTGAGAAATTTCTGTGTTAGGTATAAAATTTTGGAATAAGGATGTACGCAGAATTCAATGGGGGGAAAACAATAGAAGAAATAAAATAAACCTGTCTTTTCTGGAGAACATATAAATTATCATTCCGAAAAAAATGGCTTACTTGATAAACTCAGTACTGATGGGAAAAATAGCAAACATAGCAAGTGTATTTAAGTTGCTAACGATATCTGAAGAGGAATTTTTACAGATTTTTTTTTCATTTATGTGAGGTTTTAGATTAAACCCAGTAAAACCAGTAGTTCTATATGTAAATAAAGAGGAAGGAGGTGTAAGATTAATTAACCCAGTGGTATATGCTGCTTTGTTAAATCTGTGCAAAACTTTAAAGTGAATAAACGCAAAAGATGACATTAGTAATAACTGTATAAATATAAGTATGATAAATTTGGGGGTATGTATGGTAAAAAGAAATAAAATATTACCAAGTAAAAATATTTTTGATGATATAGAAAAAGATAGAAAAGTTTTGTATAAGAATGCAATGGTAAAACATTGCTATGTAAAACCATGGGAAAATCTAACAGATGAAAAAATCAAAGCTACAAAAATAAGAAGCAAATGGTGCAATCAGAAAGTACAATGTCAAGATTTTGTTTATTTATTTTTGTGAAGACTGTCAAAAGATAAATTACCAGTAAAAACAAATATGCCATATAAAAAGAAAAGTGATAGAATAAGTTTACATTGTCAAGAAGAAGAAACTGCAGAACATGTTTTTTTTTTTTTTGAACTGTAAAAGAGTAAAAAAAAAGTTATGGGGAAAACTATGTAATGAAGCTTTTTTTTAAAGATAAAAAAGAAGTAGATAAAATAAACATGGATATGATTAACAGGAATCTTATAAGAAAAAAGTAAAAAAATATGTTAAAAGCATAGATATTGGTAAATGGATTTTAGCGACAATGTTTATCTTTCGGCTTTTCCCAGTAAGGGGTCACCACAACGGAACTCCGGTCCACTAATGAATGGCAGTAGATTTTTACGAAACGCCGAGGTGCCAGCTCGACACCCAACCTTCAACGAAGGCACACCCATACGCATGCATGTCTTTTGAACACACAGAAGGCACTCCCAAGCCAAGCATCGAACGGGAGAACCTCATGCTGTGAGGTAACAACGCTACCGCCGTACCACCGTGGCATCCGGATTTTAGCGACAATGCTAAGTAAAATCATATAGTGGTTATGGAGAAAGGAGTAGGGGTCTAACAGGGATGAAAATTTAGAGCGACTGTAAAGGAAATTATGAATATGGGAAAATATATTTGTACATCTATATATCTGTATATTTATAAATATTTGCAAATATCTAAATATGTTGTAAATAAGAATTATTTTTGTATATAAATTAAGGACCCCTATTCTTTTAAAAAAATGCCATAGGATCTTTTATATCCATCTGAGCTACCACCAACTCAGACACACGAGGCCTCAGTTTAACATGTCACCCGTTATGACTTACTGTTAGAATGGCTCCCTTCAAAGAGACCATTATACTCTACTGCTAGAATAGATTAGAATAATGAAGCTTAAATTTTTTTTCTTAGCAAATTTGCTTTGACTTCTTCAGTACTCATGTGACAGCCCTACTCTAAAGACACAATGAAAAAGAAGGTCTTCCCCATGTTTTGAAAAAAACGGCACTACAAGTGTAGCTGGAGGGGGAACATTATTTTATCTTAATTAAAAGCAGCACAGTATACACTTATCACAAGCCCACCCAAATACCTAAAACATATAAATCTATCCACGTGGCCTCATACTGGGGTGGGTGGCAAGACTGCCCTCCCTAAAACAAGTAACCTAAAAATAATAAATTACTCCAACCACTTACACTTTACTGTTTTTAGCAAAACCACTAGGAATAGTAGTCTATAAATAACTATTAAATCAGGTCACAAAACAATGCACAAATAAACAAAATCGCTTTAGTTTTAAGACCTGAGTAAAGCACATACTGCACATAAAGCAGTCACTCTGATAATTTGATCACTTGCTTACTTCTAGCACAAACAAGGGACAACGCGAACGTGGTATGTATTTTTAGAATTCTGCAAGGTCTGTTCTGTAACAGTTGCATCAAAATGGGAATAAACTTCATTGTATGCATGGTTTCCATGCAGCAGTGGGAGGCGCAAAACTAATTTACAGAACATGCCCTTTGAAAAATTGTGGGGATGCCTTTTGTGGGCAGAACATTGCATACCTCTGACAGACACTTCACTGAGAGTGTATTACTGCCTGGATGACATCATCTCTGTTGGTTCTCACTTGACAATGAGAACAAATGGGCTGATTGACTGAGAAAAGGTGGTTTGATGATTAGCTGGCAGTGGGGGCAAAAATGTTTGGGTGGGGATTCTTAATGCGTTTTTGTGTAGTACCACCCTACTCTTCAGCTTCAATAATTAGCTTTACAGCTTGTATTTTTAATATGCAGATAGATATACATAGACATGCACATCTATACACCTATGCAAACCAGCCAACAATCACATAAGCACCTGTCTCACAAAAACAGCCCCACAGTCATAAAAATTAACAGATACACACACAAAAAACAATCAAGGGACTTAAACCCAAATGAATGCTCACCAAGAAAAAGGACACACTTACAAAAACTACTACTCCAGCCAAACGTCTCTGGACAAATGCATGTGCACACACACACCTCTCTCGACATATATATATATATATATATATATATATATATATATATATATATATATATATATACACATAGTTTTTTTAATATAATACCATATTTCAAACATTAACAGAAACCAAAGATAAACAAAAACACTATGTATAACTTCAAAACCTAACAGAAAACATCACAATGCAACATTAAACTGATGTCTGCAATCTAATCACGTGCCACTTCTGTCTGGCTTCCATTATACCTAGTGTATGTATTTCAGCAGAATTTAAAATTACAACATTTCAGCTCTTTTTGAAAATGCGTGTACTGCATTCTAGAAAATGCATTACATCAAAAGTTAACATTAAAATCTGACAGCTTCATCCATTCTTTGCTTGCTAATTCATTGACCAGTACAGTACAGCTGAGCTAAAAGCCCCGTTTTTATTGATGTCCTTGGGAGAAAAGTTCCATTAAGAACACTTGATAATGCTCACTGTACCTCATTTTAGTATTAAGCAATGTTACTATGAATTTACAATGACTACCAACTGTTTATACTGTCTTTGTCATCAAACTCTAATTGATCTCACATTTGAATTCTGTCTACTATACTGCAGTATTACTGTTAACATGATAGAAATCATAAACTTCTGAAACAGTCTCTAAGGCTTGGTTGTGGCTAAGAAAGGTCTTTGGACCACCCAACTACCTGGCTAACAAATGCACTAATTAAGTCCCAATAGACACCAAAGGCACTGTATTACCAACTTCATTTGAAGATAGTTTTTCAGTCCCCAACTATAAAGATGCCACTAATTATACAATACTTAAAAATGCAAGATCTGAACCATTACAACAGATTAACTACTAGTAAACCATGTCAGATTTTAACAAATACCACAATAGTTTGCTTTATCACTTGGACTCAGAAAATAAGACTGCTGCTTATGGTGAATTATCCCAAAAGCTATACAAGACATTCTATGTCATGGCTAATCATAGAAAACGCTTCTTAATACAGCAGTGTGACTGTAGTTTATTAGATGTATCACATGGGGTACAAGAAAAAGTAGGTTCCCGGATAGGATGCAAGTTTGTCCCACAGGCTACAGACTAAAGGCAGCTATGGAGAATTATAAATGGAGCAGCAGCTAAAGTATTTTTGTATTCTGAAAAGAACAGATCCCACTGCAGTACTAAGAAGCTGAGCTCACACCAGTAAAACAGACTTTAGTTAAACCGGACCACCTACCCAAACAAACTGACTACTTCTATTCCTTGCTTCTTACTTATTTAGACCAAATTAAAACTCCATTTTTAGAAGAAGGCCTTTCTTTGTTTGCTTCCCCTGACCAGAACTACCAGCTCACTACAGTATTATTACTGCAACACTAATGCAAGCACATATTGTGATAACCCAGAGCCTTCTGATATTTGCAACCTCGAAAGCAAGTTGGCTACCCCTTGGCCAACAGACACTGCTGGTAATAAGGACTAGTGACAACACTTTCTTAAAACTGCTACAGCACCAAACTACGACTTTAGAATAGATGTTGCAAAGAAGGTACCACTGCTCAACAAACAACTGCGGTGAAACACTGTAAAGAAGTAGGCTAACAAGAGGTATGATCATAACCAGTTCAGTGATTCTTACCAGAAGGATGGTCAAAGTGCAACAAGGAATGTCAAGACACCCTACACATAACTATGGGGCTCAGGGTGTGCTCCAGTAGCACTTATTTATTCTGAAGATCATGAAGCCACAGCAGTTTCCTAGATGTACCACATGCATACCTTATTACCAGAAGGATGGTTGAAGTGTGGCAAGGAATGTCAAGACACCCTACACATAACTATGGGGCTCAGAGTGTGCTCCAGTAGCACTTATTTATACTGAACTGCGTGAAGTCACAGCAGCTTTCTAGATGTACCACATGCAAACCCTTCAACTGTCCAGATTTTTGCTTCATATTTTTGGTATTTTTGTTTTTTGGACAAATCACAGAGGACTGAAGTCACTAAATAAAGACATATATTTGAGTTTCAGACTTCATATCCTTTGGAAAATGCATGCTAACACAAACCCTGTTATTCTAGTAACTGTCTTAAGTTTATAACAGTAATGTCCATACTTTCGATAGATTTTCAGATTTCTCACATTAAGTATAAAGAAGATGGGGTACGAGAAAAGTAGGTTCTACACAGTGAAACAGAGAGACTGGTGGCATGGAGATATTAGTATTCTTCTGCTCCACATATGATTAAGGAGGCTTATGTTCTTTACATGAAGTGACAGTGCTTCTGCTTTTACTATTATAAATCAACTTTGCAGGGCAGCACTCACAGTATGCTTCCAACAGCACACTCTTCTTTGTAACAGATACTTCCAGCAATTGCAACAACCGGTAACTTGAAAAGCCAATAACAGTTTCTGATGGGATCTGCAGGAAATTAGCATAAATTGCAGCAAAGCACATCAAAATAACATGCATGAACAATAATGTACTTTGTACCACAGTACTATTTCTGAACATATTGTCATCAGTCAAGAAAGCACCCTGCCCATTACAGCAGACATGTTTTTAGGATGTAGGAGATTATAGTCACTGCTCAAACTTTTTTTTCTTTTAAAAACAACTGGCACCAATATAATACCCTCACCCCCACTGGGCCTGCAGCCAAATGTGTAACAGTTCATGTTTCCATCTAGTCACAAGAACTATGTGAAGAACATACCATGTGATTTAGTGACTTGGGCACTCAAGAAATTTCATAGTCTTTATGTGACTTGTCTATGGATTTTACCATACCTGATATCATCACCTGTCAAGGCTGTACTTCAGTCATCAAAAACAAGGACTTTCAGACTGCTACAGCATACAAAAAAATGCAACTGATTATGAAGAAATGTGCCACAGCAAATGAGATGGAAAATAAACCATGCTGAATGATGGTGCTTGATAAAACATAGAAATGTTTTCAGCACAACTACATACACATTTAGAAACTATATGTTTAGAACTGTGAGAAACAACTGAGAAGACACAAACAGAAAAATGTTAACCTCAACCCAAGAGGGTACGACACATAAGAAAATTATATTTGAATTGAATAGAATTTCTAACCGCTACTTAGACAGATCTGCATCTGAAAAGTTTCGCCATCTCCCAATTATAGGTTCAAATTTTCCAACTTTCCTGCTGCTGCCGTGAAAAGGACAAGAAGCACTGGCTATATAGTATGGCCCACTGCCAGCCTTCTGAACAGCTCAAAGCACTTCTGTAACCACGAACTGCTTGGCCCGCACTCCCACTCCAGTCCCTCTGTGTTTACCTGTGAGGTGAGAAGTAATGAGTTGCCTACTCCTCAATTTCAAAACAGAACATCAGTCTCCAATACTGCCACACACAAAGATGAATAAGGAGATGATGTGCAGTGATATACAAATAAATTAAACACCAGGGTCTACAAAACGAAATTCAAAACTAAAAGTACACGTAACAGAATCATAGCTTATGTGTGGACGTTAATCAGTTCTACACTATAAATCTTTGCAAAACTCTCACGCAAATGAATCTGAAAATATGGCTAATGACGTCATATTTTTGCACCTCCCAACATATGTGTATCTGGGGGTCTTACTCCTCACACACTATCATCATTATACAGTCTACCACCAAAGCTGCATAACCTTGAAGCAAAGAACATATAGTTTTGAAACTCAGACTTGGGATTTGCTTTCAAGGTTCTTCCAGATGGAGCTTCATATCAGAATCAGAGTCACATTTATTTGCTAAGTATGCACGCATACAAGGAATATGACTGCAGTTTCAGTGACTCTCCAAATATGAATTACATAAATGACATACATACAGCTATCAAGAACAACACAGATGACATACATGCAACTATTAAGAACAAGTCAAAAAAGTAAATATTCATATACACACATACTGTGATTACATGCAGTATCAAAAACCACATTACTTCCTGGAAATTCGCAATATTACATATTCCCTCTACAGGATTATCCAAACTTCAGACTCGTATTTTAATAATGCAAACTGGGAGCCATAATTGACTCTCCGGCTGACATGGACATCCTTCAAAAAGGCCTTACTGAGACAGACACCTGGTATCAAAGTCATGGCCTCAAGCTAACTGCCAAAAAATGCATAGTCATCCCGTTTGGGAAAAACAAAACACCCACGAATTACCACATAGGCGGCAGCCCCCTTAATACAGAAGAGGTAATAAGAGATCTGGGGACCCAGGTAGACAGTAATCTCTCCTTTGACAATCATATTGCCAAAGTAGTTAAGAAATCCTTATATGTGGCCCATCTAATTACTAAGGGGTTTGCATCTAGAAATAAAGAGGTTATATAGTGCCGCTCTACTCGTCACTCATCAGATCCATCATAGAGTACAATGCCCCATTTGGGATGTACCTCGCAAGACACTTCCAACTGCTGGAAAGACCACAAAAGCACCTCACCAAGAGGATTACTGGCCTCAAACACATGTCCTATGCAGCCCGACTGAAAAAACTCCAGCTGTACTCAGTGGCATATCGCTTACTCAGAGGTGATCTCTGCCTGACTTACAAAGCCATGTCCAACTAAGAATTGATGGACATGCTCCACCTAAAGAAATCCAAGTCACTGAGAGCCACACACTCTAGTGAGCTAAACCTCGCCACAACAATAAATAGAACATGCTGGAGGGATAGATTCCTGTCACAGAGACTCTCCATGCTTTGGAACAAAATTCCTAACTACATTAGGCAGAGCCCCTCACTAACACTCATCAAGAGAAGCCTTGACGAGTGGATGGGTAACAGAAAATACACCCCTGGGATCACTTCATTGGCTCTGCTTGACAGAGGCTCAGTTAATTAATCAATGTGGCGGCGAAAGCCGACACACTCTGGCTAGGCTTATAAATGCCTTCGGGCAGACAGCCTAGTACCTACCCCTGAACCTATGAACCTATAACTCTTTTCCCTTGTCAAACTTTATATCACCCTTAACTGGAAGGACAGATCTCTTCTCACTTGGGATGGTTTAAAAAACTTGCTACCAAACACTTACTTGCCCACAAATATCTGAAATACACCCAAAGACTTATATCCCACTGAATATTGGGATATAAAATATCCCACTGAATATTGGGATATTTTATTTAATATCTTTCTAGCTTAATCTCTGTTAACTTATCTATTTTGTTGGACATAAGGTGTATCTGTAAATAATTATTTGTTGCATATAAGTCTATATTACTTTTATTGTTTTGGTTGTGCATTGTCTGCTACCATTTTGTATTGCATTATTAAAAATTGTTAATAAAAAGATTAAAAAAACATATTACTCTGTTGCAATACTGTCCATCACACTCCTCACATACATGTTTTTTACATTATCAAACAGGTAAAACTTTTACAGTAAAGGATTAGAAGACTGTAAAATGAAATAGTTACCTTATATACCCCTCAAAGTTAAGCAAACATTTTAAAGCTTATTCATTAATGAAGGATCTTGCACCCCAACACAATCAATCACGTTCTCATCTCTTAGCAGGAACGTGTACCACCCTGAGGCAAAATAAATATGTCATTTAAACAACTCTTCTCAATACCCAACAAATAATTTTCCTTGTTTTGGGGACATGAAAGCAAAAACCATCATGAAATTGGATTATTGTACAATTAACATATTTTTGAAACTGTTGGATGAAAATATGCTTTACATGTTTTCCCTTGCAGGTGATAATTCTCATCGGATAAGTGTACTTTTTTCTAGACCCAGAACCTTTCAGGAATTGGAATATATTTCAGCTGTCTTCCTAAAACTTCAGTGGCTGAAAAACATTTACATTCATTAGCTCAAGAGAAGTACTCTGTACATGCAACTGCTGCTAAAAGGAAACTCCACTGCATGTGTGTCCCACACCAAGCGCTATTTGCCACCTGCAGAGAAAGCAATACTCAACAGACGAGGAGAACTGGTCTAGGATCACTGTTGCTCAGTGTGCTTTAAGTATGCTAAATGCCTACAGACTGTGAAAACCTGTTTTTCACAGGCTGTTGTAGTTTGAAAGGGCTTACTTTAATTCTGTATATCTGTATATAATATAGGCATCTATTAAATTGCACTTTTTTGCTGCCCATTAAAGGTGTCAACATGCAAACTTTTCTATGAATACACCGTGAAGTAACTTCCTATGAAAATATCTGGTGGGTTTGGCATAATGGTTAAGGTCTTCACCTTATAAATACAAAATACATGGTTTGATTATGTCCTTGGGCCTTTTACCTAGGCTTAAAATGGCCCTACATGGCAGTTAGCCTAGTATTCACCTGTTACCATATTAGCTCCTTAAACCCCTTCAGCAGATATTCAAGTACCCAATATGCCAGCTGCATAATCCTGAGAAAAAATCTTGGAAACCAAGGCAACAGATCCTCACTTCCAGACATGAAATGCCAGATTACTGCAGTAGGCATGTCTTACATTTTAGCTGTTACATAAACACTTTATTAATTCACTTCTTCACAACCAGTTACATGGTCATAAATAATACAAATTATAATGCATCTTGTGGAATGCAAAATAGCCGAATTAAGTAAAGCATGCACACTGCAACCTTGTTTTCTGCTATCTAAGCCAGTATTTGGGCACAAATGCATGTTTGGCCACTCCACTTTGTATGAATTATACGGGATATACTCAGCATGGCAAAAAATCTGAAGGTACACCTGATACACAAAAGCTTCTACTGCCTACATATACGTGAGCTGCTTGGGTTGAAATTACTCATCAGTTTGAGCAGATGGTTAACTCCTTCCCCGAGGCATTCTTCTCTCATGAAAGACTGGGAAATTGAGCAAGGGGAAACCATAGCATCCTTTCTAACCTTTGAGGGGGCAACTTTTTCTTCCAGTCAGTCAGGTTTGGCAGCCTTAGTTCTATACAATTACCTTTACCTTTTGTTAGCTTCTTTTGTAACTGCTCTGAAAGGTGTAACTCTGCTGTGCATACACACTTGCTAACCTGTCTAGTCACCAGGGGTTAGAAATCTTTTGTGAAGCACTGATTATTTGCCTGTTGATTTAAGGTGGGTGGGTTTTAACTTCTTTTTAAATCTTTTAATAAATAATTTACAAAAAAAAAATGAAAGCTTAATACCTTCTCTCATAACAATCATCTAACATTAACTTTATGCTGTACAACACACTAGCTATATACAAACATGATGAAGTCTCCTGCTTAATCATACTGCACTAATATGTAGTAAACTATATTGTGTTCCCCACCAAATAATATTTAATTCTTTATTTGCAAACTGAAAAAAGTTGGTCCAAATAAGCACTAAGGTGCCCCTTTTACATTTGAGATCCAAGAAGTTGCAAGTCAGTTTCACAGCAACATGGGCATAACATATTTACCTTAATAAAATATAGCATGTTTTGTTTGTGGACATTTTGAGAAAAATCAGAATGCTACAAAACGTGAAGGGTTTCAGATAAGCCTTCTGAAAGCTTGGCAGCAGAAACAGAACAGAAAAGTCCATTTAAAACCTTAACCCAAACCATTACAAACACTATACTAGAGACATACATCTGGGATCAATTATAAAAACTCATGTAAAACATAATTCTAATAATATTTTAATGCTATAGGTATTCAAGGGGGGAAAGCATGCTTATCTGCCACATCTGCTAATTAGCTAAAAGTCATGCCGCATACAGCCACAGGACAGAAATCAGACATGGGAAAAATCTACAAAAAGAAAGAACAGCTAACTAACAGACAGCAGAAATATACACAGATGTGACACAATTAATGCCAGCCAAACATGAGCAGAAATTAATCAAATATTTATCCACGCCAGCCCACACAGGAAAGTTCAAACAGACATTTATGCATTCTTTAGGAGGGGAGGGATGGAAATGGGTAAATATACCTCTCGCCCTGGGAAGGACAGCATTAAAACTTTAGGCAAGTGTTCTCTTTCTTGCTGGTTCACAGATTCAATATTAAATATAGGTAAGACTAGTCTTGTCTGGAGATGGTTATTGCACAAGAAAAGGGCTGCTATTCAGTTCACTGCAATGATCCACTTAATAGCCTTTTAACGTCAAGAAAACGTCAGTCCTTTTGCGCTCACCAAAAGTGTTACATAGGACAATTGTATGTTACAATCTAGAACACCGCAGTAAAAATATAAAGACTTTAACATTTACAAAACGCAACCACCCCTGATTCACCAGACACAACATCCCTAGCCACCATTCATCTCAGCTTTTAAACTGCTTTACTCAAGAACTCCAGACAAAAGCAGAATTAATGGGAGTCATACTTCTCAACTGTCCAGATGTCCGCAGAATATACACATTTTTGCCCCATTCCTTAAAATTTGTGGTTTTCTGGCAAATCACTGAGGACTGAAGTCACTAATGACATAGGTTTGAGTTGCAGACAATATATTTTAGAAAATGCACGGTAACAGAAGCCCTGTTATTCTAACAAATGTCTACATGTATAAGATCAACATTTAAAATGTGTCCGTATTTTGCCCCCCCTCCCCCCGTGTAGATTTCTTAAGGTAAGTTGGGACTCGACAAAAAAAATCAGTGACGATTTTAAATATTAATGTATGCAATGGAACGACGAGTTCTGCATCAACATGCATTTTTGAACAAGAAACATGATACCATGGCGTAAAAACAGGGTGCTACCCTTTGCGATTAATCAGAAAATCAAAAATTTTACGAGAAACAGGACAAACATACGCGACAAAATCAGGGACAGCCGCGAGGAAAGCTAGCCAAACTAAACCTTCACCCAGACTTAACGCACAGATGATGGAAATACAAACTGCTCGGAGTCAGACAGGTGGTTCACCTGTCGACCAAGTAATTGGCTACATCGCGAAAACAGCGAGAAGAGGATAAAGAATTACAACAACTCGATTACCAAAAGTCAGCAGCACAGTATGCAGAACGGCCCAGAGTACTGCTCCTGCTTCACTAGCCACAAACCTTACAACCGCAGGTTCTGAACCCAACAGCGGCAACAGAGAAATCTAGAAGGGATAGGCTAGGGTAGTAAACACTATAACAAAATCTTTAGTCCAGTAGTCTACATTTGTCCAAGTACAGACATAACCAAAACAATGAGGGAGAAAAAACACGATTCGTTACATGAGGTAATGCAACAAGTTTCCATCGACCTGCATTTTCTGAAAAGTCGTCAAACTCGTCTATCTAACAAGACTGACTGTAATCCACATTGATTTACCAAAACCAACAAAAAAATCACAAGGGCCAGAACAGAATCGGGGGAGTTCTGCAAATTTGACGCCAGGTGACAGATATGAGTCTACTGTCTCAAACAGGGAAATGAAAACTCAGTGTATGACATGCACGATTAGACCACACTACAGGATAATTGGGAGAAAATGCATTGCTCATAGACAAATTCATGATACTGTTAAAACAGAACAGATGCGTTCGTTAGCTACAACGCAAGCGAAAGAGAAGAACTCAAAAATGTTTAAATACAACAACTGCGAAAGTGATGCAAAGCAATATGTTACGAGTGGGTACCCCCTCCCCGCTGTTTAATATCCAGCATTCCTCTCCTAAACTTGCATTTACCTGCAGTCCCCATCAGCTGGGCAGTAGAAATAAGCAGCAACACAAGCATCTGAAGAAACAGAGACACTGGTACAAACTCCATTCCAGCTCAGCCTATTTGTCCCCTCACTGTTCCCTTTGAGTCGATGTCAGTGTAACTCAACTTGACCAGCAGCAATAACGATCCTCCACAAACCGGTCGGAGACAAGGCAGTTAAAACGGAATAAGGATGAATTCCACAAAGTGTTCAGAAAGTAAACTATCCTATGAGATACCACCGGACAACGTACTTATCCAACTTGGTGTCAAGTCGCACAGTCTTTCTCCCTGTACAGTCCGATGTACTCTTGTGAACATTAGCAAACCCAGCTCTGATCGAGGGCGTCTCTCCCTGCACCTCTGTCTCCCAGTCCCAAATGTCCAATAAAGGATGACCACAACCCAGTTCTGCATGTACTGTAGTGCCCGGTGGTATTTGGTAGTTATATAAGCGTTACACGTTAACTCCACTGTGCAGGCGCACGTTCTGTCGTCCCCAAGTTACCACAGCGCCGTGCGGTTCGAGCGCTCCTCGGTCCTTTGTGGGTTGTGTTCCCTCTCACTTTCTCTACAACCTGTCCTGTGGAAATCAGACTTAGTCTTACTGCTCACACACATTACTTTGTCCTGTAGCCTGTCCCGGCGATGTTGTGTTTTGTACCTAGCTGCTAGCCTTTACACGTTTTACCACTTCTTTCATAACTTACTTCATTCCCGTCCTAGCACACCACCCCACAGTACTGTAATAAACTTCAGTCAAACTTTGTTCCTTGTCCCACTCAACTTGTGCGCCAAATTCCTCCGCACCTTACAGAAATCACAGCACAGAATTAACGTGACCGGCCTCTGGGATCCTTCCGCAAAGACGGACAAGTTTTTACGCAGCTGCTCAAGTATGTCACTTCAATGGGGGAAGGGGTGCTAATCACATCTGCATAGGGGTTGTAACGATTTACTGCAAGATCTCCAGTTTCTGGTGTATAGATGGAAAGAGGGCGGGACACAAAGGATCAATTCATCTAAGGACAATTTCAAGGCGGCACTACTTTTTCCCTAAAGTGTAACTTTTCCCAGGACCTTGTAGTGTGGGAGCAGCCAGTTATTCTTACCGGTCGCTTTACTCTGGTGGCAGCGTTGGGTTAACCGAAGGCTCTCCTCGTCTGAAACCATGATTAGTCTGTGACTTGTGTTTCGCTCTGCGTTAAAATTAACATTTTGCAAATCAGACTTGTTTGCTGATAAATGTGGTGACAATAATCATGTAAAACAACCACTAGCAGTTTACCTAGTCAGTTTTTATACTGAAAATCTCATACTTTATCTGAAGTTTTTTTTTCTTTCCCCGTCTGTCATCTACTTATGTCAAACACGATACAGGTAAATGCTTATAGTCAATCAAGCGCACGTTTTAAAACTTTTTTGCATTATTAACTAAACATCTTGACATGATACAACACTTTATTCGCGTATTTCTTTCTTCATCTAATGTTCTAAATTAATTTGGTGACTGCAATCCTCTCCATATAAAGCTCATTTACCACTTCTTTCATAACTTACAAAGTTAAGGCAAAGTCAAGAAAAAATAGTGATGAAGTGCGAATCAGGGGATAGCCTAGAAGTAGATGACTAAACTTACAGGTAGCAAACCCAATATAAATCGGTTTGTTTTATAATTGCGTGTGGCTTTTTTAAAATACTTTTGAATTGTATTTTCATACAGCATTAAAGTTCAACTACTTGGGAAGATTACACAGTGACTGAGTGAACCCTTACGGGTTTGCCGGACCTTTGCCTTTCTTAAATCATAGCAGTTTAATAATAAAATAGGGGAGGGGCTCTCCAACATATTTATTTCCCTGTTCCTTGCAGGTATGCGTGAGTGCGACTGCGACAGTGCATGTATGCGTGCGTCTTCGTGTGGGGTGTTGAGACTGAAACTATTTTTAGCTTGTGATCTTAAGTATAGACAAAAAAGTAACAAGCAGCGCAACAGTTAAAAAAAAAACAGACTGAAAGCATCTATTTCAACAGTCTTGCACACATCAAGGTTTTTGAGATTTTTTTTCGAACTATTGTCTGTGACTAATTTTCAGCCACTGGCGGTATCGTAACATTTTAGGTACATTTGTCTCTTGAAGGACAACATACATTATTCAATAATTTTACTGGAAAGCTGATACCGGTTAATAAGTGAAGAGATAATAAAATATACATGTAAACCAGAGTATTTAAAATGTAAACAAAACGCACGTTAAGAGTGTCCTTCTTCTTCTTCTTTCGGCTTTTTCCCGGTTAGGGGTCGCCACAGCGGATCACCTTGTCCGCACATTGAATGGCAGTGGAGTTTTACGGTGTCGAGTTGCCAGCCCGGCGCCCAACCTTCCACAGAAGGCACACTCACACGCACACCTAGGGCCAATTTAGAGTGTCCAATCCACCTGCAGCATGTCTTTGGGATGTGGGAGGAAACCGGAGCACCCGGAGGAAACCCACGCGATCACAGGGAGGACATGCAGACTCCGCACAGAAGGCACCCCAGCCGAGGATCGAACCGGAGAACCTCTTGCTGTGAGGCGACAATGCTAACCATTGCACCACTGTGGCCGCCCCGCACGTTAAGAGTGTCCTATTTGCCCATATTATTCGTGTTATTTGGTATAGACAAGATTTTCAATACAGTATGCCGCTTTAATAATGCAGATCTTGGTTATGAATTCCAAATCCAAAGGGTATTTTCAGCTGTCTCATTCTATAGCCAAAGTAGTAAAACTGCTTAAACAGAAAGGAAACGTACAATACTAAGGTGTGATGGTGTAGCTAGACATACTCTGTACACTTAGTGCATTCTTTCTTTACATCACTCAGAAGCATTGTAGCTTTTTTCATGCTACGTTTTGTCTACACTTTACTAAAGTATTCCCTCTAACAAACACATAACTTGCTAACAGAGAGGATTGCTTAGCTAAAAATGTCTTTAATAGTTTTAGAAAGAAATATTGAAAATAATGTGCACATTTAAAGGAAAATTCTGTCCTTTCCTACAGTTTCACTCAATCTTTAGGTTTCTTTCCTCCCAACAATATGGTTTCAGCATTGTGTAGGAACCAGAAACGTGCTTTTACTTTTTAAAACTTTTATTTCCTTGCACTGGAATCAAAGAAAGGGAAAGCCCACCTACTTTTTTAAAGCTCAACATCTCACATTTTGCAGAGGAATTCGTCTCCATCTGCATGACATTATCATAGACACAGTTAAATCTGTAATTAATCCTGTTAATGTCAGGAACGCAACAGATGATACACACACACACACACACACACACACACACATATATATATATATATATATATATATATATATATATAAAGCTGTGGAACTGTTTTCCACTGTCTTTATTGCAGAGAGAAGGAGAACTTACACTCCCCCTTCATAGCAAAACAAAGCAATTAGATCAGTCAGGGGTTTAAAGGTAATTGTCAGCTTTTCTGACAAATTTACATAGCAGCAACACAGTCAGGAGCGGCCTTAGGTCAACTGGTGCCCTGGGCAAAAGGGCTCCACGGCACCCCCCACCACACCAACTGGTGACCCCATCCAGGTCTACCTACACCAAATAAATACTGGAAAAAGTGCCCTGACTAGAGCGGTGCCCTAGGCGGTTGCCTAGTTGGCCTATGACTAAGGCCGGCTATGAACACAGTGTTGAAATGCTAAGTTTTAAATGTTGGTTATTTATAATAGTTTATATGTTAAGATAACTTAAATGTAGTATCACAAATTTCTGTGACATTTAGAGAAAAGTCAGAAAATATTTTTTTCTTGTAAAGTATCAATGCATTTACTATTTTCAAGCCCTCCCACCCAACACACAGGCCAGAACTGCCTAAATAGAGACAGGTGGCAACCCTATCAACTAGGTGCACTGATACTTTTCATAAAAAGGTCTTTTATGCTTTTTTGTGACATCTTTCCAAAGGCGACTGCATATCTGGTACACACAGATCTATGGTAAGAGAATCCCACTTTGAGTCAGTCCTTACATTGTTAGAATGCATGAGCATTTTGTAGTCCACAAAGGAAATGTGACAATTGATGGCAACCATAATATACAACTGAATTTACTTTAACATACATTCACTATGTGCTCGTGCATTCAAAACATTAAGAAAAAGAAATCAGGAGTACTTAACTGTTTAAATGCGCATGCGTGCACACACGCACACACACACACACACACACACACACACACACACACACACTCAGACACGTGCATTTAAAATCAATATTACATCCCACATATAGTATTCTACATGCTACGTACATACACACACACACACACATATATATATATGTGTGTTTATGTGTAGCACATATATACAGTTACACGGAATTTCCATTTTGATTTGTTTTTCTTGAAAGGACTTGAAGTACACATACAGGCATATAAACTAGTTCTCCATTATATGCACACACACATGTTCTTATGTTTTTGTACAGATGTACTTTGTACACACACTATTCTTCTTTCGGCTTTTCCTGGTTAGGGGTCACCACAGTGGATCACCTGTCTGCTCATGATTGGCAGTGGAGTTTTTTATGGTGTTGAGTTGCCAGCCCGGCGCCCAACCTTCCACAGAAGGCTCATACATGCACAAACTCACACCTAGGGCCAATCTAGTGTGTCCAATCCACCTACAGCATGTCTTTGGGAGGAAACTGGAGCACCTGGAGTAAACCCACGTGACCACAGGGAGGACATGTAGACTCCACACAGAAGGCACCCCAGCCGAGGATCGAACTAAATAACCTCTTGCTGTGAGGCAGCAACGCTAACTGCTGCACCACCGTGGCTGCCCACTTTATATGCACACACACTATATATATATATATATATATATATATATATATATATATATATATATATATATATATATATATATATATATATATATACACAATATGGGTGCACGCAATTTGTTATTTATAATAAACAGCATAGCAGAGTTAAGCATTATTAATGTTTACACTCTAGTAAATCTTGCTTAATGTTTTACTTGTTCACTGTTACACATGTTGAGAATGCAATCTTGGTCTGTGTCTTTATGTCAGTATTTTTTCTTTGTATTGCTGAGTGCATTAAATACTTGTTATTATCTTTGCCAATGTAGCCCAAGTCATGGCTGAAAAAGGTCCTGGGAGCAATTCACTTTCCTGATTACCAAAGTATAAACAAATACGTGATTAAAAAAAAAAGATGAACATGACAGAAATAATTAAAGAACCAGTAAAGCACATTTTAATTCTCCATCATTCATGACAGAGAAAAAAACTTGCCACTGAAGATATTGGGAAGTAGCAGACAGACTAAGTTTGGAGTTCTACTGCTTATCATGATACAGCAAGGATCATTTACTGCAGTCAGGGTTTTAACACCTCAGCACTTCCTTTTGCTGAAGTGGGCTGATGAATGAAGAGAATGAGAGGGAGAGAAGGTTGGATGATGTAGGGATAGTGAATCATGAAGTACAATGGATTAGCAAGGAGGAAGTAAGGCTAGCTATGAAGAGAATGTAGAATGGAAATGCTGTTGGCCCAGATGACATACCTGTGGAAGCAAGGAGGTGTTTAGGTGAAATGGCAGTGGAGTTTTTAACCAGATTGTTTAATGAAATCTTGGAAAAGTGGGAGGATGCCTGAGGAATGGAGAAATAGTGTTTTGGTACCGATTTTTAAGAATAAGGGTGATGTGCAGAGCTGTAGTAACTACAGAGGGATTAAACTGATCAGTCACAGCATGAAGTTATGGGAAAGAGTAGTGGACGCAAGGTTAAGAAGGGACGTGAAGATTAGTGATCAGCAGTATGGTTTCATGCCGGGAAAGAGCACTACAGATGCGATGTTTGCTCTGAGAGTGTTAATGGAGAAGTACAGGGAATGTCAGAAGGAGATGCATTGTGTTTTTGTAGACTTAGAGAAAGCATATGACAAGGTGCCTAGAGAGGAGTTGTGGTATTGTATGAGGAAGTCAGGAGTGTCAGAGAAGTATGTAAGAGTGGTACAGGATATGTATGAGGGAAGTGTGACCGCGGTGAGGTCTGCGGTGGGAGTGACGTATGCGTTTACGGTGGACGTGGGGTTACAGCGAGGATCAGCTCTGAGCCCTTTCTTATTTGCAATGGTGATGGACAGGTTGACAGATGAGATCAGACAGGAGTCCCCGTGGACTATGATGTTTGCAGATGACATTGTGATCTGTAGTGAGAGTAGAGAACAGGTGGAGGAGACCCTGGAGAGATGGAGATATGCTCTAGAGAGAAGAGGAATGAAGGTCAGCAGGACTAAGACAGAATATATGTGTGTGTGAATGAGAGGGAGGATAGAGGAATGGTGAGGATGCAAGGAGTAGAGGTGGCGAAGGTGGATGAGCTTAAATACTTGGAGTCAATAGTTCAGAGTAATGGTGAGTGTGGAAGAGAGGTGAAGAAGAGAGTACAGGCAGGATGGAGTGGGTGGAGAAGTGTCAGGAGTGATTTGTGACAGACGAGTACCAGTAAGAGTGAAAGGGAAGGTCTACAAGAGGGTAGTGAGACCAGCTATGTTATATGGGTTGGAGACAGTGGCACTGACAAAAAGGCAGGAGTTTGAGCTGGATGTGGCAGAATTAAAGATGTTAAGATTTGCACTGGTTGTGACAAGGGTGGGCAGGATTAGGAATAAGTATATTAGAGGGTCAGCCCAGGTTGGAAGGTTTGGAGACAAAACCAGAGAGGCACAATTACGTTGGTTTGGACATGTGCTGAGGAGGGATGCTGAGTATATTGGGAAAAAGATGCTAAGGATGAAGCTACTAGGTAACAAGAAAAGAGGAAGGCCTAAGAAAAGGTTTATGGATGTGGTGAGAGAGGACATGCAGGTGGTTGGTGTGACAGAGCATAATGCAGAGGACAGGAATAAATGGAAACAGGTGATCTGCTGTGGTGACCCCTAACGGGAACAGCCGAAAGAAGATTTCCATTAAAAAAAATCCACTTTCGTATTTTACATATTGAAGTTTATGGGTTGCATAGATCCCACTAACCCTATCAATCTTTTTCAAGGGGAAATAAAGGATGGTATTAATTATGCACAGGGGAAAAAAAAGCTACGTAAAGTGTAGTTTTAAAAATGTTACCTGAAAGGTGATTCTGCAGAGCAGCAGCAAAATGTGTTTGAAGAGACCAATTTAAAGATATGTCTTTGCAACAGTGTATGTGTAAATACAAGTGATATATGCATCTATAGGGTATTTAAATGTTTTAAGACCTAAGCTATGTACAGGGAGATAGCTGATACCAAGACAAACTTTTTCCTTGATTGCTACTCAGTCAACAACCAGTGTAAGAGAAATGCAAATAATTTCACGAGTTTATTTTTAGTTTTTTTATTTTAGAATTAAAAAATTCTACTAAATAAATTACAAATTACTACAGCACTCAACTTTTCTCACTTGTCTAGAGGAAAACAGTTTTTAGTACTTAATAAATAAGCACCTATTCAGGCATGTCTAAAGGTCAGCTCCCAGTGTTTTCTCCTGTCTACCTGATGAATCTGGGCATCTTGGGACAATGTAGCAATTGCCTCATGTACACACACAACCCTCTCCTCCAACCACCCAACACTACGACCTGTGAGAGATGCACTTATATAGCCAAACTGGAAGCAAAGCTCTCTTCACCAAAGACTGCCCTAGACAGTCAAGAGGAGAAGGTAAACACTTGCACCGCACCACACTCATCACATAGCCCCTCAAAACCTACACCACCAAAACATACACACAGAAGCACAAAACACACACCTACATTCGCGGAGGCTCTCAGTACAAATCTGCCCAAACAACAGAGACCTCCAAAGCAGAAATGCAAACAACCTCCACCCCCCAACACAACCCAAATGACACATAGCCCACATACTCAGTGTGCCACTCAACTAAAGCCCATAAGGCATAACGTACCCAACACTCTAGTCATAGGTGACTCTATAGTCAGGCACACTGATGTTCCACTCACCAGGCTAAACAAGGAAAAAGTTACTGTCAGCTGCCTGTCAGGTGCCAGGATCCACCACATAATGCATGCACTCAGGTCACTCCACAACAAGTACAAATATGACTCTGTCATTGTCCATGCTGGTGTGAATGACCTGAGACATACCTCCCTGGACTACATGAAAAGAGACACGGAGGAGCTCTCCGATCTTGTAGCCCAGGCAGGTATGACGCTAGCCCTGAGTAGCATTCTGCCATCACCCAGAATGATACCACAGTACAAGGACAAAATGACTGACTTTAACAATTGGCTAAGCTTCTGGTGTCATTCTAAGGGAATCCAGTATCTGTCTGCCTGAGATGACATGATCGACAGACCACGCTGCTTTGCCAGAGATGGCCTGCACCTGTCGCCCTTGGGATTCCGGATACTGGCAAAGGCTCTAGTCACCCATATAGTGCCTTTTTTAGGCAAGGTTCAAATTACAAATTCACCACTGTAACAGGTACAAGCAAGCAAAATCTGAGGGTAATGCTAATCAATGCTAAAAGTCTAAACCTCAAAATGCACTCACTCAATGCACTTCTTAAAATGGAGAACATTGACATGTGTGCAGTGACAGAAACCTGGTTCAAAGCTCCAGAGAGCACCCCTGCATTACCAGGCTATAATTCATACCACACCTTTCGGCCATCAAACCCTGACCGAAACACTAAAGGTGGAGGCGTGTCCATATTCATTAAGGATATCCACACCTCCAAGCTAGTTGCTCAGCATAATGCATCCGAGATTATCCAAGTTCAACTAACTCTGGACAAAACCGCAATCCAGATTGTAGCTTGCTACAGACCCCCCACCATGCCCCAGGATTCCCACTCCTCTTTTCTTGATACACTGGAAAATATTAAGGTACAACCCAACACTCTAATAATGGGTGATTTCAACTACAGGCCTACTCAGGGGCGATCTCTGCCTAACATACAAAGCTATGTCAAACCCAGAGCTGTTGGACATGCTCCACTTAAAGAAATCCCAATCCCTCCGAGCTACACGCTCTAGGGACCTAAACATTGTCACCACAATAAACAGAACATGCTGGAGGGATAGATTCCTGTCCCAGAGACTTCCCATACTCTGGAACAGACTACCTATCTATGTCAAACAGAGCTCCTCATTAGCACTCTTCAAGAAAAATCTTGATGATTGGATGGGAAATGGGAAATTCACCCCGGGGATCACTTCTGTGGCTCTGCTCAACAGGGGCACAGGAAAATAATTTTCTTGGGTGGCGAAAGCCAGGGTACTTTTTTTGGCTTGGCTTGTATGGGCCCTAGGGCCGATAGCCTAGTACCTACCTATGAACCTATGAACCTGTATCTAAGGCCAAGATGGCATGGCAATTGCAACTATGCAAATCTTAGTTTCTTTGGCATAAAATGGTAGAAGATAGAGGGACCTCATGTACTGAAACAGTAGGAAGCCTGCCTGAGTGACAACTCATGCCTTTTACCCTGTCTATCTAGGACAATGTGTTGTAATAACTGAGAAATGTAGTGTCAGACTATGGGAGCTGAGTGAAAGTTTCCAGCTGGAAGCAGAATAGTGGGAGAGCATCTTGGTGTGTTTATGCATATTTTTTGGGGGGTGGGTTGAAGAAGGAGGCATGACATTGTGAGAAAGTCAGGCCATGCTCTGTCTGAAGATTAGAGCTGGAAAAGCCAAACAACTAGTTGCAGCTGATAAAATCAAGCTGCTGAAGTTGCAGCATTGAAAAAAAAAAGACTTTTAGAATTCTGATGGCAAACTTAACTTAACTGTCTTCCTGTATATAATCTAAGCAGCTTTGTTTAAATGTTCTTCTCTTTCTCTTTGTAGTTTTCTTCCTGTCTGAAACATTAAGAGACTCCATATAAGAAATGCAACACTCAATATTGAGAGCCCCACCACTTCGAAAATGTATATGTGATTCTGAACCAAAAACTGGAAATTGCAAAATTCACTGTTCTACATTTAAAACAGTTTTGCAGAGGAGCAAGCCTTCTTGCAACCCACCCCATAGCACTGCTACACCATTGTACCTCAGACTGGTGGGGGGGGGGGGTACCACTTATCAGAATTAGGATATTTGCACTTAACTGTGATCCTTGAACAATGAGAATTTAAGGCCCTTGGACTTTCATTAGATATCATAGTCTTTCTGGTATGAGTACATATGGTTTGAAGTATGACTGTTCCTTCCTACTAGCCAGACCTTGGTGGTAATTCTGTGTGAATATTAAAATTAAGTTATGGACTTAGCATTACTCCCAGATATTTCTGTTGCTTCACATTTGGTATAATGTTTCCTTTTAAGTCTGTTAAGATTATGGGAGGTAGTGATTCCCATTTTTTTTCAGTAGAGAAAAGCATGATATTTGTTTGCAACTGTCAGTTCAGCAATTTTATTAATGTGGAGCTAGTTACATAACTTGGCAAATTTAGACTGAGTTGTGTTTTGCAGTGTTTGGTGTGTTTTGCCAGGTTCGAATAGTAGAATGTCATCTGTATACATGGCTATATAATGGTTTGGTAAGTCCTGTGTGATGTCGTTAAGAAAATGGGAAATACTAGATGTCTTAGGACTGAGCCTTGGGGGACTCCTGTGCTTAGAGTTCCAATTTCAGTTAGTATATTGTTGTATGTATGTTTTTATTGTTTGAGAACCAGATAGGTGTGACTGGTCTGAAGACTTTTTTTAGCCATGATCTGTGCACAAAAGCAAAAAATTCAGAGTAAAAAAAGCATGTGTATAGAATAGTATGCAAGCACAAATCACAAACAATATAGAGTTAATACTAGTTAAAGGCAAACATAAAGTCTTAAACACAGACATAGAATGGTAATGACATGTATTATTTGAGGGATATTCTAATTAATACAGGTAATTCACTCAATCATAAAACAGTACACAAAGATATAATAGCAAAATTGTTTTCTATTTACAGTATATACAAAATGTACACAGTATGAATAACTAATACTCCTTTGGGATTAAACATCAAACTATTGGTAAAAGTAAATATATTGTAGTTATGCATAATTTCATTGTTAGCTATTGTCCTTAGAGCAATTCCACTCTACTTTCCTGTGTAGATGCTCAGACAGAGTTTTCTTAAACTAAGCAAGTGAACTTTGCGACCTTATTTTGGATGGAAGCTTGTTCCAGAGAACAGGCCCAGTCTGGAGAAGGCAGACTTACCAATAACAATTTCAAAATTAGAGAGGGAACAACTTAGTAAAACACTGTCTTCTTGGGAGAGTATACCAGAGCTGGGTTTCAGTTAGTACTCTCATATGCCTTTGCCTTTACTGTTATCAGTCATTAATAGGGAAAGCAGCCTCTAGCACAACAGGTAGCATACTTGTCTTTGGTGCAGAAGGCTGTGAGTTCTACTCCATCACCAAGTAGATGGATTGCTGATACTGTGGTGTTCTTTAGTAGAGCAGGGTTGGTATAATGGTCAAGATGCTTATCTTACAAGCAGAAGTTATGGGTCTATATTATTTCAGTGAATGCTTAAAATAGCGAATGCTGTTTAATCGACCCAATAAAGTCGAAATCCCTAAATCTCAAACACATGGAATAGCAATTTTTTTCCCAGGAAAAAATCAGTGCTTCGTAAAAAAAGAAATCCAAACACAAAATAAAGTGGGGGGGCTTCACCCCCACCCCCCCAATGTGGGGGGCTGTGTCCCCCATAACATCCTACTTAAATATACCAACTCTGGGATCGCAGTACAGTGGAGGAAATGGCAAAGTCCCGAGCATGGACCAGTGATGTTTTTCCCCTGGGAAAAAAAATCGCTGTTCCGTGTGTTCGGGATTTAGTGATTTCGACTTTATTGGGTCAATTAAACAGCGTTCGCTATTTTAAGCATTTGCTGAAATTATATAGACCCGAAGGTACTGAATTTGATTCTTACCTTTGGAAGGGAAATTGGCTAGGCTTAAAATAGCCCACAAGGTTAGCTAGCTAGTACTTGTCCATGAACCTGTAACCTGCAATCCAAACTTCTGCATAACTTCATCTTACTCTGTTTCCTTTCCTGTAAAAGTTATTTACGCCCAGACCTTGGATCCTTTGCAAACGTCCTTCAGTAAGTAGACAGGTAACTCTGATGTTGATGATAACAAATTACAGGACAATATTAAAGAATGTACTCTGATAAGAAGGAACATTTTTAGAAGAGATCAACAACCTTCATTTAAGATTTTGAAAATGAATGTACTGGGGAAGAAGGTTGACGGTTCTGTGTTCTGTAACCATTTCAGGCCCTCTAAGAGAGTACAGTGGTGAGAACAAGCCTTTGACAAAAGAGCATATCTATAGGTTTTGTTTTTAGCAATTTGTGATCTCTATGTATTGTATGATAAATTTAAAGTCTGTCATGGAAGGCTATAATTCAAGCTTGGTGAGCATTACATTCTTGTCCAGGGCTGTGTGTGCTACTAGAAAAAGGATATGTGAAATATGATAACAGAGTTTTAGTTGTGATAGGACTTTATTAATAATGTCTGTGTCGGTTGAAAAGGTGAGAGATTGGTCCAGTTTGGGAATTGTGTATTTGTATTCTATAACTTAGGGGATTGGATTGTTTTGATTGTTACATCATTTTTTTTTTTGGGGGGGGGTTGGAAAAAGCATTGCATTAATCTTTTTACAGTTAATTAGAAAATGGTTAGATTTGACTCAGTGACAGCGACTGAAAATGGAATCTTGTAGATTATTTTGAAGGTTAGTATGTCTATTATTGACTTGAAGTAGGGGTACATCATTTGCATACAGTATGAGGATTAATGATGGAAGGTACTCAGCAATGTCAGTTATGAATAAGAGGAATAGTGTGGGTCCCAAAATAGAGCTTTTAGGACCCTTGCTTGTATTAAGAGTACCTTTAAAAGAAAGTTGGTTGTTGGTATAAACTTGAAAAGTTTTATTTTCAAGATAACCATGGAACCACTTGATTGTATTATGGACAAAGTAGAATTTTGTGAGTTTGTTCAGTGGCAAGTTGTGGTTTACAGTTCTGAATGCCCTAGAACATTGTGACAATTGTTAATGTTAGTGTTGACAAACTCAGTAGCTGAGAACAGTGCTGATATTGTGATGAACTCATTTCTGAAGTTGTGTTATGTATCTGTCAGTAGGCCATACCTACTGATATATTTAAATAATTGCTTGTATAGAAATTTTCAACTAATTTAGAGAGAGGGCATAGGTTGGATATAAGTAAAAACTCCTCCAGAGCTTTGGGTAAGGGTACTTTGGGGAGTGCAGTACAGATAGAGTGTTTAGGGGCTGGTGTAACTGTTCCTGTAATAAGAGATAAGTTGAAAATATATGCAAGGGGGTTGGCAGTTTTGTTTGCCGATCTTTTAAGAATAGTGGGATGAAGAATATTGAATTTAGGAGAGGAGTATTTAATTTTTTGAGAAATTACTTTGTTTCATTTACAGAGATCTGCATTGAAGGTAGCCACATATACTGCTAGAGGATAAGGCAGAGGATGTGAATCATTATTTGGAAGAGGTTGGGAGATAGCTGTGGTAGTGAAGGTATTAGTAGTTTCCTGGCTTGGTGAGAAGAGAAACAATTTGTAGTCCTCTGCAGCATTAGTGTTTGTGTTTCTTAGTGAGGAGTTAGTGGACTGGGATAGGCCCATGAATTGTCTTGCTAATGCTTTAGTTCCTTCCAGAAGTGTTTAGGACTGATTGTAGATGACATTTGCTTATTCATGACATATAGGGCTTTGAGTGAGTTGGCTGCTATTCTAGCTCATTTTCTTAGTGAGTGTTATGCTTGCTATAGGTGGTTATCAGGATAGCTGCATTTTCCCATTCTAACCAACTGTTATCCCTTTGCTTCAATAGATTTTAAAATCATTAGTTAGCCATGGGCATTTCATGCCTCTAAGTCTTATCCGTGTACTAGGGAAAAGGGTGTCTTGGATTCTGATGAAGAAAGCTAGAGTGTCTACTTGAATGAAGTACAAAAGGGGCTAGTCTATGGACTACTGATGATCAAAAATGCAGTTTGTGTTTGAAGAAAGAATGACCCATGGCAAGTTCTGGCTGAAGCTTTGCTGTTTTAAAGGACCACAGGAATAGTATTGAATAGTGGTCACTTAGTCCATTGGATATGATGCTGATATTGGTACATTGATGGGTCATATTGGTGATTATGAAGTCTAGAAATGAATGTTTTTCCAATAGTGGGTTGTGGTTTTTTTGAAGTCTTACCTATTTGCCTAAGGTTGAGCTGTTCTAACATTTTGTTAAATGTTTTAATTCAGAAACTATAGCATTAAAATTGAAACTCTTCATTATGATTTATTTTAATTGACATTATGGAATATCTGTGTCAGGGTATATTTGCTAATTTCAATAGAGAAGGATGTAGAGATATAAAAACTGAGATTGGAGAGCTGGATTTTGTTAATGAATGCTAGTACACAGTCTGAGGTTTTGTCATTTGGTTGGTCGATGTTGAAGAGTTTTTAATGTGCAAAGAGGTGTTATTTTTGACATGCGGCACAACTCATTTCCTAATTCTTGTGCTAGGCCTGTTACTGTAGAGAATTTTATATTTAGATTGAAGAAAGGGAGATGGGTAAACATTGTCTTTAAGCCATGTCTTCTCAGTATTTATCCAGGCTTCTAACATGGTCGATTTATTGATTAGGCTATAAAAGTTGATGCAAACAATTTTATTTTTTTAATTAAACAAGACACATCTTTTATTAAATGATCACTTATGACATATGCAATCATATATGTATATAAATTAAATCAAACCATTTTGACATAATTTTTAGTTGCAAACATTACACATCACTTATAATCTACCAGTCATTGTCAGTCAAACATTACATAGCTCATTCAAACCCTGCCTATCCAGTCACTGTCAGTCAAGCATTACATAGCTTTTTCAAATCTTGCCTTGTTTTAAACCTCATTTTTTGTCTGCATGTAATTGGTCTCCCAATTTCCATTTTCTCTAGGTAATTTGCTCCTACCCTTATCTAAAAATCCCATTTCAAGTTATTTTATCTCATTTAGTATATTCAGTACTTCTACTACAGTTGGTTTAGATTTTGATTTACATTCCTAGTATTTGCTTTTTTTTTTTGGTAGCCACCATAATTAAACTCAGCAAGGCTTTAATAAATCTAGGCAATTCTGAATTTGTATCATAGCTCAAAAAATCCTTAGTCATACCAGTTTGTTCACCCAGTATTTCTGATAGAGTAGTCTGCAGGGCATTTTTAAAGTCTGCCAACTCATTACACTCCCAGAAAATATTTTCCCAATTACCTCTTTCTTCCCCATCGCACCTCCAACATTTACTATCTACCTGAGGAAAAAAAATCTTTGGAGTCTACTTGTGGTATAAAAATACCTATGCAAACACTTCCAAGCAAAGATCCTTAATCTTCTAGATTTTGGTGCATATTTGGGAGACATACATACATATACCCCATTGTTTCTTTGTGAATTATTTATCCAATCTCTTTTCCCAATCCTTTCTAATCTTCTCCAATTGATTCTTATAGTTATCATTCAATATTTTATATGCTCTAGTAATTATTCCTTTTTAACAGCAACTTCCATTCTAGATGCTACTAAAACCTCTACTAGTGCTGGTCTTTCACTTAAGATCCCCATATTTATTTTTCATTGCCTATAATTTGATATCAATCCTTGATAGGGAAGGCATTATGTAGCCAGCAGTCCAAATACATTCTTGGCCTCTTCCCATTCTATTATCTTTCCCTCTCTAATTATTTGCTCCTAATACCTTGGTTCTTTTGCCAGTTTTCTCCAGTAAATTCCAGCCTCTTCTTGCCTATTGTCATTGTAGTCATCCCTATTGGCAGAATCTCCTTTCTCCATTCCTGTGTTGGCTTAGTTCTTAGAATACTTTCCACTACTTTATAAATATAATATTCTGTATGGTTGTTGTTATTCTCCTTAAGGATCTGCATCAAAAATCCCAGTCTTTTTTATTTTTTGAATCCCTAATTTTTTCATCATCCCTTTCCACTTTGAATTATAGGTTTCTGCTTGTGCTATGTATAAGAACCTTAACTGTGTAGCTCTGAAATACCCCTTCAGATTGAGTAATCCCAGACAGCATTATTCTGTTGGAAGAATCAACTTATCCCACTTGAATCTTGCTGTAATTTCCTCAAAGATAAAATCCTTCAGCTCTTTATAAATTGCTATCCACAGCTGCTCCTCTGGTTTATAAAAATATGCCTGACCTGTGTATAAAACTAAAGGGATTAAAACATTTAACTGCTTGTATCATGCTATCCATATCCATAAAACAGTGCTTCCAATTTCTCAGTTTTTTTATCTTTTGTTTCATCTCTTCCCACATATCCTTAGCTGCCACAGCAGAATAATTTTTAATCCGCAGTCCTAAGTACTTCATTTTATCATGTCCCCACAAATATGGATATTGCTGAACCAATTCATGTGCGGGTAATTAATTTACAGCTATCAGCTTTGTTTTAGCTTCATTAATTTTGTATCCAGAAAAGATATGAAACTGCCTCAAAATGTTCCACAACACTGAAATGTCCTTTTATGGTTTTATTGGTATAAAATAATATCATCTGCAAATAGAGACAGTTTTTTACTGCCATACCAATTATATCCTTGAATTTCTGAGTCCCTTATTTTTGTTTTGCCAGTGGTTCTAAATGTAATCCTAACAATTTTAAAGGACAGCAATGCAATTCTATTATTAACTGCTCAACTTCTCTGTCCTTTTCTCCATATTTATTGTCCATGCTATGAATAAAGAACAATACAGCATTTCAAATATTTTAAATTGACTGTTTCTCTCCACTAGAACAGTGTCTTACTGTACTGTGGTGTTTTAACTTACAAAAAACTTTTAACCCACCCTGGAAAGTCTCCTATTCATTAATGTCATCAAGGCCACTGAATACAGGTAGTTTTTTGGCCAATTCCCTCCCCAAACTGACATCACCATGACCGTTCTAAAAACCCACCCATGTTGTGATGTCACAGCTCCCTGGTCCTTCCCCCACCCATACAGAAAATAAAGGCTAAAACAAGGAAACAGTACACGAGTCAAGAGTCCTGCTATGAGCTTTCAATCACAGCAGGTAAAAGCACAAATTACCCTTAGCACTCTGACAGCTAGAGAAGACAGGTGTGAAGGGGATGGGAGATGAGTGAAGTAATACAATTCAGGCCTCACAAAAAAACTGCAGTTTAGCCATTCTAAAAAGAAGCAGCAGTAAAAAACACTTTGAAAGTCTGTTCTGTGACATTTGCACTGTCTGTGTTTTAAGTAGTCACTGAACGGCATGGAATGCTATCTAAAACGAACTGACTGAAAGACAGCAGTGTATGCATGTAAAATCTATGCAGTGACAGGAGCTTTAAGAAGAAAGAGGCCTGCATGATGTAACATTTTACAGATGAGCACTGCATTGTGGGATACCTAGAGGCAGACTAAACAATCAGAATTACTTCAAGATGTCAGACCCCATGTGGTCAGACTCAGAAATTATGTATACAAATATTTAAAAACCTGTAAATAGTCCTAGAGTGGTGTTAAAATGTAGGAAACACCAAACCATGATTAAATAAATATGCTTTTTGAGTCTGTGGGTGCGGTTCTCCTTTAATATTGTTATTTCTGGGGTTGCATATATTGTTAGAGGTACACAGTTTGTTAGAAGAAGTGGTTGTTGTAAGAAAGGAGGGATGTAGTTTTTGTAGGGGATCAGGGTTACAGAGGATAATCTCTGACTTGAAGTTTATGTATGGTGAGCAAGCAGCTTCCTATTGAAAGGTCGACACTCAAAATGCTGAGTGCTGACAAGCCAAAAAAAAAAAAAAAAGACTGAAAACCCAGGAAAAGAACTAATCTCAAAGATTTTTTTCTCCTTTATACTTTTTGCAGAAGGCAAGCCTCTCTGCACACCTTCCCTCTGAACTTATATATATATATATATATATATATATATATATATATATATATATATTGTATATATGTATATACACACACCAACTCTGAGATCACCATACCTCGGGGAAAAGGGAATATTTCAGAAATGGTCATCTCAGACTTAATATATGTAAGTCTGTTTTCTGACAATTCAGTCCTTGTGTTTCAGGACTTGCTCTATCAGGTCCCAAATTTCAAATGATTATTGAACAAAAGCATTTCTTAGGACTGGGGTCAGTTTTGTATTGTGTAACATATAGGTCTTTAATAAAAAGTGCATTCTGGTTATGTATGTAAGACGTTTAGCATAATTATGTGGGCAGGAAGGTGGCTGCAAGAGAATTTTGTAGGATGCTCCATAATGAATTTTATGGTGGAGCTAAATTATAACTAATGTGTAAGCAGCCTATTATGATAAGAGTGATAATACAGCAAGATAAGAATGGTCTAACTAAATACATTGCTGTCATGTACTGAATAAGGGTAGTGCCACTGATAAGGTGTTGTTGCAGTATGGGAGTGGTATGTGTAGCTGAGTGGAGGAAATGTCGATTTTAAGTGGGGGGTTAGAGGGAGTGATGTAAAGAGGGGTGGATAGAAGAAAAGAGTAGGGTTATGTGATAGGTTTAGCAAAGTGAAGCTGCACAGAGCAAGGCTAAGTGCAGTGGGGCCCTGCTCCTTCTTTATCCACCAAAAGCACTCCAGAAGAGGCACTTGGATGCCTGTGCTGTTTATCACAAAATGTTACAGGGAGTCTTAATAGCAAAGAGTGTCTCAGCAGGTGTCAACAGAAGGCAAGAAAACAAGGTCTGGGCAGCTTTGTGATGGGGGGGGGGGTTGCTTGTACATTCCAGCATGGCTGGGAAGCACCCAAAACATAATAAAAACCTTCAAAACATAAGGCAGTAACAGTCCTAATTGGCATCAGTGGACTCCTGCACTTACTTAAAGCCTTAACATGTGGCAGGGAAGGAGTCCAGATCTTCTAACAAGTTTCAGTGGCCAGATTCCAGTTCATTAGGGGTGGGTCCTTCCTTTTTGTTATGAGGACACAAAGAAAATATAAACAGGCATATATTCAAGTAGAAGGAAAGAAAAGTTAAAATATGTGAATCGGATGGAATTTTTTAAAAAATTTACTTCGATACTCGAGTTGTTACCATGGAAACAAAAATATTAAGAATGGCACTATGACATTATAAGGAAAAGAGGATGACATTTTATTTCTCTCATGCCGAATATCATTTTAAATACTACCTGTTTTATTTTAGTCTTTAAAATTCATTCATTACAGATTCCTTTCTGCAAAAATGGAAGTATTATTTCAGAACTGTCAGGCTGCCATTTAGAAAGAACACTTAGCTACCAATCTGTAACTTTGACTTTTTATTACAAATTGTAACAGGGTGGTCTTATGTTATCTTAGGATTTTCTGGTTATTACAAAGATGTCACTTAATTTATTTAATTTATTTTTTTTATTTAACATTTGTTTACTGGGAAAGTCTGACTTGGATCAAAGCCAATTTTCAGCTGAGGCATGGAAAGAAATGCTCCACGTGTATGTCTTTATGATTTTATATCTATTTTTTATTAGATATTCATATTTTTTCATAGAATTCATATTTTTTATTATAAACAATTAACATTTTATTGTTGTTTAGGATATTCTTTTGGACATTTTGTCCATAGGATGATATGTTTTATCTTAATAAACAACAAATGTATGACACAGTTTTGAAGAGCATAATCACAGATTTGGCCTTGCAAAAACATTGAATCTGTGCCTACGAGAAGGTACTGAGATGCAAATAATATGGCTACAATTGCCATAAAGATTTCCATCTGAGATTACAAATTGTAAGCAGTAATGAGCATACCGTTCAATGTCTGATAAATTAACTGTACCAACCTATCAAGCGATATAGAGCATGCATCGCCGAGCACTCTGATGGTTTCTAAACTTTCTTTTTTTAAGTAATGATGGGATTTTGAAATCAAATTTCCACTACATTGGGAAGTGAATATTATAAAGTAGCAGGGGAAAAGCTATATGATTACAATGAAGAAAAAGTAAAAGTGCTATTATTTAGGCAGAAGTTTTTTTCATTTGTTTGAAATAAGAAAGACTTTGTATCACCTTTTTCATGGAAAGAAGTGAAATACAATGAAAGAAAAAATGAAAATGATTGAAGATGAAGGACAGATACAATATAGACTAGAGGAAATTGTGGATATTGTGAAAAGGTATGTAGAAAATATATTTGAAGAAATTCAGATAGAAGGGAGTTGAAAAATTGAGCAGCAGAAATCAAAAAGGACATTATAAAAATAATTGAAAAAAGGTAATAAATGAGGGCTGGGATTCACTAATCCTCTGTGTAAGACTAAATTAGTCTTACACAGAAACTGCAGCCTAAGAGGAAGATGTCAGCACACCATGCATATTCATGAGGGCATGCTGACTCAACTCTAAGGCTAACACGGAGCATGCACGAGTGCAGGGGGCGTGTCGGACTGATGAGCAGTCCAAAAATCCACGCCCCTGAAAGTCCCTCAATCGGCAAATGTCAACTGACATGAGCGAGTTCGCTCAAATGTGTACGTACCCAACACTACACTCCCCCACATTCTAAACCCCTGTACAATTATAAAATGTAAAACTTTCCTTTTTTTTATTATTCCCGATATAGCTGCCTGTATTTTCTTGTGTTTGCGCGGGTTTGCTCATTGCTTAGCTACAGTTAGCAGTTTAGAGATCGAAGAGGATAATAAGAAACTTATATGCAAATTAAGCCAAATAGCAATAGCGTAGTGGTAGAGCCTTCGCACAAAGAGAAGGCATTCACGGTTCGAGTCCCACCGCTCCCCTTTCTATTTTCTGTAGGAAATCTGTATAGAAAAATAATTCCTGACATTTATCTTTTAAATATTAGTAAAAAGCATCGAAATGGCCTATGTAGTAGTGAACGATATTTTATATATATATCGTGCCAACTAGCACAAAAAAAATGTTTGCGCGTAGCTGCGCACCTCGCTAACTAGCGCAACATCGGGCAACGTCGGGCAATGTAGAGCACCGTAGAGCAACTTTGGGCAAAGTTGAGCAATGTCAGCTAAACACAGCCACACCTCCTAGCCGGTCTGGCCAGTAGTAAAATAAAAAGCAATGACAGGCCACAAACCCGGGATACTGTGCACCATAATCACAGTACTGAACCACTAAGCCATGACAGCTTTTGATATGCATGCACTTTCAACACACACATACATATTAATGAAAGTTTAACCAGTGCTAAGCAGGTGTGCTTTCAGCTGAGATTTTCAAAACCGGCCAATCACAAATAAGTGCGGGAAATGAGGCATATTTAAGCCCCATAGGTGGGAATACTTGCCATAACTGGTTGTAGCTCCCATCTGCAGGCAGCATGACTGGTGTTGGAGAGGGCTCTCGCTTTCGAGTGCAACGGTGGGGCATTGAGGAGTCAAAAGTGATGGTTTGGCTCCTTATCCATAATCATGATGACAGACTCCTGCAGGGCCAGTTCCAGGGCACTGAATACAAAGCGGAAGCCTGGAACCATCTAGCACATGATCTCACCAGTGCCACAAGCGTCCCTTGGACTGGTGAGCAGGTCAGACACCACTACTCAGACCTGAAGAGACGGAAGCAGGAACGACTGAACCAGTGGATACAGGAGGCCCGTGGGATGGAAAATGCCCCACTACTGAGTAGGTAGCCATGGAATGAAGTATGCAAGAATTGCTATTGTAGTCTATATTATGGATAGGTATATGTCTCAATATCACTTCATTTACTTCACAGCTGCAAGTGTCCGTGCTGCGAATCAGCAAGCCTATGCAGATAGGCTGCTAAGGCTGCACCACCAGGCAGGTTAGTAATTATTCTGCATGTATTGTTATATAAAATAAGTGAGAGAGCATGAAAAAGAGTGTTGTAACCCATTAATAAAGGTATACTATGTCTTGAATAAGTCTTCTGCATGCACTGTAATATCAAATAAATGAGAGCGCCTCTAGAAAAGTGTGTAATGTAATTAATAAAGGTATAATTCCTGGAGTGTGTCCGTATCACTTTCTTCAGTATGTTGTTGTACTCTTGCATTATAGAAATATTATTGTTGTATTAAGCGCTGTCAACCCACACTTGGGTAGGCCCATATAAAGTGGAAGAAGGGAGTGCCAGTAGCTGTTAAGCATATATACAGTCTTCAACAGTTGGTTAATTGCTGGCATATATAGGTTAATCTGGTACATGAGAAGCTTGTTATTGTGTTCCCCAGAAATGAAATGTTAGTGTGCTGCTAGAAATGTAGGGGGCTGTTAAAATATAATTGATAATGTCACCTGAACACATCCAGATATGTAGATATATAAATATAAATAAAATATATAAATACGTAACAGTAGCATCTGCATCCTGGACAGTCTGTATGTCAGATACAGGTCAGGTATATAGAGAACTAGCAAAACCCATTTCACAATTTAATGGACATTGCCAAGTGTAATAATACATGTAGGGGATATATACCTAAAGTCAATAGAAATATAGTGTAAACTATAAGTACATATAAGTTGTTAATGGCGGTAACATTTTACACATGTGCATAAACAATACAATTCCACACGTCAATGGGTATGTCTAATCTCAAAACATTTGTTGGGACATATGTCCTATTGGTTCATAAATATCTGCATTTACTTTGATGCATGTGCCCTGTTCAAATACCACAATCTTGGTGGCCTGTTGCCACCAATCAATCCTGCATGCTGTTGGAATGTCCACTGTTGTTCTATATATGCATGTGTTATGCTTGCTGTTCAACTGTTGGAACTGTGGTGTGTTGGGTTAATGGGAATACTACTGCATGCTGTTATGACTAATTTGGAATGCTGTTGGCTGTTAACAACCCATATTGTCATTAAATCCTCCTAAACCCAGAATGTATGGGAAGGCTGGTCCCAGCGGACCCACCTGTCCCACCTCAGCTGGCGATGGCACCTGGCACCAGCAGGTGTGGTGCCCAGCCCGGGACCTCCTCCTCCATTGGCCCTGTGCCACGTTCAGGTGGAAGCACTGCAGGGGATGGGGCTCACCCCCCCGTGCAAGCATGGCCAGAGGAGGGCCACCTATCACCCTCCGAACGGTCCAGGCTGTGGTGTGTAGGGAGATCGAGCGTTCAGTCGCTGATCCTCTACGCCAGCTTGAGGCATGTGTGGTGCAACTCACAGGTGAGCCTGCCCCTCCTATGTAGCCCCCAGCACAGCCACCCTCTGGGCTGTGAAGGTGCAGTGGTGACTGCCCATGGGTGGAGTTCTCAGTTCCACTGTTGCCATCTGTGGGCTCATGGGCTTGTGATTTCCAAACATCCTTCCCCATCAATGGTGTTCACCCACCACATCATATTCCACCCCTGTATGCATCTTGTTTGTCTTGTCTGTTTACCTCCCCAACCTACCTCCCATATATACCCACTTCCCCTACCACACATTCCACTCTCACCTGAAAAAAAAAACGGGCAATCTGCTCCCAAAAAAAATTACGCCCCATACATAGCTGCCCATTTTGCACACATGTTCGCTGGACACATAAACTGATATTTAGTTGGCAGTACAACATACTTTGTTGTCCTCTCCCCTCTCTCAGGGGTGGAAGGTTTCATATTTCTCTCCAAATTTCTAGCATATGCACAGCTGTTGCTGTTAAAGAAATGGGCAGCTATGGACCTTCCCTACACCCATCCTGCACATCCCGAGCTGTTTTCCCCACTGTCTTTCCCTCTTTGTGCCCCTTTTTCACCACTTTCCTATCTCCCCATTTTCTTTTCTTTCAAAGAAATGAGTGCGGGGGTTAGCGGGAGTAAGCACTTTTAAGCAGTAGTTAGTGGGATTGCATGAGTGTGCGCTTGTGTGCGCTTAGCTAAGTATTGCTAAGCTTCGCGCAAACCCACGCAAACCCGCTTACAACTGCTTAAAAGTGCCTTAGTCACCCTGCATGTGAGGGCCCTTGTTCTGCTCAGCAGCAAAATAAGACACCTCTGTCAGTCTCGAACCCCAGACCTTGGACACACTAGACTGCATGAAGTACCACTAAGCCACAGTAGAGATACAGCAGGTTGTTGCTGAAATAGATATATCATGCATCAGAATGAGTGAATGTAAAGGAAAGATAGGAATGCCATAACACAAAACCTGTTCTGTGGAACTTTACCAGCAGTTGTTGTGGAATTGCATTACATGACTGTGATAACAGAACCAGCCATTCTAGCAGTAAATAATGTTACAGCAACACTTTACAACCCCCCACACAGTATCATTGCAGGACAATCCCCACCCAAATGTACAAAATACCTGTGTGTTGAGGGTCCACCAAGGATGTAGGTAGGCATACTCAGTACTGGAATTGTCCAGTTTTCTTGATTATCCTGTCCTAATGTCAACAATAACAAAGCAAAAACTGTGCAGAAGTGAGTACATTAATATTCACAGTATATCAGTTCACAAACAGTTCATGTGCCAAATGAATACATCTCAATAACTACTTATGTATGGCAGCTAAATGTATAAGTAGAAAATAAACTACATACTCCCACATATCTTGTGTTAGCATTTGTAGGGGTGAGTACAATTCTACACTGACAACTGTGTACTGGAAGTGGCAACATTCAGGTCTGAGTACAACATTCAAATCACTGGCTACACCCCTAGCTTCAGATATAAGAAGTATACCAACCTTCTGACTTACACAACGGTGTCTACAGCAAACAAGCATGGGCCCCACTTTGGAAAGCTGAAAGGGCTACGCCTACCTGACTTAGCAATTTATAGCATTGGGTTGCTATGACAGTGAGTACTGCAATCACCACACAGCAGGCTGCATGCAATTACCAAATGGTGGCCACCAATTGGTGAAGAGGCCATCACATGCACATGTGCAGATACCTATAAAAGCAGGCTGTACTTGCTGTCCACACATGCAATCATTCCATTTCTGTTATGGAGAGAGAGAGACAGAGACAGACAGACACCGACATCTACATCAACATCAACAGAAAAAATAAATAAATAAATAAAACAAAAACAAAAAAAAAATAATAAATAAAATTAAACAAAAAAAAAGACACACGGAACTGAAAATTACAAACACATACAAAGGAAAGGTATGTAACAGATATGTATTTACTGGCATGTAGTAGATGTTTTTGAACAGTACTCTACATACTTTGAATCATCCATATGTGGCAGCAGTACGTATCTATGCACAGATGCCCTGCATAACTATTGCTATGGACAAATCAGTGTGTAGCTGTGTGCAGTGGGATATAACTGTGACATATGTAGCTCAGCATTAAATGCTCATACGTTCATAGGTTCATAGGTAGATACTAGGCTATCTGCCCTAGGGCATTTATAAGCCTAGCCAGAGTGTATTTGGCTTCCACCTCCCTATTAGATTAGCCTACTGTGCCTCTGTAAAGTAGGTCACAGAAGGTACCCTTTAAGATTAGTTTACTGTGCCTCTGTCTAGCAGGGACACAGAAGAGATCCCAGGGGTGAATTTGCATTTTCCCATCCACACGTCCAGATTTCGCTTGAAGAGGATCAGCGAGGGGCTATGTCTAACATGAATTGGGATTCTGTTCCAGAGTGAGGGGAGCCTCTGGGAAATGAATCTGTCCCTCCAGCATGTCTTATTTATTTTTGTGCTGAGGTTTAAGTCCCTGGAGCGTGTAGCTCTAAGGGACTTGGATTTTTTGAGGTGGAGCATGTCCATTAATTCTGGGTTTGACATGGCTTTGTACATCAGGCATAGATCGCCTCTGAATAGGCGGTAAGCAACTGAGTAGAGCTGGAGTTTCTTTAGTCGAGCTGCATAGGACATCTGTTTGTAGCCCATGATCCTCTTGGTGAGGTACTTTTGGGGTCTCTCCAGTTGATGCAGGTGTCGGGTAAGGTACATCCCAAAAGGGGCATTGTATTCAATTATGGGCCTGATGAGTGACGAGTAGAGGGGCACAATGACCTCTCTTGATCTAGATGCGAACCTTTTCGTGATAAGGTGGGCTATATAGAAGGTCTTTCTAACCACTTTGGCAGCGTGATTATCAAAGGAGAGATTACTATCTACGTTGGTCCCCAAATCTCTAATTACTTCTTCCGTACTTAATGGATTGCCACCTATGTGGTAATTTGTGGGCACCTTGTTTTTCCTAAAGGGGATGACTATGCACTTTTTAGCATTTAGCTTGAGGCCATGGCTCTGGCACCAAGCATCCGTCTCTGTGAGACCCTTTTGGAGGATGCTTGTGTCAGCTGGAGATTTGATTATGGCCCCCAGTTTGCAGTCATCTGCGAACTTTGTCAGCCATAATCCCCCTGTGTTAGCCAGAACCGCAGAGAACTATATACCGAACAAGAGAGGTCCCAGAACTGAGCCCTGTGGGACGCCACTTGTAACTGGTTTGGATTCGGACATGGCACCTGCGATTCTGACCATGTGGGTTCTATCCCTGAGCCAGTTTGCAATCCATCTTGTGATATAGGGGTTGATATTTAAGCTGGTAAGCTTATTTATGATGCCTGAGTGGGGTATTGTGTCGAAGGCTTTTGCGAGGTCCAGGTAGGCTGTGTGGACTACCTTGCCCTCATCTATGGCTTTGGTAACTGTTTCAAAGAAGTCAACTAGGTTTAAGAGGCAAGATCTGCCCTTAACAAAGCCGAATTGGGTAGGGTCCAGTGTCTGGAGGCTCCCAATGTCTTTGTTTATGAGTTCCATGATAATACGCTCCATAGCTTTACAGACCAGACTAGTCAGGCTTATGGGGTGATAGTTCCCGGGGTCCGTTGTGGCACCACCTTTGTGGAGTGGGACTACTGTAGCTGTACGCCATTCTTTGGGTACATATCCTGTAGTAAGGCTAAGTTTGAACAGTGACTTAATGTGAGGGTTCAGTTCTTCTTGGAGCTCGTGTAAGACACAGCCTGGGACACCTTCCGGTCCCATAGATGCTGTGTTTTTTCTTTGGAGAGGGCAGCTTTCACCTGTGCATCTGTAATGTCAGGGAGGTTACATTCAGTTGGGATAGGCATTTTGCTCCTTTGGGGGGGAAGGGGGGAAAAGTTTGCACTGAATCTGTCAGCCAGGATGTTGGCTATGTCTGTAGGTTCGGTATATTTTGTATCGTTATGCAACAATGTCAAACATCTGATCCATGTTTATTTATTTTATTTATTTTACATTTGTTGACCGGGCTAGTCCAACTGGATATATTTCCATTTTCAGCAGAGGCCCGGGGAGAAAAGCTCCACATATAGACAAAAGGAGATACATCATGAGGACAAATGACATAAATGACATGTTATCTGTGTTCTATACAGTAGTGTGTACAATGGCTGTTTGGGGGAGTAGCGCATACAGTTATATAAACATGGATGTGACAGAGTAACAAATGCATGATAGTCATATTAACGTGTAGCTTAGCATTGGCAACTGCTGTACCAGGCTAGTATGCTAATCTAGCATTTGCAGCTATATATACACCCTCTAATATTACTGTGTGCTCACATGTGACACCTGTTCATGTTGCAGCAATGGCCAACAGGTCAGCCATGAGGTCCACGGACTTACAATATTGTGGACCTTGTGTGTGTATGGCACACACATACGGAGAGATCTTTCTGTGTCAGATATATTAGCATCTGTACATGTGCATAGAGCAAGGGACATACTGCAACTGTTTGTGAAGGGTGGACATATATATGTTGTTGAAGGTTGTTAATATGCATATTTCTATGTAGGTTGTAGTGTGTGGCAAACAAGACAGCATACAGTGCTGGTATATGACATGTCGTTGTTAAACGCTGTGGGTATGATTTGTCAGGTTTGCAGTGTTGCAGCCAGTGAGGCCTGATAAAGCTACATGGGCTGAGAACACCTTCAATCCATTCCGCACAAGACTGTGCAATATTATTACATAACTGTATACCTCACAACCTTCGCATAATTGAAATTCCCACCATGAAAGGTGGACTGTATATGTGCCCATATGTATATCTATATGTATCTATATGTACACCAATGGATGTTTATATGTATACATATATATATATATATATATATAGAGAGAGAGAGAGAGACAGGGTCATAGTTACTGCTGGTGCCTGGTGACAAAGCCATGGACTCAAGCTCAATGTTGAAACTGCATTGGCATCCCTTCTGGCAAAAACTCTGTACCCATGAACTACCACATAGATAGTAGTCTACTTAACACCGAAAGTGTGATAAGAGACCATGGGACACAGGTGGACAGTAGTCTCCCCTGTGATAATCACAGTACCACACTAGTCATGTAATCTGTCTATGTGGCACACCTCATCACATAAGGTGTGTCATCCAGGGAAATATAGGTCAGTGTTCCCCTCTACTCATCACTCATAAAACCCATTATAGAGTACAATGCCCCATTTGGTATGTACCTCACAAGACATCTACAGCAACTGGAAAAGCCACAGACATACCACACAAAGAGTAATACCAGCCTCAAACTGTTGCCCTATGCAGACCGTCCCTCAAAACCACAGCTAGACTGTGACACATACCGCCTACCCAGAGGTGACCTCTGCCTAACATACAAAGCTATGTCAAACCCAGAGCTGTTGGACATGCTCCACGTAAACAGATCACAGTCCTTACGAGCTACATGCTCTAGGGACCTAAACCTTGTCACCTCAATAAACAGAACATGCTGGAGGGAAAGATTCCTATCTCAGAGACATCCCATACTCTGGAACAAACCACCTATCAATAGCAAACAAAGCTCCTCATTAGCAGTCGTCATGAATAATCCTGATGATTGGATGGGAGATAGGAAATACACCCCGGGAATCACCTCTGTGGCTCTGCTTTACAGGGGCATGTGAAATTAAATTACATGTGTGTCAAAGGCCAGGGTAGCATATGGCTAGTTTTCTATAGGCCCTAGGGCCAATAGCCTATTACCTACCTATGAACCGATACACACCCACATGTACTTGTTGCAATAATTGCTATGTGAGGTTGACTGAGTGTGATGGTGAATGTGTTGGTGAATGTGTCAAAGTTCTGTATATGTGTGATTGCTTAGTGGGAAACTGTTTCTGTCATGGTATTTTGTGTCCTAGCTCTGATCCCAGCAAAAGATGTGTATGCTATTGCTAGGCAGAAAAAGCAGTATGGCATACAGTCTGATGTAGTCCCTTGGTGTCGACTGGGATGTGCCATTGTAGGCTAAAGCAGTACATGTATGCTTACTGAATCCAAATCCCGTATGAACTGTAGTACTACCTGAAGCTGTAGGCCTAAACAACACAGTATGGTATATGTCCACATTGCTTGGAACCACTGTTTTGTGTGTTCCATGTAGTCCTCACAGATTACATACCTCAGGCATAAGGTTTTGTAAGTACTGACACACAGTACTGTATGGTACACAGGTAAAGCTCATCTGGGTTGCCATACCTTTGTGTCTTGTATGTATGTCTGATGTGTGTGTGGGTATGCCTGTAACATGCCCTCGGTCATATGTGTGTTACAGGATATAAGTGCTTATCTAGCAACATGTATAGTCTAGTACAGCAGTATGCCACCTATATTAACGAACGTGCACATATGTTAGGCAGGGGTTTGCCATCAACAACTAGTATGGTATGCTGTAATACTGTAAATGGACTTTACAATCATTGCAATGGATGACATATTTCTTTATGCATTAACTTGATATATACCTCCTGTGGCTAGGTGGTGCATTGTGTCACATACAGTGTGCCATGTACTGTTGTATAGTGTTACATATTGGTTTCTCTTTGTTGCTGTGCAGAACATGGTTTGATATATAGAGCGTGCCAGGCACTGTCAGGCAGTTGTGGGTTGAGCACTGATATGTGCTATTGAAAGTGTGTATCCTCTGACAGCCAATAGGTTGCTATATATGTCAGTTCAGTGATATCTGTACTTTAGAATGTTAAGTGTGCCACATGACTTGCTCACACATATTGTTTCATTGTCTTCCAGGGTTATGGCTTACCATCGCAACCCTACCTATAGCCTAGCAGAGGATGAACAGATAACAACCAGCCTGGTTCAGCACTACACCCTGCTGTTCTCAAGAACCAGCTAGGACCAGCATGAGTGGACTGCACTGTGACAAGATGTTGTCCGTAGGGTAAATGACATAGGCATGCATAACCAGACCTATGAGCAGATACGCCATCACTGCAGTGATTTACTTAGACATGCCCGGCAGCGTGCGTCTGATGTCCATAGACAACAGCTTGCCACAGGTGGTGGGGTAGCCATCCATCCCCCCCTCACCAGAGTGGAAGAGCTGCTCCTGAGCCTGGTGGCTCCTGGCCAACAACAAAAACAGCAAACATGTATCATCATGGAGGCCAGAGCCACCCAGCGAGTTGACACGGAGCGTGCAGGTAACATGGCATATCTGTAGACTACTGTTACCTCTATTGGTAGATCATGCATATGTGAGATGTGTACTGGGTAGTTAGAAGATGTGAATCCTGGTGTTGTGCAATACTGATAATTTGGAACATAATCTGTAGGCCTGTGACTGTCAACTGTTGTACTACTGTAAGACTGAAAACCCACAGTAGCAATGCCACAGTTGTTGCCACTGACAAGCTGTCTCATATCCTTGTAGGTCCCTCTGGTGTGACAGCAAGGCAGCAGACCCATACTGGTGAGTGTGTTTTACATTTAATATTGCAAATTAAATGTGCATGGCATAGGTGAGGTGTAGGCTATGTACACGTAACACACCTACGCATAATGCATGCTGTGCATGTTTGCTGTGAGATTATGCACATCTCAGTAACGTGAGTAGCTGCCTCAAACACATGCAATACACACAGCATCCCACACAATTGTGGCAACATTATAGTGGACATTGGATAGGCAGAGCTGATACACATGCACACAACATACATGACTTTGTCATACGCAGTATACATTAATATGCTACACATGGCGTATTCAGACACCCGCTGTTAGGTCACACTCCAGTATCCCAAATGTCATCCACATAGCACACATAATATACCTGAGGGGTAGAGGCCTATCATGGGGCTGTGAGACACTCTTCAACACATAACACATTCATGTTAGGCAATGCTCCCTATTGGGCACCTTACAAACCCATGTAACAACTGGCTGTGAAATGGTGAATGTAGCCATGGTACTGCAGTTCAGGTACAGCATGCTAGGTGCCGGTCTGGCACACATTAGTAGCCTTGAGTGACCACATGATGCTGCATGATGATGGCTCATGGTACTACACCCCATCCAGTTACAGTAACCACAGTACTACACATAGCATTCATTGCTATGCACCTCAATGTTGTGTGTGTACAAACATACGCACCTATACACAATATGCATAGCAATCACCATTTGTACAAAGTGACACATATATGTCTTGTAATGCTATTGAGTGTATAGGTCACATGACACACATTGGGTATGTGTGATGTTTAATGTTGCAGTTGTGTTGTAGCATGCCATGTCATGGCTGGCACTGGCATGTCCACAATATGTCCTACACTCACCATAACCACTGTACAATAGCTATGTTGAGCAATGGTATTCCATCAGGTATACATGCACCACTCATCCTGTGTGTATACATAGCATGCATGTGCTAAATCTGTGTCCACAATTATCTGATAAAGACACAGACGCTCTAATCAGAAATGGATATCTATGTGACACACAGATACACATCTAGCCATGGTATGTATACCTGTGAGTGATGGTGCACAGGACATTGCACAGCATTTAATACTTGCACAGCAATGTTGTGTCCATGTACACATTGCGTTCCAGGGTGAGGCCAATCACTGAACAACTTCAGTGTCACTGCTTGACAGAGGCACAGAAAAATGATAGGCATAGTTTTTATTCAAACTAAAGGGGTGGCGAAAGCCACATAACTATGGGCTAGGCTTATAAATGCCCTTGGGCAGATAGCCTAGTATGAACCTATGAACCTATGAACACACATGCATCAAAGCCATGTATACTGTTATTAGCAAAATCTGTCTACACTCGCACTGCATGCTGTTGAGCAACGTTCTGCATGCTGACACATGTAATATGACTGTTTGGCTTGTGAGACTGTACCCCACCATCAACCGCTATTGAGTATGTTCTGGATTGCTGGTGGTGTGTGTGTGTGTGTGTGTGTGTGTGTGTGTGTGTGTGTGTGTGTGTGTGTGTGTGTGTGTGTGTGTGTGTGTGTGTGTGTGTGTGCATGTGTGTGCGTGTGTGTGCGTGTGTGTGTGTGTGTGTGTGTGTGTGTGTGCGTGTGTGTGAGAGTGTGTCTGCTTTAATGAGGAGTGTATTTGTGTGCATGTGTTCATGTGTTCATATGTGCATGTGTTCATGTGTGTATGTGTGCATGTATGCATGTGTTCCGACATCATGTACAGGTCGTAAATTGTGTTTCCTGTCTTCCTCTCACAGGTGCTGAGGTTGGGCTGGTTCACTGCAGCAGGGAACCTGATGTCACTGAGCCAAATAGTGATAATGAGGATAGGTGTGTTGAGGCACAGGCATGTTTGCTAGGTTCTATCTTTGGGCCACCAATCGACAGTACACAAGTGTCAACCCCATCCATGCACACAGTCATACTGCCAATACATCCATCACCAATGCCCTTAGCTGAGGGACAGTGTACAGTCGGCATTGGCCATGACAGTGTGATATCTATGGCACATGCATCCCGACACAGCAGCCATACCCAGATATCTGGAATGGTACCACATAGGCAGATGTCCAGGGGTTCTCGTCGGAGCACTGCTGCTCATCATGCCCCTGGCAGACGTGCCAAAGGTCTTACAACCTCATGCGCATGTTCCAGGCTGTCATGGAGGCACAGGCATGGATGGAATGGTACACCAGACAGGGAATAAAGGCACAGAGGGCACATAACATCACTGTAATTGACAGTATCCATGACCTAGCAGGTGCCATCAGTAATTACACTGAGGTCACTGATAGACGTTGGGGTGAGACATTAGATGTCCTCCGCAATGTCATGTCTATGTGTCAGGACTGTGCGGGATGGTTGAGACATCGAAGCAGACGTATGCCAGCAACATCAGCAGCTGGCAGTCACCACGGACGTCCCTCAAGTCACAGCTGCTCCCATAGTGCCAGTACCAGCCCCAGCAATATTGGGGGTGGGCTGTCCATAGACTGTCCTAGAAGACCATGTGCACGTGGCTCTGGACAGTCCCAGCAGGGACCTGGGTCCAGTGTACATCTGTCCACCTCTGAGGATAGTACCCAGTCTGGCTTAGTACCTGATACTGTCAGTACCACACCTGCCAGGCACAGGTACCATATCCGTGGCCAGAGATGGTGATCTGTAAAGCCTGGCAGGTACAGTCTGTGGCTGCCCCACAAATCTCCGTATATGACAGCCACATGGTGGAACTGTGTGCATGCAGACACACACACAGAAACCAGACACCTAGGACTAACACATACCCGCACACATTACATTAACACTGGCCCATAGCAGTACTCTTGGCCCTCACACACACACACACACACACACACACACACACACACACACACACACACACACACACACACACACACACACACACACACACACACACACACACACACACATACATACGTGTCGATTGTATGGCTCAATGTAGGCCTCTGGCAAACCAACAACACACCCTGTGCATATGATGACACCTGTGCCACCTCCTGTCATCTGTAACATTGATGCAGGAACAGGCTACCATAGTGCTGATGCACAGGGTGACTTTCTAGCAGTATAGCAATGTTAGCATGTTGTCAGCAGTAAAGTGTAATGATATCCTTGAAGGTGTAGCTGAGCAGGCAGGGGGTAGCCACATTCTTTGATTTCCTGTCCTTTCCTATTTAAGTGGTACAGTGTGAAATATTTTCTGCTTAAAAACCTCAGCTTTGGCCGGCTAAGAACTTGTTGTATTCAACTGGATGTATAAGAGAATTTAAGTACCTTTATCTGCACTTTTTTTTTCAAAATAATACAGTATTTAAATTGATTTTAACTGTGTTGCAGGAATATTAACTAAACTGGAAGTTTTGACTCTGCTCTTCAGTTAGTCCTACCCACCCTCCCTGTTTTTGTTTAGGTGTTAATCTTAGTGGCCTTGAAACTGCCCGCCCCTCTTGTAAATTTGTGTTTGGATACTCCTTCTGGGCCCATCTCATTTGCTCACTCAACTGAGTACAGTGAGATCATATTCTGATTTCAGGCACTCCTACTGTGTACAAAGAGAGCATCTGGGAAACAGAAAAAAAAATTAAGCTTGTTTCCTGCCTTTCCTGTTAAGTGGTATAGACTATTTGTAGGCTTCTGAGCCCCCAAGCCCTTCTGTGTTGGAGGGAAGCCTTCTAGCGTAGTTTTTTTTTCTTCTAGTTTCAGCACTCAAATCTGTTTCTTTGATCTCAGCACTTGTTCAGAAAAAAAAAAAATCATCTGCTTTTACTGTACTTGTGTTTCTACCTACTTTATTTTACTTTTGCATCCCCTTAAAAGTACTCAATTGTATTTATTACTGCTTGGTGTAACTCATTCTAAGCCTTTTGGTTTAAACACTTGGGCTTCGGACCAGTTGTTTTGCACTGAGAGGGTTTGTGGTCTGCACTGTAGTGGCAGAACAGGTAGCTTACATCCTTCTAGGTTGGGAACTGCTGATTGAGGGCTCAGTGTCTGTTATTCTAAAAGTGTATTAATTCTGGTTTAAGCACTTGGGCTTTCAGGCCAGTTATTTTAAATTAAGAGGGTTCGTGGTCTGCACTCTTGTGGGAGGAGAGGCTGGACTCTGCCCTTCTGAGCTGGGAATTTCTGGTTAAAGGCTTATAGTGCATGCATATCTGAACTGCTTCTTACTGAAGTTGGTGCCTTGTTTGCTGTGGCATAGACTGGATTCGGGCCTGCTGGATCTAGCTTTGTTTGTGTAACTTGAGCACTAATCCAGGCATTCTCTAAAGTATTCAGTTGTATTTATTACTGCTTGGTAGTAACTTGATTAAAGTGTAGCTATCATTCTAAGTCTTTTGGATTAAGCACTTGGGCTTCAGACCAGTTGTTTTACATTAGGAAGGTTTGTGGCATGCACTGTGGTGGCAGGACAGTTAACTTTCATCCTTCTAAGTTGGGAACTGCTGATTGAGAGCCCAGTGTCTGTTATTCTTAAAGTGTATTAGTTCTGGTTTAAGCACTTGGGCTTCAGGCCAGTTATTTTACATTAAGAAGGTTCGTGGTCTGCACTCTTGTGGGAGAAGAGGCTGGACTCTGCCCTTCTGAGCTGGGAATTTCTGGTTAAAGGTTTATAGTGCCTGAATATTTGAACTGTATCTTACTGAAATTGGTACACCTTGTTTGCTGTAGCATAGACTAGATCCAGGCCTGCTGAATCTAGCTTTGTTTATATGCTTGTTGCTTGTTTGCTTGTTATTTCCCTGGAACACTAATTCCACCTAATACGCGGCTTCTCAGAGCTTCTGTGGATCACTAGTGATATCTGCATTGCTTACTGTACTTATTTCCTTGTTTCACTTGAAAGAAAGTTACTGTTTGTCGTTTTTGCATTCAAGTTACCCATAACACATTGCACTTAAGTTACCTGGCACTTGCACACTAAAGCAATTATATAAGTCAGCACTAAAAATTAAAAGCACTACACCCTCACTCTCCACTGGCCCTTGTTTTCAATTATTAAGGAATTCCCAATATTATTCTAGCATGTCCAAAGGTCAGTTGTCAATCTCCTCTCCAGTCCAGCTGGTGAATCTGGGAATCTTGAGGCAATGTTACAACTGCCTCATGTACACAGACAACCCTCTCCTCCTCCCAACAAATTCCAACACATGTGAGAGATGCAACCATATAGCCAAACTGAAGGCTAAGCTCTCTCAACTCAGTACTGGCATAACCAGTCAGGAGGAGAAGGAAACCACACTCACTACAATTCCAGTCTCACATAGACCTACCACGACAGCAAACCAAACACATAATCACACAAAACATACTGAGGCTCTAAATAAAGATCTGCCTAAGCAGCAGAGACCTCCAAAGCAGACACCCAAGCAACCGCTACCCCAAAACAAAACACGCAACACATATCTCACAAAGCCAGTGTGCGAACAGTCACAGCCCTTAAGACTAAACAACACACCTGATACACTTGTAATAGGTGACTCTATCGTCAGGCACACTGACGCCCTGCTCACCAGGCTGAACAAGGAGAGGGTCATGGTGAGCAGCCTGTCAGGCTAGGATCCGCCACATAACACAAGCACTCAGGTCACTCCAAGGCAAGTACAAATATGACTCAGTCATTGTCCATGCTGGTGTGAATGACCTGAGACGTACCTCCTTGGACTACATGAAAAGAGACATAAAGGAGCTCTCTGAGCATGTAGCCCAGGCCGGTATGACCCTGACCTTGAGTAGCATCTTACCCTCACCAAGAATGATGCCACAATATGAAGACAAGATGATCAATTTCAACAATTGGCTTAAGTACTGGTGTCATTCAAAGGGGATCCAATGCCTGTCAGCTTGGGATGATATGTTCGACAAGCCACGATGCTTCACTAGGGATGGCTTGCACCTGTCACCCCTGGGCTTTCAGATATTGGCAAAGGCTCTTGCTACCCCCATAGTGCCTTTTTTAGGCAAGGCTCAAAAGACAAACCCACCTCCATAGGTATCACAAGGGATAAGAAACTAAGAGTAATGCTACTCAACACCAGAAGTCTAAACCTCAAGATGCACGCACTTGAAACTCTCCTTAGCATGGAGAACATCGATATCTGTGCAGTAACAGAAACCTGGTTCAGGGCTCCCGAGAGCACCCCAGCACTACCAGATTATACCTCATACCATGCTTTTTGGCCCCAAAACTTGGACCGAACCACAAAAGGAGGGGGAGTATTGATATTCATCAAAGATACCCACACCTCCAGGTTGGTGGCAAAGCACCTAAGCATCAGAGACTATCCATGTGCAACTAACAGTGGGTAAAACTGCCTTCCAGTTTATAGCCTGCTACAGACCACCCTCCCAAACCCAGGAACCCCACTCGGCCTTCCTGAGAACACTGGAAAATATGAAGGTCTCTCCAAACACCATTATATTGGGCGACTTCAACTACCCAAACATAGACTGGGAGCATTACTCTAGCTCCAACACCCTAGCCCAAAGGTTCCTAGAATTTATAAACTCAAATGCTATGGAACAACTTGTTACCACTCCCAGAAGAGAGAAAACATACTGGACCTGATCATCACTAACATGGGGACTCTATGCTCCAGACCAGAAGTGTATCCCTCACTGGTAAGATCAGACCATAAACTAATCTCACTGGATATTCACATCCTGACCCCACCCCTGCCCAGAAAACCACTCTGACTAAACTTCTCTAAAGCAAATTTCACATTCCTCAAAACCGTGGTGGTATCCTTCAAAGCCCCCGGGCCTCTGGAATATACGCCCAGACCGCAGAATCCTTTATAAACGATTCTATGAACACCTTCAGGAATGCATGGATCATGCGATCCCAAATAAAACCAAGACCCAATCCTCCAAAGGCAGACGTCCTGTCTGGTGGACCCCAGCCATAAACAAACTATACAATAGAAGGAGGAAGCTACTAAATGATAGAGCAAAATCCCAAAAAGGGAAGGCATCACTGATCAGTATTAGCAAAAAACTACGGGCACTCATAAAATTGTCTAAGGCCAGCTTCGAGAGAAAAATTGCACAGGACACTAAGGATAATCACAAGGCTTTCTTTAGTTATGTTAGGAACCTGGGTGGTAATACCCAGATATGCTCAGAATTAGTCCAAAATGACAAAAAATACACTGAACCCACAGACATTGACAACATCCTAGCTGACAGGTTCAGCACAAACTTCTCCCCCCCTCCCCACCAAAAGAGCAAATATCTATCCCAGCAGAGTGCTGCCCCCCTGACATCTCAGATGCTCAGGTAAGAGCCGCCCTCTCCAAAGCATAAAACACAGCATCAATGGGACCAGACGGTGTCCCAGGCTGCGTCCTACATGAACTCCAAGAAGAGCTAAACCCAAACATAAAACTACTGTTCAATCTCAGCCTTACTACAGGATATGTGCCCAAAGAGTGGCGTACAGCAACAGTGGTCCCTCTCCATAAAGGTGGTGCCTCAACGGATCCTGGAAACTGAGCCCCATAAGCCTGACTAGCTTGGTCTGCAAAGCTATGGAAAGGATCATCATGGACCTCATAAATAAAGATATTGGGGACCTACAGACACTGGATCCTACCCAGTTCGGCTTTGTTAAGGGCAGATCCTGCCTCTTAAACCTGGTTGATTTCTTTGAAACAGTCACCAAGGCCATTGACGAGGGGGAAGGTGGTCCACACAGCCTACCTGGACCTCGCAAAAGCCTTCGATACAATACCCCACTCGGGCATTATAGATAAGCTCACCAGCTTAAATATAAACCCCTATGTCACTAGATGGATTGCAAAGTGGCTCAAGGACAGAACCCACATGGTTAGAATTGCTGGAGCCATGTCAGACTCCAAACCAGTTACAAGTGGTGTCCCACAAGGCTCAGTCCTGGGTCCTCTCTTGTTCGGTATATATTTCTTGGAGGTACAGGCCAACATGGAAGGACTGTGGCTGACCAAGTTCACAGATGACTGCAAACTGGGCACCATAATCGACTCTCCAGCCGACACAAGCATCCTCCAAAAGGTCCTCATAGAAACAGACAACTGGTGCCAGAGCCATGGCCTCAAGCTAAATGCCAAAAAGTGTATAGTCATCCCCTTTGGCAAAAACAAGTGCCCACAAATTACCACATAGGTGGTAAGCCATTAAGTACAGAAGAAGTAATTAGGGACCTGGGGACCCAAGCTGATAGCAATCTCTCATTTGACAACCACATGGCCAAAGTGGTTAGAAAAACATTTTATATAGCCCACCTAATCATGAAGGGATTCACATCTAGATCAGGGGAGGTCATCGTGCCTCTTTACTCATCCCTCATCAGGCCCATAATTGAGTACAATGCCCCTTTTGGGATGTACCTTACCAGACACCTGCAGCAACTGGAAAGACCTCAAAAGTACCTCACCAAGAGGATCAAACGGCTCAAACAGATGCCATATGCTGCCCGGTTAAAGAAACTCCAGCTGTACTCAGTGGCATACCGCCTGTTCAGAGGCGATCTGTGCCTGACGTATAAAGCCATGTCCAACCCGGAATTAATGGACATGCTGCACCTCAGAAAATCCAAATCCCATCGAGCTACGCACTTGAGAGACTTGAACCTCAGCACTGAAATAAATAGGACATGCTGGAGGGACAGATTCATAACCCAGAGGCCCCCTTCACTCTGGAATAAAATCCCAGTCCAGGTTAGGCAGAGTCCCTCATTGACTCTCTTCAAGAGGAATCTTGATGATTGGATGGGAGATTGTAGGTTTACCCCGGGTATCACTTCTGTGTCACTGTTAGACAGAGGCACAGTATACTAACCTCGAAAAAGGGCATAGCAAAATAAATTTAAAATGGGTGGCGAAAGCCAAACACATTCTGGCTAGGCTTATAAATGCCCTAGGGCAGATAGCCTAGTATGAACCTATGAACCTATGAACCTATGATGCATTAAAGCTATGACTGTCAATGTAGTATTGTTTACACCAGTGTTAGTTCCAATAGTGTATTGTCCGCCCTCGTGCCACTTGGTTGATGTGTGTAGTATTGGCAGCATGTGTTAGAGAGTGGGCAGTATGTGTGGGATGTGTGTAGCACAGATTTGCAGGTGTACATTTGTGAACATGGTGGAGGTGCACTGTCTGCATGTACGTGCATAGTGGACACATGGGCAGGGTAACATGCCCTGTATTAGACAGTAACACTCCATAGTTTCTATTGGTGGCCAGTATGCATTGTACTACACGCATTGTGGAACTTGAGTACACATGTGTGTATGATATGGTTTGACACTGTGCTGTGGGTGATACTGTTACTGTCTGTCATTGTTTTGCATTCTGGTAGTATACATAACCTCAACAGCCTGACTATATACAATTGTTAGATGATGTCTTGACAACTGACACACAGATGTAGGACACACAGTAACATTTGGATCCTTCAGGTGCTATACTATGCCAGTAACCAGTGGTATTCATCTGCACCCATTCCTGAGACCACTCCTGTTTGGCATATAGCTCTCTTAGGTACAAGCAATCACAGTAGGGATATGTCCATCCACATCTGGAAATGCATACTGTGGCCTATAATGCATTCTCCAGATGACACACACATCCTCCACAAGGGTATCATACAGACAGATACCTGTTGTCAAACCCATGCTGTAAAACTATAAGCCAACTAAAGCATAGTCTTCCACCTTTACAAAACATAGTATCCCCACAGTACCACATAGGTAGTAGCCACCAACATGTTGAACAGGTACCGATGTGTACATGCAGCCAAGTGCTACGTCATCCCTCCTTTGGTAATCACATTTCCAAAGGTATTTTGAAATCCCTCGGTGGATCACATAAGCAATAAGGGGTCTGCATGCATATCCACAAAGGTTGTTGTACACCTATAATGAATAGCCATCATTGACAGACTTTGCTGTGTTTGAACAGGTCTGAAATATACCTCAGCCATAAACCCTCACTCACACTGTTCAATAGAAACAGTAATGAGTGTGTGTGACACGGATAACCTAGGCCAGGGATCACTGCAGTGGCTGGGCTTGTCACAAGCATACAGATGTGACCTAAGGTCTGGAAAGTGGCAGCACACTCTGGCAAAGATGACAGATGTTTTCATGGAGAAAGCAGGGTTCCCAGCTATGAAGTAATTGAGGTCACATGTACGCATATGTATTTGCCACACAGCTACCTGACATGTGCAATGCACATACTGATGTCATACTGATATGTCATACAGTAGTAAAAGCAAAACCCACAACACACTGACCAACAGTGTCACACACACACACACACACACACACACACACACACACACACACACACACACACACACACACACACACACACACACACTCACCAAGTGCAGGATTCAAACCCCTACCTAACTACTGTATGATAATAGAGCAGTACACATTAACACAACGTGCTATACACATTACTGGAAGTTTTCCTTTCCATGGGTATATTTGTAGGATGGTGACATCATCAGACTTGACAAAGATAAGTATACCACTTTTAAGGTGTTTTAATACTCTCCAAAAAGGTTGCTCCTCTCCAAGGAGATCACACACAAACACACACACAGTTGTCAAGTGCAGGACTCACACCCCTACCTAACTATTTTATGATACTAGAGGAGTACGCATTAACACAATGCGCTATACACATTACTGGAGGTTTTCCTTTACACAGGTATATTTCTAGGATGGTGACATCATCAGACTTGACAAAGATAAGTATACCACTTTTAAGGTGTTTTACTACTCTCCAAAAAGGTTGCTCCTCTCGAAGGAGATCATACACAAACACACAGACACACACACACGCACACACACACAGTTGTCAAGTGCAGGATTCAAACTCCTACCTAACTACTTTATGATACTAGAGGAGTACATATTTACACAACGCACTATACACATTACTGTGAGTTCTCCTTTCCACAGGTATATTTGTAGGATGGTGACATCATCAGATTAGACAGAGTGGGTTACATTAGGTGACAGGTGGGCTACATAGAAGGAATTTCTAAACACTTTGGCCATGTGATCATCAAAGGAAAGTTTACTATCTCCCTGGGTCCCCAGGGCCATAATTACTTTCTCCGTACATACTGGATTACCACCTATGTGGTAATTTGTGTGCACTTTGTTTTATCCAAAGGGGATGACTATGCATTCTTTGGCATTCTGCTTGAGGGCATTGTTTTGACACCAGGTATCTGTCTCTGTAAGACCCTTCTGGAGGACGTCTGTGTCAGCCGTAGAGTTGATTATGGACCACAGTTAGCAGTCATCTACAAACCTGTTCAGCCATACTCTTCCCATGCTTGCCTGTACCTCTGAGCAGTATCTACTGAACAGGTGGTGTCCCAGGACCAAGACTTGTGGGATGCCATTTGTGATTGGTTTATAGTTGGACATGGCACCCGCAACTCTGAACATATGTGTTTGATCTGTGAGCCAGTTGCCCACCCATCCTGTGACAGCTGTTAATGTTCAAGCTGGTAAGCTTGTCCATGATGACAGAGTGGGGAATGGTGTCGAAAGTCCTTAGTGAGGTCCAGGTGGGCTGCGTGGACTACTTTCACCTCCATCTATGTCCTTGGTAACTGTTTCAAATGAGTCAACTAGGTTTAGGAGGCAGGATCTGCCTTTAACAAATCCAAGTTGGGTAGAGTCCAGTGTCTGCAGGTCCCCAATGTCTCTGTTTATGGGTTCCATGATAATTTGCTCCATAGCTTTGCAGACCAGGCTGAGTAGACCTATAGGGCAATGGTTTCCAGGTTCTGTTGTGGCACCCCCTTTGTGAAGTTGGATGACTGTTGGTGTATGCCATTCTTTGGGTACATAGTCTGTGGTAAGGTTGAGTCTGGACAGTGAATGTATGTGAGGGTGTAGTTCCTTTTGGGGCTGGTGTAAGATGCAGCCTGGAACACCATCCTGTCCCATTGATGCTGTGTTCTTAGCTTTGGAGAAGGCTGTCTTTACCTGCATGTCCATGAAGTCTGGGGCTCTGCATTCTTCTAGGATGGACGCAGGCCCTTTTGGGGGTGATGGCAGTGGAGTTTGCACTGAACCTGTACCCCAGGATGTGGGCAATGTAAGTTGGTTCAGTGTATTTCTTGCCATTTGTCAGTAGCTGACAACATATTTGGAAGTTGCGACCTAAATGTTTGGTATAGCTAACAAAGGATTTGTGGTTGTTATTCTTACATTCCTTGGCAATTTGTCTTTAGAAACTGGCCTTGGATTATTTTATGAGCGATCATTGTGTCTTCCTAATAATGATCAGTGATGCCTTTCCTTTTGTGAAGTTTGCTCTGCCATGTGTTTGTTTCCTCCTTCTGTTGTATAGCTTTTTTATGGGCAACGACCACCAGATTGCTTTCTTATTTTTGGAGGAGTGCATCTTGGTTTTATTTGGCATGTCTCGATCCCTGAATCCCTGTAGATGCTCATAGAATGCACTTGTAAATGATTTGGCAGATTGTATAGCATTATCCTATAGCAAAGGGGCTTTGGAACTTTACACTTTGGTCTTGGGAAGTGTGCAGTTTGCTTTTGAAAATATCTTCACAGTGGTTTCCTTGACTGGGGTGGGGGTGTGGATGTCCAGTGTGATTACTTTATGATCTGATATTACCAGCGAGGGGTTTATCTCTGTTGTGGAACACTGGTACCCCATGTTGGTGATGATCAGGTCCAGTATGTTGTCACCTCTAGTGGGTGTGGTGACCAGCTGTTCCAGGGCGTTTGAGTTTTTAAACTCTAGGAAACATTGGGCAAAGGACGTTGTACACAAGTAATTCTCCCACTCAATGTTTGGGTAGTTGTAATCTCCTCATATAATGGTGTTTGATAGGACCTTTATATTTTCCACTGTCCTCAGGAATACTGAGTGAGGTTCCTGAGACAAGGTAGGTGATCTGTAGCAGGCTACAATCTGATAAGCAGCTTTGCCCAATGTTAGTTGCACTTGCATGGTCTCCAAGGCCTCATGCTGTGCCACTAACCTGAAGGTCTGGGTATCCATAAGGTAAATGGATACACCCCTTCCTTTTGTATTTCACTTGTGGTTTTCGGGGCCGAAGATCAGAGGAATTGTGGGTTTTACATGGAGCATGTCCAACAGCTCTGTGTTTGACATAGCTTTGTATGTTAGGCAGAGATCACCTCTGAGTAGGAGATATGCGAGAGAGTACAGCTGGAGCATTTTGAGATGGTCTGTGTATGTCATGTATTTCAGGCCACTAATGCTCTTTGTGAGGTATTGCTGCAGGCTTTCCAGTTGTTGTACATGTCTTGTGAGGTACATAGCAAAAGGGGAGTTGTACTCCGTTATGGATCTAGTGAGTGATGAGTGGAGGGGAACAATGTCCTCTTCTATTCTGCATGCAACACCTTTTGTGATGAGGTGTGCCACATAGAAGGATTTCCTGACTACTGTGGGGATGTGATTATCACAGGTGTGTCCACTGTCCACCTGTGACCCAAGGTCTCTTGTCACACTTTCAGTGTTAAGTATACTACCGCCTATGTTATAGTTCATGGCTACAGAGTTTTTACCAAAGGGGATGACAATGCACTTTTTGGCATTGAGCTTGAGCCCATGGCTTTGACACCAGCCATCTGTCTCAGTGAGGCCCTTTTGTAGGATGTCCACATCTTTAGTATTTACAATTATGGCTCCTAGTTTGCAGTCATCTGGAAACTTCATTAGCCACAGACCTTCCATGTTAAAGTTTACTTCAGGGAAGTAGATACAAAACAGGACAGGACCCAGGACTGGACCCTGTGGTACTGCACTCGTCACTGGTCCAAAGTCATACATGGAGTCTGCTGCTTTCACAGTGTGTGTTCTGTCAGTAAGCCAGATGGCAACCCATCTTGTGACATAGCAATTTATACCTCGTTTAGTGGGTTTATCTATATTTACAGAGTGTAGGGTGGTGTTGTAAGCCGTGGCAGGATCTACATAGGCTGTGCGAACCACCTCACCCTTGTCTACGGTTCTGGTGACTGCTTCAATATCATCTATCAGGTTTAGGAGACATGATCTGCATTTTACAAACCCAACATGGTTGTAGTCCAGAGTTTGGAGATTACCAATGTCTTTTTTTATAAGTTGTATGACGATCCATTCCATGGCCTTGCAGAGCAGGCTCATCAGGCTAATGGGGCGCTAGTTCCTGGGGTCCGTGGTGTCTCCACCCTTGTGTAGTGGGATAACCATCGCTGTGCACCATTCAGCAGGCACAAAGCCTGAGGTGAGGCTATGACTGAACATGGTACGTCAGTGTGGTGCCTGTTCGTTCTGTAGTTTGTGTAAAACACAGCCTGGGAAGTTATCTGGTCCCATGGATGCTGTGAAACTGGCTCTGGAGAGTGTTTTTACCTGTGCAGCTGTGATGACAGCAACTTTGCAGTCTTCCATTATAGAGATGTGCTCTTTCATGGATGAGAGGAGAGTAAGGTTAACACTGATCCTATCTGCCAGGATGTTGGCAATATCAGTTGGGTCTGTATATTTAGTGCCATTGAGCTGTAACTCAGAGCAGATCTGAGTGTTGCCATGACATGGACCTGTCTGTTGGGCAGATATCTCCTGAGTAGACAGTATGTAACAGAGTACAAATTGAGTTAAATTCAGTCTTGTTGCATGGGGCAACTGTTTGAGGCCAGTAATCCTACTGTTGAGGTACTTCATTGGTCTTTCCAGCTGCTGAAGGTGCCTAGTCAGATTCATCGCAGGTGTGTTGTGGTACTCTCTGACGGGTCTGATGACTGATGAGTAGAGGGAACCTCCTTTGACCTACATGCAAAGACCTTGGCAGTTTGTGGGAACACATAGCATGATTTTCTGACCACTTTGTGAATGTGTTTCTGGAAGTACAGATGACTATCCACATTTGTCCATAGATTCCTTATTATCACCTCCATATTTAGGGTGTTGGCACCTATGTGGTATTTCTATGACTGTAGCTCGAGGACATACTTTTGACACCACATCTGTCTGACTGAGACCCTTTTTAAGGATGTCTCTGTTGTCCCAAACATCGATTATGACATTTTGGCATTCATCCACAAACTTTGCTAAACATAGCCCTCGTGTGTTTGACTGTATTTCTGAAAAGTATACACCAGACAGGAGGGGTCCCAGGACTGAGCCATGGGGGACAGCAGTTGTTACCAGCTTGTTCCATGAGACCACAATTCTTACCTTGTGTGATCTATCTGTGCCCCAGTTGGCAATCCATCAGATGACAGACATATTTATGCACAGGTTGTTGATTTTGTGGATACGACATGTGTCTGGGATGTTGGCAAAGGGCTTTTCAAGGTCTATGTGTGACGTGTGTAGCTCATTTCATTGATGTATGTCCTGGGTGACTGCCTTGTAAACAGTCTAGCAGGTTTGGGAATCATGATCTGCCCATGACCAAACTGTAATTGGTAGGGTTGGGTGTTTGTAGGCTCCCAATAGCTCTGTTTATGAGTTTCATCATGATGGACTCCATGGCCTTGCAGATCAGGCTTAATAGGCTTATAAGACAATAGTTCCCATGTTCTGTTGTGCACCAACGCTTGGGGAGTGTGTCAAACGTTGCTGTAACACATTCAACAGTTTCATATCCTGTACAGAGGGTGAGTCTCAACAGACTGTTCAGGTGCAGGCTCTGTTTGTTCTGGAGTTCACTTATGACACAGCTAGGGAAACAATGTAATCCCATAGACGCCATGTTTTCAGGTTTGGAAGGAGCTGTTTACCCATTCTATATGTGATATCTGTGCTTTCACATTCTCCAGGTATGATGATAGGGCCTTTTGTCAGTGAGAGGGTGATATGTATGTATGGGCCTGTCTGACAGGATGTTGGCAATGTCAGTCATTTACAGTTTGCACTGACTCAGGACATATATGAGTGTACATTGCTATTTATGACATAGCGGAAGGAAGCGTCATGGTTCTCTATGGACGCCTTCACAGATTCTTTTGCCAGAACATGGATTGGATAATATTTGGAGTGCACATTGTTTGTTGATTATTCTGATTGCAGGTTTATTAATCTTCTTTGCTTTTTTACTTTCTGTGAACAACTTAAGTATTTGTGGTACATAGTTTGATTATGACAGGGTTCCAATATATTATATGTGTCTGTTTTCATATAACTGTGTGCACAAGGCAGGATTGGTGAATAGTGACAGGTTCCTGGGGTGAAACACGCAACTGCCAGATATGTGTGGCCCACTGCTGTACTCAGACACAAGTGTGTGAGCATGCCCAGTATGACCTTTCAGTATGTTGTTGCCTGACATTTACTTTGTTTATTGAAGTGTGTGAGCATGCCCAGTATGACCTTTCAGTGTGTTGCTGAATGAAATCCACTACATTTGTTGAAGTGTGTGAGCACGCCTGGTATACACATTTATACTATATGTGTGTGGAAAATCAAGTTGTATTTTTACTGCAGGGCTCACCTTTGTGTCATAACTCAACAGGGATCATGCTGTGCCTGCAGGGCTTCCATGAGACACTTTGCATAGACTTATCAAAATTTCTACATACAGGGGGGGCAGCTATTCTCTGTACATTTCTACCCGGGGGCACACCTGATTGTTAGTGTGGGTGTACATAGGATTAGGGGTTCACCTGACACTTATACACATTTGCTAGGCCTGCACTGCTATGTAAGGTACACCATTTCAGTCTGTACTGTTGCCTATCGTACTGGCTTGAGGCATACTACTGTACTACGGGTCTTAGCATCCAATGTCACGTATATTAGACTGTGACTTCATAGCCTACCCAACCCACATCAAACCACCTGGCCTGCTGTTCTCTGTCTGCATAGGCCTGTGGGGGAGGTTAACCATATGCCTCTTTAGGGTCATGATACAGCATTTCTTTGTATTTGCATTAGTGTACAATTGTCCTGCTGTGTCTGTGCCAGTGTAATGCTGTCATGGCTTAGTGGTTCAGTAGTGTGACTATAGTTATTAGTATCCTGGGTTTGAGCCCTGTCACTGCTTTTTATTTTCATGCTGGGCAGACCAGACTGCTTAAGGAACACTACAGCAAATATGAGCATGTTTACCTGACTTTGCTCAACTTTGCCAGACCTTGCCCAACATTGCTCAACGTTGCTCGACATTGCGCTAGTTAGTGCGTGCAATTTTGTTTACATATACAAAATAGTGGTAAAAGCTGCTTAGCACTGCTTTATATTGCTTAAAACATGGCAATCATGCCTCGGGTGGTGCTGCAGGGCTGCCTATGTCGGATGCACATAGTACACTCCCTATACATGTTTGAAAACAGGTAGTGTCAAGTTAGGCATCCCTTTTATTTTATGTGCGAGTCAGAGAGAGGTATCATTTCCAGGGTTCCTACTGAGCCAGTGTATGTGCTATGCGTTGCGTCTTTGCCAAGGCCAAGGCATACTGGGCATGCCTCCTTCTGCCTACTGGGGCAGGCTCAGGTTGTTCCTCCTCCCTGTGATGGATTTGGCAATGGTGGGGGGCTGTTTGGCCCTGCCCCATGCTGTTCCTGCTGCAGCTGTTTTTGCAGGATCATATTGTGTAGCATGGCACATACCATGACAATTTGGGTACATGTAGTTGGTGAGTGCTGCAAGGCTCCAACAGATGTGTCCAGGCACCGGAACCGTGACTTGAGCATCCCATACACATGCTCAATTACATTTCGTGTTTGTGCGTGTGCCTCATTATGGTGTTCCTGTTTGGGTGTGTGTGCATTTCTGATGGGTGTCATCAGCCACAGCTCCAGTGCATATCCAGCATCCTCCACTAGGTGACCATCAGGGATGTCCCCTACAGCTGCGTCAGATGCCAGATATGGGAATCGTGGTAGCTTCCAGGGCAGCCAGCACACACATTCAGTATCATGCCCTGGGCATCGCTCATGACCTGGCAGTTGATGGAGGGGAAGCCCTTGCGGTTGATGTAGGCCCTGCCCCGCTCACCGGCTGGTGCTTTGATGTGTATGTGCGTGCAGTCAATTGCACCCACTACCTCATGGTATTCCACTATTTGCTGGAAGAGATGCATATTGCTGGCCAATGCCTCACGGGAATTGGGGAAATATACATGATCACCGACATGTGCTGACATGGCATTCAGGAACTGGTGCAGTACCCTGGATGCTGATGCCTGTGAAATCCCCATCTTATCACCAGTTGGTCTCTGGAAGGTACCTGTTGCTAGTATTCTTAGGCCAACACATACCTTGGTTTCCACTGGGATGGGTTCCCCACTGTTGGTTCTGTGTGTGAGGCGTGGCCTGCACAGCCCAACAATTTGCTGCAGGAGGTCTCTGTCCACTCTCTAGTGCTCCACTATCTCCAGCTCATGTAGCCCCTGGTAGGTTACCCTGGGTCTGTACACTCTTCTCCATCTCCTCACTGTGGGTTGCTCAGGAGCATTCGCAATGGCACCACCCTCAGCATCTTGCACATGTTGCCTTATAATAGCAATGGCAGCCCCTAACATTTTTTTGTCTGAGTTAAGCTTTTTAAGTTTTCACTCTATTTGTATACTGCAGTGTTGCAGTGTTTCTGAGAAAAACATGGGGGAATGTTGTTTGCAGAGTTTTAAGTGCTGGGCTGGGCTAGTGTACTGCCTGTGTAATTGGCTGATTCTGATTGATTTCACCTGGCAGCTCTGCTAGTTCTCCGTGGTTAACTTCCTACTACTTCTTTTCCTTCCTTTTCCCTTTATGTTTCCACAGGAGGCAGCGCCGCGCAAACACGTGCACACGAGTGCACACACGCACACACAGGCTTACACAGGCTTAGGCGGGTGCACATGCGCGCACACAGGCTTAGATGGGTTTACAGATGCGCACACATGGTGTAAGCACGTTTGGAAGAAAATTCAGTGATATCCATAGCGTACACCTTCGGTTTCTGGGTTTCAGTTAAGACAACCGTAGACATGCCTCTTCCAATCCTGAGTAACTCACAGCAAACACAAGCCACTCTGCTCCAATGAGCTTACAGTCTTTCATACATACCCCCTCATGATGTCACCTATCTTCTACTCTACTACACCCCTACTCCTACACTTACACTCTAGGGACATGGCTCACATGCCAGGGAAAATTGGGATTCACTATCCTTAGCCTCATTTGCATAGGATTGCCTACTAATGCTTGGTTACATATCTCGAACTGAGCTTCCCCCCTTAGCAACCACTACTCAGTAGCCATGTTGTCTTCAGCCTGCCATTCACCTGCATGGCAGAAGAATATTTTTAATAAGAATGCCTATTTTTGGCTTTTTTCTTTTTCTAGTTTTTAAAGTGCCGCACGTTTGCGCGGCGCTGTGCTACGCTTAAACATCAGAGATCAAGGAAAAAAAATTGATTTTTATTAATTTTCAACAGATCAAAATGGCAATGGCCTTATATTTGGCCATTGGCATGCTTCCTCAACTGGATGCATCCTTTATTTGGAGCTGTCATAGCTCCGTTTTGCTATTTGCAGAACAGTAATCCGTTACCAATGGAGTACATTTCTGCAAATAACTCTACTCTTCCATGGACAGGTTAGTGTTTCCTGGATTGCAAAATTACCTCATTTGCATAGCTTTCAGCAGCAAATGAGGTAATTTGCATAACATAACACTGTCCATGCAAGAGTAGTTTTAGGAGCTCTCATGCATGCCCCTACCGGCTGTTGCTGGATCGCTCAGCAGACATATTGGCTGTCTGCCAGCTTACACTACTCTTAGACTCTGTGCAAGCCTTTGTGAATCCGGCCTAAGGGAAATAAAAATTAAGCACTTAGGCCAGATGTTTAATATGTTATTTTATAAGGGAATGGCTGATGCTGATAAGGGGTCTATCTGGAGACTTTGAATGGCTGGATGAAATTTAGGAATATGGTGTATAAGGAAAAGGAGATGGAAATAATTATTATATAACAGAACAAGAAGTAAATATGATGTGACAAATGAAATGAAAAGATGATTATATCAGAAAGTGTGGGGAGGGTGACTGATTAAAATGAAAATGTAGCTAGAATGTGCAATCTATGGAGGAAGTATATTATATGGAGTATATATGTAAATAATCTACATATATATATATATATATATATATATATATATATATATATATATATATATATATATATATATAATGTGCAAATAAGGCAACCTCATGCTTTTTAATAAGTGCAGTGGGATCCTTTACATCCACCTTAAGCTACCATCGACTCAGGCAGATAGGACCTTGATTTACCATCTTATCTGAAGGATAGTACATTCAGGAGTGCAGCACTTCCAAGTAAGCCACAAAAACTGTAAAAAAAAGCATAATGGCAAGGTGATGATTTAAGCAGCATAAGACAGTGAGAGACAGAGAGCAAGATAACCAAATGATGCAGGGTAAGATACTGAACAAACTATTCTCATTCTGTCTCACCCTTGTTTTGTGTTAAAAGGTGACCACTTGTATACAGCAAGTAGAGCTAAGGGGGTAGTTTACATTAACTGCGAGTGCCAAAATTGTGTAGGACACCAGTAAGGAAGTTCCCATAGTGAGGGGATATTATTATTTGGAGATCAGCTGTAGATGGGTACAATTAAGGCAAGAGTGCTGGCTAGGCATAATTAAAGAGATATATAAGTTTTCTTCTTTTCCAAAATGTCAAAAGACTGTACTCCATCCTGGATGGTATGAGTCACTGATCCCAAAGCCTATTATAAAGGCGACATGTAAACATATTGCTATGGATTCTGTTAGGATGCTAGTAAAATCTAGCAGTGGGTTCAAATCCATACTGGTAATAATGGACTGTGCTACAAAATTTCCAGAAGCAGTGACATTATGCAATGCTAATGCTAAGGCTATTCCCTGAGAACTGGTACTGTTATTTTCTAAAGTGGGAACTCCTAAAGAGATGCTTACTAGCAAAAGTGTTCTCTTTTTGTCAAGAGTATTTCATTAATTATGATTGTTTTAAAGTCAAACAGTTGAAGATGTCAGTCTACTATCTACAGGCTGATGGAATAGTGGGGAGGTTCAATGAAACGCTGAAATCCATGCTAATGTTAGAATGAATATAAATATTTACTAACATCATATAATATACTGGCCAACAGATTCAGTGCCAACTTTACCCCTCTCCCCCCAAAAAGGACCAATCAAAATACCAGTAGATTGCCAGGCACCCAGTATTACTGCTGCACAGGTTAAAACAGCACTGTCTAAGGCCAAGAATACAGCTTCTATGGGACCTGACAATATGCCTGGCTGCATTCTACATGAACTACAGAGTGAAGTGGCACCTCACCTGTGTGCCCTGTTCAATCACAGCCTCACCTCAGGCTTTGTCCCTACCAAATGGTGCACTACTATACTCATCCCTCTCCACAAAGGAGGAGTGACTACAGACCCTGTGAGCTATCGCCCCATTAGTCTGATAAGTCTGATATGCAAAGCTATGGAACGCATCATCTTGAACCTAATAAACAAGGATATAGGGAATCTGCAAACTCTGGATCCCACACAGTTTGATTTTGTGAAGGGTAGATCATGCCTGCTCAACTTGGTCGATTTCTTTGAGTCAGTTACCAGAGCTATGGATGAAGACAAGGTAGTTCACACAGCCTACCTTGATCTGGCCAAGGCCTTTGATACTATTCCCCACTTAGGAATCATAGAAAAACTCACTAAGCTAGGCATCAACCTCTATATCACTAGGTGGGTTGCAAACTGGCTCACAGATAGAACTCACAGTGTGAAAGTAACTGACTCCAAGTGAAACTGCTGATCAGTCACGAGTGGAGTTCCACATGGATTGGTCTTGAGTCCTCTCCTGTTTGGTATCTACTTCTCAGAAGTCCAGGCCAACACGAAGGGACTCTGGCTGACAAAGTTCGCAGACGATTGCAAGTTGGGAGCCATTATTAACTTCCCAGGTGATGTTGACATCCATCAGAAAGGCCTCACTGAGACCAATGACTGGTGTCAGGACCATGGCTTTAAGCTCAATGCCAAAAAATGTGTCGTCATCCCCTTTGGAAAAAAAAAAAACAGCTCCCTTGAATTACCACATCGATGGTAGTCCACTGAACACAAAAGGCGTTATAAGAGATCTGGGAACACAGGTTGACAGTAACCTCTCTTTTCACCACCACACTGCCACTGTGGTCAGAAAGTCCTTCTATGTGACACATCTTATTACTAAGGGTTTCGCATCCAGGAAGAAAGAGGTCATTGTCTCCCGCTACTCTTCCCTCATTAGGCCAGTCATTGAGTACAATGCCCCATTTGGCATGTACCTCACTAGACACCTGCAACAACTGGACAGGCCACAAAAGTACCTCACAAAGAGAATCCTGGGCCATAAACACTTGTCCTATATGGACAGACCCAAAAAACTGCAATTATTCTCTGTCTCATATCGCCTACTTAGAGGCGATCTCTGCTTGACGTACAAAGCCATGTCTGACCCAGCTCTGTTAGAAATGCTGCATCTAAAGAAATCCCAATCCCTCTGCACCACATGTCCAGAGACTTCAACCTCATTACCACAATCAACAGAACGTGCTGGAGGAACAGGTTCATAACCTAGAGACTGCCCATGCTATGGAATAGACTTCCCATACATGTCAGACAGAGCACCTCAATGGCCCTCTTCAAGAGAAATCTTGATAAGTGGATGGGAAATAGAAAATTCACCCCAGGGATCACTCCAGTGGCTCTACTCGACAAAGGCACCTGAAACTAAGGTTGGGTGGCACGATGCCAGGGTAATCCTATGGGCTAGGCTTGTAAAAGCTCCAGGGCCATTAGCCTAGTACACACCTATGAACCTATGAACTATGAAATGATCCAAGGTATTGGGAGCAAATAATTAGTGAGGGAAAGGTAATAGAATGGGAATAGACCAAGGATTTATTTGGACTGCAGGCTAGAGATTGCCCTTTCTAGCAAATACTGACATCAGAGTATAGATAAAAAGAAAGAAATAGGGGGGTCATATGCAAAGACCAGCAGTGGTAGAAGTTTTAGTAGAATCTTGAGCAGAAGCTGCTGTTAAAAAGGGATAATTAGTAGGACATATAAAAATTATATTGTAACAATGAGACTCAATCAGAGGATGTTAGAAAGGATTAGGAAGAGAGATTGGATAAGCAATTCAAAATGAAACAATTATGCAACAAAGTCTAGAGGACTTAATATATTTTCTTGGAAGTGTTTGCATACACAGTTTTATATGCAAAGTAGACTCCAAATAATTTTTCCTCAGGTAGATTGCAACTATTGAAGGTGTGATGGTTAAGAAAGAGGTAATTTGTAAAATATTTTTGAGAGTATAATGACTTGTCAGACTTTAAAGATTTCCTGCAGACTACTCTATCAGAAATACTGGGCGAGCAAATTAGTGTAACTAAGGAAATTATTTTTTGAGCTGTGACACAGAATTGTAATTGCCAGATATAGTAAGGCCTTGCTGAGTCTAATTATGGTGGCTGCCAAAAAAACAGTTACTAGAAAATGGAAATCAAAGTCTAAACCAACTGTACCAGAAGTAGTGAATATAGTAACAGAGTTAAAACAACTGGAAGTGGATCCAGCTCTGATGGACCTTTTGCACATCAGAAAACAAACAGCATTAGACTCAGGATTTAAATATTGCTTATGACATAAATAAGACATGTTGCTGAGACAGATATGTGTCTCAGAGGATTCCCATGATCTGGAACAGGCTTCCTGTGCATGTGAAGCAGAGTTCATCCCTAACCCTTTTTAAATGTAACCTTAAACAATAGATGGGAAATTAGAAAGCTACATTGGGTCTGGTCCCCATTATTCTGATAGACAGAGGCAGACAGTAATGCTCAAACTAACATAAACCCCCTACATAACCTCTAGAAACTTCCTAACTAACATATCCCCTCCTAATAAACACCCATGATACGCAGGGGCATAATTGGTTTGGGTTACATGGCTAGGCTTATAAAAGCCCTAGTGGTTGTTAGCCTAGTATATACCTATGAACCTATGAACTTATATATCAAAAATAACATGTAAGATGGTAACATCGCAGCTGTTGGCCAACTATTATGATCTGATGCATTGCGATTCAATGAAGGTGACTTTCGATGATTAAAACGTTCAGTGCTTTTGTCTTGTTGAACTGACATACAATGTTTTAGTCATTCGATCATTTAACATAGAAGCAAAATGTCTACCTCAAGCAGATACAGAAGTCTTTGTCAAAAATACAAAATTTGGGATTTAAAAGAATTTCTCTTAAGAGATAAAGAAGTGTTTTTAGAAATGCATATGAAAACCAAATTGACAAAACACAACATAGCAATAACACCTGGAAAGAAGGTTAGACTGAGACCTGCAGATTAACAGAGGCACAAAAACAGACCACAGCTAGAAAACAAACAGGATCCTTAGAAAACTAGTCTGTTCTTTTCACTAAATGACATGTTAAGACATTTCTTAGACTAGCTGGATTCTACAGAAAAATGTTTGTGACGCTTGCTTGTTTTTGACAAGCAGCATGACTACCTTTGCTGTGCTTTACATTAAGAAATTCTGGGATAATCCATATTGTGGCAGAATATGTTTACCTGGTCTATCTGAGTTGCGCAGAGTCCCTGTAATCACAACTACACAGGTGAAAGCTGCACTCTCTAAAGCCAAAAACACAGCATCCATGGGACCGGACAACATCCCAGGCTGCGTTTTACACGAACTTCAGAATGAACCGGCTCCCCACTTAAGCACTATGTTCAATAATAGCTTCACATCAGGCATTGTGCCCACTGAATGGCACACAGCAACAGTTATCCCACTCCTCAAAGGGGGAGCCACCACTGATCCCGGGAACTATAGATCTATTAGCCTGACGAGCCTGGTCTGCAAAGCCATGGAACGTATCATCATGGAACTCATAAACAAAGACATTGGTAACCTCCAAACTCTGGATCCCACCCAGTTCGGGTTTGTGAAAGGCAGATCATGCCTCCTGAACCTGATTGACTTCTTTGAGGCAGTCACCAAAGCCGTAGATGAGGGTAAAGTGGTTCACACAGCCTATCTTGACCTCGCCAAGGCTTTCGACACCATCCCCCATTCTGGAATTATAGCTAAACTCAATAAACTAGGCATAAATCCCTACATCACAAGATGGGTTGCCAACTGGCTCACTGACAGAACCCACACTGTAAAAGTTGCAGACTCCAAATCTGACCTCAAACCAGTGACAAGTGGAGTACCACAGGGTTCCGTCCTGAGACCGCTCCTGTTTGGTATCTACTTCTCTGAAGTACAGGCTAACACAGAAGGCCTCTGGCTAATGAAGTTCGCAGATGACTGCAAACTAGGAGCCACAGTCAAGTCCCCAAATGATGTGAACATCCTACAGAAGGGCCTCTCTGAGACAGATGCCTGGTGTCAGAGCCATGGCCTCAAGCTCAATGCCAAAAAGTGCAGTGTCATCCCCTTTGGTAAAAACTCTGTATCCATGAACTACCACATAGGCAGCAATCTACTTAACACTGAATGCGTGATAAGAGACTTTGGGACCCAGGTGGACAGTAGTCTCTCCTTTGATAGTCACATCGCCACAGTAGTCAGGAAGTCCTTCTACGTGGCACACCTCATCATAAAAGGGTTCTTGTCCAGGAAAAAAGAGGTCATCGTTACCCTCTACTCATCACTCATTAGACCCATTATAGAGTACAACGCCCCTTTTGGAATGTACCTCACGAGACATCTGCAGCAGCTGGAAAGGCCACAGAAGTACCTCACAAAGAGGATTACTGGACTCAAACAAATGCTCTACACTGACCGCCTCAAAAAACTCCAGCTTTATTCCGTAGCATATCGCCTACTCAGAGGTGATCTCTGCCTAACATATAAAGCTATGTCAAACCCAGAGCTGTTGGACATGCTACACCTAAAGAAATCCCAATCCCTCCGAGCTACACTCTCTAGGGACCTAAACCTTGTCGCCACAATAAACAGGACATGCTGGAGGGATAGATTCCTATCCCAGAGACTTCCCATACTCTGGAACAGGCTGCCCATCTATGTCAAGCAAAGTTCTTCATTAGCACTCTTCAAGAAAAATCTTGATGAGTGGATGGGAAATAGGAAATACACCCCGGGGATCACTTCTGTGTCTCTGCTCATCAGTGGCACAGGAAAATAACTTTCTTGGGTGGCGTAAGCCAGGGAACCTTGTTGGCTAGGCTTGCATAGGCCCTTGGGCCGATAGCCTAGTACCTACCTATGACCCCATGAGAAGCACTCCAGGGAGCTCAAAGTGTAGTCATTTACTGGTCAGAGGGCACAGGAGATAATTTTCAGCTTTTTTCTGTCAGGTATAAAATAGGCAAGTTTGCAGGGGAGGTTAGCAGTGCCCAGTATACTAGCAAGTGCTTAGTTTGTAAAGTTTACCTAAAAGCTGGTATGTAGGACTTTAACCTGTAACACAGAAAGGCTTAGCATGAAGCTAAGATTAGGGCAGCTAGTTAGCCCACTATCTTTGGAATGTAGGAGGAAACCCACACAAACGCAGGGAGAACATGCAGACTCTGCACAGAAGGTACCCCCAGCCAAGAATTAAACTGAAGAATCTCTTGCTGTGATGAGACTCTATTCACTGCACTGCTTGCTGCCCTACCCTAATACACGTCCTGAAGACATGGATATGAAATTTCCTAATGTCTCTGTGGCCAGCTTGGTAGATATTGGCATCCTAATGTCTCTGTGGCCAGCTTGGTAGATACTGGCATCCTAAAACAACGTGGCAATTCTCTCATGTACTCAGGCAAATTTTAAACCTTAAAGAAACTAACTCCGTATTTGACAGATGTACATACATAACTTCTTTGGAGGCAAAAGTTTCACCTACAGACAAGTTTGTCAAGAACACACACACACACACACACACACACACACACACACACACACACACACACACACACGCACACGCACACGCACACACACACACACACACACACACACACACACACACACACAGACTACATCCTTCACACATCTCACCACACACATATGTGTAGCCTTTCCTATGCTGATGCACTTAATATAAACCTTCCCAAACCTTAAAGACATCCTAAGCAGTCAAATGGCAACACCTGTCCTCAGCAATCACTAATGCACATACCAAAAGCAAAATCTAACACCACACACAAGCTTACACCTAATGATCTCCCAAGAACAAAGCTCATAAGACAAGCAAACACTTTATTTAATACTCTTATCATAGGGGATTCCATTGTATGACACACAGATGCCCCTCTCACCAGGTTGGTTAAGGAGAAGATAATGACTGGCACTAGGATCTGCAGTATCATGCAAACACTCAAGTCACTGGACCACAGGTAGCAATATGATTCTATCATAGTCGATGTTGGTGTAAATGACCTGAGATTTATTTATTTATTTAACATTTGTTTTACCAGGATACAATCTGACTGGACAGCAGGTGTCCAAGAGTCCTCGGGAGAAAAGCTCCAAGAAATTTAATACAAATACATATGGTAGTATGTTAACATGTGATGTAAAAAGACAGAAGATTCAAACAAACAGCATATTACAGTCAGAAGATCACAGAATTTACAATGATAGTACAATAATTCAACCTAACATGCTAAGAAGACATGTCTATATTTACAGTATTTACAGTTAAAAAGCATGAGCAGAACTCCTGACATGATTAGGAGATTCCTAGTCTAGCAGTAGAAGTAGTATCTGAACATGAGGCATTCGGAAGTAGGTATATATTGCAAGACTTACATAAAAGTACAGAGCATCTAGGTAGCAGTATCATGTAGGAATCGGGGGCTTCATAGATTGGTCGCCCTGTAGACTGGAGGGATTTAAGGGAGTGTCTTTGCAATAGCAAAAAAGGTTAGAATAGAGGTGGGTTTTCAGGTGGTATTTTAATTTGGTTGCATATTGTCCAGTGAGATATAGCTCACTGGACAATATGAAAAGAGACATTATGGATCTTTCTGAGTATGTGTCACAGACAGGTATGTGCTTTGCACTGAGCAGCATTCTACCTCCACCAGTGATGATGCCACAGTAAGAACAGGAAATTACTGATTTTAAAAACTGGCTTAGTTTCTGGTGTCACTCCAGGTGGATCCAGTATCTATCCACATGGGAGGATGTGGTTAACAGACCTTGTTATTTTGCTGCAGATGGTCTGCACCTGTTCCCCATGGCCCATGGGCTTTCGGATATTGGCTAAAACTTTATCCACTCCCTTAAAGACATTTTAGGCAATGTCAAAATGACAACATTACGAACATAGCAAAAAAAAAAAAATACTCAAAGCAACCTTAAGGTATTACTGCTCAATGCTTGGAGCCTGAATAAGAAACTTCACACCTTATAAGCTCTCACCACTCTGGAGAATGTCAACATCAATACTATTACTGACACTTGGTTTAAAGATGCAAAAAGTACTCCCACAGTGTAACACTACAGTGCCTTCCACACATTTAGGCCAACAGCAGCTCAGACAGGGGCTAATGGTGGAGGTGTCTCGATCTACATTAACAACAAATAGAACTCCAGCTTGGTTAAACAGGATGAAGTCCTGGAGCTCCTCAACGTACATGTCTCCATAGACAAGGTTCCTTACCATGTCCTGGCCAGCTACAGGTCATCTTCTATGACTCACAAAGCTGACAATTCTTACCTAGACCTACAACCAAATACCGTATTCATGGGAGACTTTAAATACCCTCTGTAGACTGGGGAATAAACACTACCTCTAACTCACAGATACAACTTTTTACAGGCATCATCAACATGAGCACCCTAGACCAGACAGTACTCAGTCCAACCAGGGAATCAAACCTGCTGAACCTAGTACTTCTCCCCTGTGGCACATCCTATTTCCTTTGAAATAAAAATCAACCTGAAAAACCTAACTTAACCCATAACAGTTAGGAATTATTATAAAGCAGACTACATCCTATTAAGTTATAGTTTGTAAAAATTCACTGCTCCCCAAAATCCTGAGAATGCAGTTACCTATGCAGAATTATTTATAGAAACCCTGTACAAACATGTAAATGGCTGCATTGAAGCTGCTGTACCTACCAGAAGCAAGTCCAAATCTAACACCAAAAACAAGCTCCACTGGTGGAATCCTTGCCTTAAAGGGTATGTAATTAAAGAAAAAAAATCATGGCCAAAATCAGAAAGAGCAACTCTCATAGAGACAAGAGCTCTCTGATTCAACTAAACAAGGATCTAAATGGTCTAATAAAAGCCAGCAAGGCCAATTATGAGGTCAGGATAGCTTCCCAGGCTAAGGGCAATCACAAGGTCTTCACCAGCTATGTCAGGAACCTTCCAGGTAACGCTCAGCAGTGTGTAGAACTGGTCATAAATAGCACAGCTTTCACTGATGATGGTGACATAGCGGATCTACTGACTGATAAAATTAGCTCTAACTTCACCCCCAAATCTCCTGACTTTCCCATATGAACTCCCTTCTACCATACCCTCCCAACTATCAATAGGGAGCAGATCGTGGTGGTGTTCACTAAGAACAAAAACACTGCTTCAGTGGGGCCCAACAATATCCTCCATTTCTTCATAAATAGGCTAAAACATGACCTAGTAGGACCACTTGAGCCACTATTCAACTACGGGTTCAAAACAGGTTATGTGGCATGTGAATGGAGGATCGCAAAGTCATCCCTTATTGTAAGGGTGGACCATCAGCTGATCCCAGGGACTATAGACCCATCAGTCTGACAAGTCTAATATGCAAAGCCAGGGAATTAATTGTCATGGAAATGATCAAAGACATTGGCAACTTTTTTAAGGGAAGGTCTTGCTTACTCAACCTGGTAGACTTCTTTAAGAGGATCACCAAAGCTATGGATGAGGGGAAATAGTGCATACTGCCTACCTTGACCTAGCCAAAGTGTTTGATACAATACTCCACTCAGGTGTTATTGACAAATTCTCAGAACTAGGCATAAATCCCGACATAACTTGCTGGATTGCTGGTGGCTCACATATATGACCCATGAAGTAAGGATTGGTGAGACCACCTCCACAAGGAAACTGGTCACCAGCAGAGTACTCAAAACACTGTGCTATGCATGTAGGTACTGCACGGCCGGAGCAAACCAAAAAACACTGTTGGCCAGCAGATACATGTAACAGTAAAAAGATACAATTACTCAATTATTCGCTGATTATACATATCTTTAATAATCAGACCGGTTTCGGCAAAAGAATATATGCCTTCATCAGTGATACACAGCAAAAACATTAGATAATACTCAATGAATATTTATAAGAGTGCCTAACCAATGAGAGTAAAAAACCCTGCATAATTAATCATGGTTTGTTCCCACAATAAAAAAAGAAAAAAAAACTTTAAAAAAGACAAATGATAAACACAAATGAATCAGTGTGTCTATGGGTTCACAAACAAATATAACCAATGGGTTATATAATCTGCAAATACTTATATTAATCAAAAAATGAATATAAATGGACATGAGCCAGATATATATATATATATATATATATATATATATACTCCATTATAGAGTAATGAGCTGAACAATGTATGATAGGTAAAAATAAAAATATGATAAGATAGAAATCACAAAATATCCATAATAAATTCGTAACACTTTTGTTCTCAACAAATTTGTGGTTATTGGTAAGCATTCATGATAACACAACATCAAATAAGGTATCCTCAGGAACCTGGAATACATAAATATGAAAGAATAAGTTATAATAGCATATAAATTAACAATGAAAATGTTAATTATAAATGATCATTCAAACCTGGTGGGAAAAGTGCTCCCAATGTGGTAATCCAATACCTTTCTTTGTGATTAAGAATGCTATGCCAACCTTGAGGATTATTCCGATCTCCAGTGATTCTATCAATAATCATGAATGTATATTGGGCCTGTGAATGCTTCAAAGTATGTCTAAAAAGAGCATTATGGTCTTTCTTATTCTTAATGTCACTTCTATGTTCATTAATACATGTTCTCAATGGTCTGGATGTTTGGCCAACATAGAAGGCAGAACAGTGACAAGTGGCCAAATATATCACCCAACTGCTGCTGCAGTTACCAAATATCTTGCAATCATATACTTTGCTGGTGTTTTGACTGGAAAATTGTTTGGATTTGCAAATTAGTTTGCAAGACCCACAGTGTCCACTCGGAAAGGTTCCCAGCAGTTTGTCTCCAGACATAGTAAGTTGTTGGTATACAGCCCCACCACTTTCTTTATGTTTAAAGTGACTAAACAGCGAGCCCAAGGTTTTGCCTCTTCTATAACTGAATTGACACTGAGACCCCAATATTGGTCTTAGCTGATCATTGGCCAATAGAATGTTCCAATGTTTATTAATAATGCTCCAAATTGCATTATGGTTTCTACCATAAGCAGTAACAAATCTTATGGAAGATGCACTAGAGTCCCTGGGTTGTGTCTGATATTGCAATAACGTATCCCTATTCATACTGGTTGACCAATCCCAAGCCTTAACTAAGTCCAGTTGTTTATAGCCTCTGTTGACAAATCTCTGGAACAAATCCAGACTAGCTTTCTCATATTCCATATTGGTGGAATTGATGCGTTTCATCCGCATAAATTGGGACTTAGGAATGTTGCTGATGGTGTGGCATGGATGCATGCTGGAAGCGTGCAATAAAGTGTTATATTGGGGATATTTACGGAAAGTCCTGGTGTTTAAAGTGTGATCCATGTTTCTGCTAACCGTGACATCAGGAAAATTGATGGATTGTAGATCATATGTCATTGTAAATTCAATTCCCCAAATATTGCCATTAAGATAATCCAAAAATTCTTGTAGATACATGGCATCCGCACGCCACACCATCCAGCAATCATCAAGATATCTCCGCCAGATATCAATTTCCACCAAATAAATATTATGTGAAGGTTCATAAATCATACATTCTTCAAAAAAAGGCCATAAACAAATCGGCATATATTGGAGCAAAGGAGGCTCCCATAGCTGTTCATTGAAGCTGCCAATAGCATTCCCCATGAAAATAAAATAAATTTTTGTTTAATACATGTTCGGTCATACATATCAGTAATGTATTAAATCCAGGATAATACAAAGCAGATCGGTCTAGCCAGTATTGTAATGCCTGCAGTCCAGCCCAATGGGGAATGCTTGTATATAATGCCTTAACATCCAAAGAGCACATAAGCCAAGTGGGTTCCAACTGAGCCTCCTGTATAATCTGTAAGAATTGTGTGGTATCTTGTAATCTGGCCCTAACTAAATTCAAAGGAGGTTTGAGATACTGTGTCAAAAACACAGATAATGGTTCAGTCAAGGAACCAATACCTGAGGCAATGGGTCTACCCGGTGGCTTCGAAAGTGATTTATGAATCTTGGGGAGGAGATACAAAATTTGTTTTTGTGGATCCTGAACAGTGAGATGCATGACACTAGTCTTGCTAATGATGCCTTCTTCCTCAGCTAAATGTAAAAAGGAATCAATTTCCTTTTTGAAAACTGGAGTAGGGTCCATATCCATATAGCATTTGGTGTCTGAAAGTTGAGATCTACCCTCACCAAGATAATAATTCATGTCTAGAACCACCACTGCTCCACCCTTATCAGCTGGTAAAATTGCAATGTTGTGATTATGACGTAATTGTTGTAAAGCTGATATTTCCTGGGGTGATAGATTATGACCAAGAATAGAGTATTCCTTGCGTTCAAAGTGAAAGTCCCTAAGTACTGATTGCATAAAGATAGAAACATGTTTATTCATGGGCGGCTGAAAATCAGATTTGAGAAATCTGTATTCTGTAGATCTTTGAGACTCCCTGTCATGGAAAAACAATTTTAAGTTTAAATTGCGACAAAAACTGGTAATGTCATTGACAGTGTGATATTCATCAGAAAAAACCCCCGGTACATATCCAAGTCCTTTATTCAATAGTTGTTCCTGTTCATCAGACAAAATAACATCAGACAAATTTAAAACATTGTGGTATTCAGTGCTAGCTACGTTATGAATTTCTCTAATAATCCCTCTAGGGAGTTGTGTTTTGTGTTTGTGTTTGCGTCCACCTCGACGCCTGACACCATATCTAAAGGGATGGACATATTGGTTCTTTTATGATTGGGGGATTCTCTTTGTCCGGTACTATCATAATCAGTAAGGGAGGAATCTTCCCCTGAAGTGCTAGTATTTGGTCTATCTCTAGTTTTTAGAATCGACCTTGGTCGTTTTTGTGTCCTGACCGTTGTGGTCCCTTGATCAGCATCCACAAATCTAACATTCCTTTGTACCTCAAATGGGCGTCTTCTTTGATAGTCTAAGCTATCTCTGTTAAATTTTCTTATTTTCCTTTGTTTGGTTATTGTCTCATGATTTGTCAAATCCTTTGATAATTTATTAATATATTGCTGGAATGTAGGAACTGACTCAATTTTTTTACATTCCTCACACATAATTTTGACCTCACTAATGTTGATATCTACCATTTTGCCATAATATTGGGCAAGAATATTGACAAATAACATGGATGCCTGTTGCAGGGCTTCTTTCCATTCTTGATTAAGTCTGTCCTCTGGTCGTCCAACTAATGGTTGTAACCGGACCCTAAGTCCTCTAGGGGCAATGTTCATACTTAAATAAGCACGGAACAATTTATGGTGCCAAATGTTGGATCTTAAACTTTTTAATCCCTTGGTTAGGGAATGAAATGCCAAATCACTGTCTTGAGGTAATTGTTGTCCAGACCCGGATGGATTACTGCCTGGCGAGGACCCAATACCAAACACACCAATGTCCTCCCGATCGGCACATAATCCTGACAATATTTTGTCTAAATCCATGCTGCCAATATTTGAATGGTATAACCTAACGTATGGACAAAACCAGAGACAATAATCTATAGTACTCCAAACAACCAATTACAATTTGTATAAATGCTGATCAAGGTGCCACAACAGTTATAAAAAGGACTAATAAGTAAAAAATGTGTAAAAATATAAATTCAAAACCTGGAATAGTCCAAATACCGCAAAATTAAGAATTTCTGTCAGTCAAAAACATCAATGATAGTAATGTTATATACACAGTTCAACATATGATGAGAGATACTGGCAAAGTATCTATAATGAAATAGGTACAAATCCTAGATCCAATTATAGGTGATTGTAATAAACCAAATCTCAATATACACTCAGGATGGATGAAAATTAGTATACTGAACTAAAGCAATCCAAACCACTTGGATGAACCCTTTTAAATTAGTCCAAAAATACACCTGTCCCCAATCAAGGCTAAGGTATAGAGATTGTGTCCTAGGTAATGCAAAAAAACACAAAATGTACCAAGGTAATGCAAAAAGCATATGGAGTAACAATTCAGTAAAGATAGATACAAGTTACCAAACCTATAATGAATATAACCTGAAAATTGCTACCAAAATCAGTGTTCCTGAGAACAGCTAATCCCCATAAATTAGCTCAAAAAGGAGATTTGCATGTTCAAAATCATGAAATATGTCACCAAAGCACATAATCAACGTGCCCTGAGAAATAATATAATAATATGTCCAGCAAAAATAACCCTGGGCATATAAACACACAAATATTGCCACCACAGGATCGTTATGAATAGAAAACAATGGTTGCCAGAGCAAGCAAATCCCAATGTTACTTCAATGTGTAACCCTATAGCCTCAACGAATGTTCGGTACTTGCTAATGCCCCAAAAGATAAAGAAATCACAGCATAAGGTGAAAAAAATGTATGAAATTTGCTATAAGACTGTACATCATAATACACATATGAAAATGAAACAATAAAATTCACGAAAGACTGTTCAAAATAACTTTAGTCCATCCACTGAAATAAGATGTTAGAATGTCTAAGTTCCTGAAGGACTGCTGAAACATGCAGTACCAAAATCGTCGTAAGTTGTTTCCCTTTATCGTAGCTGTAATAAATCCATCTGCTCAGGTAATAATCCACCAAACCGATAGTCAATATGGCCCCAAATCACAGTCTGTTAGATGTTAAACACGAAAATGGTGTATAAACAAACCGTAGATGAAAAAATGTCCCCACGAACACAATATAGATGTAGCAAAAGTTGCAAAACACAACCCAAGTTTGTAGATGATACATAAACGTAAAATAAACGTAACATAAAATGTCCTAGTACTTAAGAAACAATGCACCAACACAATAGCCTTCCAAGCCGCTAGCTGATCATAAAGTCACTTACTGTGAACTCCGAACCATAAAACAGACATCCAGTGTTGTATAAATACCTCCAATAAGTCCTGAGATTCACATAAATGAAGTCCTGAAGCCTCAATGAAAAAATATAATCCACAGGCCCAAACGTTGATGAAAAACGCTATCTCAGCCTCGTGCATTCCATGTATATACAAAAGAAAATCATGAACCACACAGCAACACACTTTGAAAAGCGAAAAACTTCTCTACTGATGCATGAATTCCCATTTACGCTAGGTAGATAGAAACGCAGGGGAAGATTCCCCCTTTCTTGAAAGAAGTACCGAACACGATCCTACAGCATAGCCAAAAGACTGTATTCAAAACACTGTGCTATGCACGTAGGTACTGCACGGCCAGAGCAAACCAAAAAACACTGCTGGCCAGCAGATACGTGTAACAGTAAAAAGATACAATTACTCAATTATTCGCTGATTATACATATTTTTAATAATCAGACCGGTTTCGGCAAAAGAATATATGCCTTCATCAGTGATACACAGCAAAAACATTAGATAATACTCAATGAATATTTATAAGAGTGCCTAACCAATGAGAGTAAAAAACACTGCATAATTAATCATGGTTTGTTCCCACAATAAAAAAAGAAAAAAATTTTAAAAAAGACAAATGATAAACACAAATGAATCAGTGTGTCTATGGGTTCACAAACAAATATAACAGATGGGTTATATAATCTGCAAATACTTATATTAATCAAAAAATGAATATAAATGGACATGAGCCAGAAATATATATATACTCCATTATAGAGTAATGAGCTGAACAATGTATGATAGGTAAAAATAAATATATGATAAGATAGAAATCACAAAATATCCATAATAAATTCGTAACACTTTTGTTCTCAACAAATTTGTGGTTATTGGTAAGCATTCATGATAACACAACATCAAATAAGGTATCCTCAGGAACCTGGAATACATAAATATGAAAGAATAAGTTATAATAGCATATAAATTAACAATGAAAATGTTAATTATAAATGATCATTCAAACCTGGTGGGAAAAGTGCTCCCAATGTGGTAATCCAATACCTTTCTTTGTGATTAAGAATGCTATGCCAACCTTGAGGATTATTCCGATCTCCAGTGATTCTATCAATAATCATGAATGTATATTGGGCCTGTGAATGCTTCAAAGTATGTCTAAAAAGAGCATTATGGTCTTTCTTATTCTTAATGTCACTTCTATGTTCATTAATGCATGTTCTCAATGGTCTGGATGTTTGGCCAACATAGAAGGCAGAACAGTGACAAGTGGCCAAATATATCACCCAACTGCTGCTGCAGTTACCAAATATCTTGCAATCATATACTTTGCTGGTGTTTTGACTGGAAAATTGTTTGGATTTGCAAGTTTTTTTCTTTTTCTATTGTGGGAACAAACCATGATTAATTATCCAGAGTTTTTTACTCTCATTGGTTAGGCACTCTTATAAATATTCATTGAGTATTATCTAATGTTTTTGCTGGGTATCACTGATGAAGGCATATATTCTTTTGCCGAAACCGGTCTGATTATTAAAGATATGTATAATCAGCGAATAATTGAGTAATTGTATCTTTTTACTGTTACATGTATCTGCTGGCCAACAGTGTTTTCACCAGCAGAGTACCCCAGGGTTCCTTGTTGGGCCCACTCCTATTTGTCATCTACTTCTCGGAAGTCAAAGCTAATGTTATGGCATCTGGCTCACCAAGTTTGCAAATGACTGTAAATTGGGAGCTATCATAGATTCCCTGCATGACATCAGAATTCTGCAAGAGGGTCTAATCCATACAAATGACTGGTGCCAAAGCCATGGATTAAAACTCAATGCAAAGAAATGTATAATAGTGCCCTTTGGGAAATTATCCACACAAGCTAATTATTCCATTGATAAAACACCCTTAAGAGAAGACCCAGTAGTTAGGGATCTGGGAACATATGTAGGCAGTACTCTGGCCTTCAACCAGCATAGCCAAGATAGTAAGAAAATCATTGTATGTTGCCCAACTCATTAGCAAGGGTATGACATCCAAGTCTAAGGAAGTTACAGTATCACTCTACTCAGCCCTTACAAGACCCATCACTGAGTACAATATCCCCTTTGGCATGTATCTAACAAGGAACTTGCAACAGTTGGAATGCCCTCAAAGGTTCCTCACAGGAAAATCCAGGGTATAAATACCCTGTCCTACACAGATCACCTTAAGGACCTGTTTCTGCACTCAGTCTCCTACAAGGTACTGAGAGATGATATATGCCTGGCATGTAAGGCATCCTCAAATCCAGCTCTGATTAATCTCTTGCACAGCCACAAAACAAATATTACCAGAAACACTAGATTCAAGGACCTGAACTGTGCCTGCACTATAAATCTTTATCCTAGTTTACCCCTGGCTGCTATGCTTTCCTAACTGTAGTGATCTTGTGCTACTCTTTAACTTGACCCTACTCCCTGGACATACGGGATTCTACCTGGCAATCAAGAACCCATTTAAAGGACCTTCTGCTGCCTCATTCCCTGCTACCTCAAAGTTTTGGTCTCACTACTCTGAACCCTGTATTTAAGGAAGCTAGAAACTCTTTAACTTGACCCTACTCCCTGGACATACCGAATTTTACCTGGTGAGCAAGAACCCATTTAAAGGACCTTCTACTACCTCATTCCCTGCTAGCTCAAAGCTACCTCAAAGCTTTGGTCTCACTACTCTGAACCCTGTATTTAAGGAATTTAACTTGACCCTACTCCCTGGACATATGGGATTTTACCTGGCGAGCAAGAACCCATTTAAAGGACCTTCTACTGCTTCATTCCCTGCTACCTCAAAGTTTTGGTCTCACTACTCTGAACCCTGTATTTAAGGAAGCTAGATACTCTTTAACTTGACCCTACTCCCTGGACATACAGGATTTTACCTGACAGGCAAGAACCCATTTAAAGGACCTTCTACTGCCTCCTTCCCTGCTACCTCAAAGTTTTGGTCTCACTACTCTGAACCCTGTATTTAAGGAAGCTGGAAACTCTTTAACTTGACCCTACTCCCTGGACATACAAGATTTTACCTGGTGAGCAAGAACCCATTTAAAGGACCTTCTACTGCCTCATTCCCTGCTACCTCAATATTTTGGTCTCACTACTCTGAACCCTGTATGTAAGGAAGCTAGAAACTCTTTAACTTGACCCTACACCCTGGACATACAGGATTTTACCTGACAGGCAAGAACCCATTTAAAGGACCTTCTACTGCCTCATTCCCTGCTACCTCAAAGTTTTGGTCTCACTACTCTGAACCCTGTATTTAAGGAAGCTAGAAACTCTTTAACTTGATCCTACTCCCTGGACATACGAGATTTTACCTGGCGAGCAAGAACCCATTTAAAGGACCTTCTACTGCCTCATTCCCTGCTACCTCAAAGTTTTGGTCTCACTACTCTGAACCCTGTATTTAAGGAAGCTAGAAAGTATGTGTTCCTTCTTTTAGCTAATTGTATTCTTTTTACATTTTTGTATAAATGAGAATTTTTTTGCCCCTGGCCTTCAGTGATGCTATTTAGTTAGGACTCCTAGCAGCTGCACCCTCCCCTCCTTGCCTCACACTAGTTGATGCATTCTCCTCTTCTGGCCTGTCCTCCTCACTCCTTTCCCGGCCTGAGTAATTTTTTTTTCTCTCCCGCTCATGCTATTACCTGCTAACTACCTTCTTCTGTAATTAACCTTTTATCCACTAGATGTAACCCTAACTTGCAAAGTTATGGTACCTTTCTTTCTCTACCCACTGCATTAAACTTAACTAAATTACTCGCTGCTATACCTAATACTTCCAATCCTTTCCTCTTGCCCCATACTGATAAATGTATTTCTTTTCTCTATTAAGATCTTAAGCTTAACCCCTTTCTCACTCCTTTCACCCACTCTTACTCACCTCACCTGCCTTTCACTGATTGTCTTCGGACTGCCTTCCTCCACTTTGTCTGAACCTGCTCCGTTCGCCCTGCGGGCTCACTCCACTTCCATACCCTATCCCTAAATCTCACCCACCCCTACAACTGCTAAACTTATACTCCTTTACCACACCCCCTCCTTCTCACACCAATCACACTTTACCCCTCCCATCCGGCTCTACCAATAACCACCCACCTGCATCCTTTCAACTGACACTCTTACCTCTCCTCCCTTCCTGTCTACACTTCCATCTCTTATTCCCAATTTACTTTCATACACTTGTCCTGTCACTATGCCTTCCCTCCTTACTTCAACTAATTTAAAACACATCCTCCTAGTCTCACTTTTCCTTTCCTTCTCTTACCCTACCTTCTCACCTCTTATGAACAACTTACCCTACTGGAATCACACACCTTCACTCAAATTACTAGCTCACCATCCCATAACACATTCCAAGCTTGTTCTAACATCATTTCTTCTCCCAGCTACCTTCTTAAAAAATTTCATAGAAAGGTCCACATTACCTACAGTAATCATGTACACAAAAAATCCTCACACATTTTCACTAAACCCTCACTCCTAATAAAAATATTACTTCTTTCCCTACAAGCAGGTAACATTCATCCCAACCCTGGCCCAAATAACACTACCACTATTAACCCCATCAGTCTCCCACCCTCCAGTTCTAATCTACTATCCAAACCCCCTAACTCTCTCTCTGTAGCTCACCTTAACATTCATATTATTAATAATAAAATTACCCAGCTCCATGCTCTGCTAGACATATACTCATTCGACATCCTTTGCCTGTCTGAAACTTGGCTTAAACCAGCAACCCAAGACAGTGAGATTATTCCCCCTGGCTATAACATCCACAGACTGGACCGTAAAGCTAAAAAGGGTGGTGGGATAGCAATTATTTACAAAACAGGGATGCAAATTACTGTCTTACATGATAAACATCCCTCTGTAAGTAATGCCGAAATCCTTATCTCCAAAAATCCATCTACATAATCTGCTTATACCTTCCCCCTGAAAATAACATCAGTACCCTAGAAGAGATCCTCAGCTGGCTCTCCATTCATTTCCCACAAGAAACCATAGTCCTGGGCAATGTCAACATCAGCTGGATAACCTGCACCTCAGTAGACCCTCCCACCCTCTTAAATCCCCATGGTTTTATACAAACCATTCAAGCTCCCACCAGAACTAACAAACCTAATAACAAAGAAAGCATATTAGACTGGATTCTGATTAATCGTCACCACCAAACTTATACAGTAGGAACACTACATGATGACTTAAGTGACCATGCGCTTACTTACTTAATCAGACATAAAACTGATATCCCTAACCCAACTAAATTCCAAATGGTCAGAACTAATAAAAACTTTAACCCTGAAACCTTCAAGGCTGAACTTAAAGCCTGTAACTGGTCCCCTCTTAAACACCTTCCACTGGATGATGCTCTCTCATACTTCAACTCAAAGTTCCTATCTATTCTAGACTCACATGCTCCCTCAAGATCTGTCAGAATTAGCTCAAAACCTGCACCTTGGCTATCAAAGGACACAAGGCATAAAATTATTCTGAAAAATAAACTCTGGACTAAATACCGTAGAACTAAAGATCCCATCAACCAACTAAACTTTAGGCAAATAAGAAATATTACAAAAACAGCCAAACATCTAGATAAAAGAAACCACTACTGCCATCTACAACAAGCTAACCAACATAATCCACAAAAGTTCTGGGCAGGAATAAATAGACTCTTAAAGCCTGGCCACTCTGACACCCTATGCCCCTCAGGCACTTCCCAAAACAACCCAAAACAAACTGCTGATGCCTTCAACACCTTCTTTACTGAAACTGTCCAGTCTCTATCTAATCAACTTTCCCCAGATATCCCCTCCCTGTCCACCTCCTCTAATACTTCTATTCCCTTATTTCAACTGCAACCTGTACTCACATCACTAATATGCTCTCTGCTCCACAAACTGAAATCCTCCTCTCCATCAGCTGACCAGCTACCAGCTCAATATCTAAAAATTGCAGCTAAAACATTAGCCTGTCCCATTTCCATCCTAATTAACAGAATCGTCATTGAAGGCTACATTCCTTCAATCTGGAAAATATCACATATTATTCCCCTGCACAAAGGTGGTAACTCAAATGAACTCTCAAACTACTGACCCATAACCTTACTCTCCCCCTAGCTAAAATTATGGAAAAATGTGTCCAAAAACAACTTCTAAATCACCTCTTAAATTACAATCTACTAGCTGACTGTCAACATGGCTTTAGACCATTCTACAGCACCACAACAGCCCTCCTTTCCTTCAATGACTGCTTCAACAAAAAACGCAATAATAGCATCCTTACCTCTGCTCTCTTTATCGATCTATCCAAAGTCTTCGATATGGTCAATCACAAAATACTAATAAACTTACTTAAATCTTTCGCACTAGACACAAGTGCTATAAAGTGTTTCCACTCCTATCTTCATAACAGACAGCAGGCAGTTGTTTGGCACAATAACTTATCCAACCACCTATCCATTTCCCTTGGAGTCCCGCAAGGCTCAATTCTTGGCCCTCTTCTGTTTTCAGTTTTCATTAATGATCTTCATACTACTATTCCTCTTGCAACCTGTATACAATATGCAGATGATTCTACTCTGATTTGTTCTGCCTCTTCCCCCTCCGAACTTCACTCTATCACCCAACAGACATTGCAAACTGTAGAAATGTGGTTCCTAAAGTGATTCTTAATCTTAAACCCCAAGAAAACCAAATTATTACTTTTCTCCCCCACCCGTAAATCCTCTCCACTCAGCTTCTCTGTCTTGTCAAGTAATGGCACCTATAGTTCCCCTGATCCAACTACCAGGCTCCTGGTAGTGGAGATTGACAACAATCTAAACTCTGACACTCACCTGAACAACACTATAAAACCAGTTAACATAAAACTAGGCTCATTGTACATAATTAAACCATTCCTTACTCCATTTGCCAGAACATCCATTGCCCACTCACACCTAATTTCCACCCTCCTTTATGCCTCCTCTATCTACACTAATTTGTCCAAAGCTAACCTCAGCAAAATGGCTGTTGCTTACAACAGTATTGCTAGATTTTCCTCTGGCTCTACTTTTAGATCTCACCACTGCATAAACTTAATCCAATTAGGATGGCTTGAGCTACAAAACCTGATTTTATTTCACCAACTCTCCATAGCCCATAAAATCCTGTACAAACCCTTTAATACTCCCATACTCACTACTGTTATTACTCCTTACTGCAATCTTAAAAGCCTACGCTCTTCTAATAAACTACTTATTTCCACTTGTAAATCTGGAACTCCCTTCCTGACAATCTCACTGCACTCTCTTCTCCTCCCTGCTTTAAATCCCAACTCAAATCTCACCTCAAAACCCACTGGCTCTGCCCATGTACTAACCCTGATTAGCTTTCTATATCCTCACAAGTACTTACTATTTTTTTCTGATTACAGAACTTCAGCTAACACTTCCCTATTTCTTCTATCATGCTCAATTTGTACACCTTTTAATTTTGTAGTTTTTTGTAGTTAATTTCTAATATTTCTTCTGCAAATATATGCTAATGAATATTCTCATAGCTAATTGTTTTTTTTCTGTTATTAATGTATGCTTTTGGAGCTTTTCTCCCCGGGCCTCTGCTGAAAATGAACATATATCCAGTTGGACCAGCCTGGTCAACAAATGTAAAATAAAATAATAAAATAAATAGAATATACCAGAGAGACTATGTGTCTCAAAGGATCCCCACACTATGGAATAAGCTTCCTATCCAAGTGAAGCAGAGCTCACCCCTGACCCTATTGAAACAAAACCTTGATCGTTGGATGGGAAATCACAAATTCACCCATGGTCTGGCCCCCATGTCTCTGATGGACAGAGGTTAACAGCAAATAAATGAATCCTCAATTAACATACCCCTCCCCACATAACCCTTAGCTACCGCCTTACGAACATACCTCCACCATGTAGGTGTCCATGGTACATGGGGAGAAAACTGGGTTGGGCTGCACAGATAGACTTATAAAGACCCCGGTGGTCATTAGCCTAGTATAAACCCTGTGTTAGTGACTACTGGTTTTAACTAAAAAAATCACCCTGTATACTGATGTTTCAGAGGAAGGCATTGGAGCAGAGCTTTCTCAAGATATTCAAGGTGAGGAACACTCTTTTATGCTATATCAGTACAAAGTCCAGCAACGCAGAAAGGAGATTGCCATTAAAAGAGGGTGTCTAGCAATAAAGTAAGCATTCTCTTCCTTGAAGTATTATTTATTTGGCAGACACTTCACCTTAGTAAATGACCATTCCCCCTCTACAGTTGTTAACTGAACAGATAGATGGCACTAGCAAGTTGTGTCAAATCTTCCAGTTTACAGTGACCCACACGTCTGAACTAGCCAGCTGGAATACTGATCATAATGAGTCCAAAATCCATGATTTTGTGTTGGAGGAGGTTGTAACATTTTGTGGACAAAAAAGTACATTGTGTCCTTAACTTCAAGGTAAAGAGACGTGCACGTGGAAACATTCATGCAGAGCTGTGGTCTGGAACCTGAATGCATTAGCTAACAAGGCACTAATTGCCAGTTATTGTTGAATAAATGTAGGTACCCTGCAACTGCAAATCAGGAAGATAGTTCCACATCTAGAGGATAAGCAAAGAGGTAAGACAGATCTTTTCTGAAAACACTGGAGATGGGAAGTATGACAGCCAGTCATGGTCTGATTTGGAGTTGTATCTAGTACAGGTACCTGTTATACAGATCTGGCATCTGGGCCTGGTCAAGGCTTGTAGCTTTGGAGGTTTCTTTTGAGAGCATCCCTGTTAGTCTGTATGATTAATCCAATGATGGAGAAAAAAAATAAGGTGCTGTTGTTTTTTGTTGCTGTTGCAAAGCTAAGTTTCTTGTTTTATTTGTGTTGTGGAATTACAGAATGATGTAATATATGATAAAAATCAAACCACCTATAATTTTTTAGTTTGTACTTTGGCATTACTGAACAAGCCTGCATTTTATAAAACCAGTGCCTCTGGTGTTTCCTTGAACTTACACAATGCATATTTACACACACACACACACACACACACACACACACACACACACACACACACACACACACACACACACACACACACACCTGCATTCATGTTAACTTAAGTGGATGTAAAATATCTCACTGCACTTATTAAAAAATAGGGTTGCTTTACTTGCGAAAACTATATCTAAATGATGACTGTTGGCTTATTAAAACTGTATATTCAGCATAGCTGCATAGTGGTCTTAGTCAGCAAGATCAATTAATTAATGACACATAATTTCTGATGTATAAAATAAGAGGGGGGGGGGTCTAATCCTACAAAGTCAGATACGTTGATCTCTTATGGAGAAGGATTGTTGGCCTGGAATAAGGATTCTGGGTGGTGTACCTACAGTAAAGATGGAATGTTCATGTTGTCTTCATTAAAAGACCAACTCAGGAATCAACATAAAAGGAAATTTAGTGGAGCCTAAGAAGAAGAAAGTGTTTCCTGAGAGCTGTACAACACTGTAGGTATAATGCCTGTCTCTTGATGAAGCAGAAGGTAAATTACTGGAATTTTACCTAGAGTGATTGTTAGTCCTTATTCTCTGGGGACTTTTGGACACTGACAAATGTTATGGTATAATGGGCAAGTAGTCTTTGTATATCTTTCAGTTTCATTTTACTTATTTGGTGCAAAAGCTTTTGCCATGGTTTCAGTAATCTATATTGGTAAATTATGTACTACTGCTTTTAGGTTTTGGTTTTGCAAAAAAACTGTATAAATATATATATATATATATATATATATATATATATATATATATATATATATATATATATATATATATATATATATTATTGGACTCTAATCTTCGGTGTATTTAATAGATCAAAGCATTTTTAATGCAACGTATGCAAAAAGTGCTGACTTATTTTTCCTTTTCCTGTTTGAACAGGCTATACTGTTTGAGCCCATTTACTTCACTTAGACAAACATTCCTGTAGTGACTAACAACCCTCTGTGGCCAGCCCTGTGCTATAAGCTGTGTTGGTTAGAATGTATCTACACCTCATTTTCTGAGTAAAGAATGCTTGATCCAAAATCTACAGTAGAAAAATTGTTGCAAATTATAGCCACTGCAGCTGAAAGCATGGTTTCCATTAACAAAGCAATAACAATGCCCAAAACCCTTTCCCTGCTGAACAAACTGACCAGCAGGGATGGCCTTGAGGTATAACTAATTGCTTTTTAGAGGTATGCCCTTCAGAAGGAATAGTGCAGGTTATTAGACAGAAATGCTTTCTCTTTCTTTCTTTCTTTCTTTCTAGCTTACTGGAAAACCACTGAAGGCTTTTGTGACTATAGAAAAGACTAACTATAAGGACTACAACAAAACAGAAAACACTGACTAGTTTTATCTCTGAAAACGAATTGTCCAGTTTCATAGCTGGGCATTTTTCTCTTATAAAGTAGTAATGTTTCAGTTATGTGAATTGAACAAAATATTCAAAGTTGTGGTTTGATCTGGAGGGTCAACATTCTAAAATGGTAGAGTCGTTACCTATTCATAAGTTTAAAAGAGCTTTGCCTTTTAATTTATTAAAGTGGGTGTTTCAAAGGGTAGCCACTTGAAATGCTGGTACTTGGATTGTCATATTCCGAAAAGTGAAGACCAAAAGACTGAAAATCTGGACTTACATATACTATGTTGAGACTGACATTTCTCAAAGCATTTTCTTTTCTCCAAGGTATATGATCTCAGAGTTGGTGTGTGTGTGTGTGTGTGTGTGTGTGTGTGTGTGTGTGTGTGTGTGTGTGTGTGTGTGTATATATATATATATATATATATATATATATATATATATATATATATATGGGTTCCCTTCAGAAGCTCGAAATACTGAAATCTCGAATTTCAGTATTTCGAGCCCATGAAGCTGAATCCACAGAACAGCGAAAGTTCAGAAGCACGAAATTCAAAACCTTGAATACCGGAGGTTATGAATTTCGCGCTTCTAAACTTCCACTGCAGTCATGTCTTCAGGTAAGTATGTGTGTGTGTTAAAGGGTTTGGGTAGGGGCTGTGGTGTGTGTCAGTGTGTTTTGTTGCTGTGGTGTGTGTGTGCAAGGAGAATGTAGCTTGTGTGGTGGTGTTTTGTGTGTGTTTGTATGTAGTGCGACCTTGGAGTGAGAATATTTAAAGGAGTACCGCCCCCACAGACTCAAAAAACACGTTTAAAACATCATGGTGTGGTGTTTCCTACACTTTAACAGCACTCTGGGATTATTTACAGGATTTTAAATATTTTTATATGTAATTCCAGACTCTGACCACCTGGAGGCTGGCATATTGACGTGGCTTGGATAAATCAGGTTGCCATCCAGTATCCCAGAAATCATTGTTTGGCTCAAAAATGTTACATCATGCAGGCCTCCGTTTGCCTAAAGTTCCTGTCATTTCATAGATGTTGCATGTGTACAAAGTACTGAGTAAAACAGAACAGTGTAAGTAACATTCCCTGCTGCTAGATGACTACTTAAAACAGAAACAGTGCAAATGCCACAGAACACACTCCTGTTTACTGCTGCCTTTTTTTCTAATTTAGTTTAAATAGCACTAATTTGTGAGACAATGAATTCCAGTCCATTTACTTCTCCCCTCCCCCATAACACTTAGCTTCCCTAGCTGTCAAAGTCCTGAGGGTAATTTGACCTGGTAATTCCATTGATTGGCAGATCTCAGCAGGGTGCTTGAGTCATGTAATTTAATCTTTGCTCTAGCATTTCCTTTGTTAGGGGGACATTTTTTGCTGCACTATAGCCATGGACTTACTTGACTGCAATCACATCCAGTAAGGTCTTGCACCAAGGAGCTAAAGAATAAAACATTTATACTATTAACCAGTTTAGATCTTTATTAATTTAAGTGTTAAGGTATCACTTCATGCTTCCACCTTGTTAAAAATTGAGATTTACATGTGCAAAGTGTGTTGGTATGCAGTGTTTGCCTTCATATGTTTTTACTCCACTGGTTGGTTTGCAAAAAAAACTTTTGCAGTGTCCCTGGATTTGTCTTTGTACATACAACCCACATTGCTATATTTTCCCCTTCCCTTTTCTTGTGTCCAGAAGTCACTTATAACAAAGTAAATTTTTTATTGATTTTTTTTTTAAATAAAAGGACATCAAGGTTAACTTACCTTGAATCAGATAATGGATGCCACTACAAAGAATCACTGTTGAAATATGTGTGCATGGACAAAATCCCTTACTAAATCTATTTGCCAGCCTCCAGTTCAATTGGTGCTATGGCTTTAATATACTGGTGTGTTTGCTCATGCCTTCCAAATATCTCCACCATTACATACCACTTTTGCAGTGTAGTAACCACCTGGCATGCCCATACACCTTTAGCCATCAATATGCAGCTACTCCTGTTCATGAGTATGTGAATTCATTTTCAGACTTAAGGTGTGGAAGCTGCACTGAATAATTCTAGGTGCTTGTTCAGGTTTCACATGGTGCTTGCTTAGAGCTATTCTCATGTTAAGCCACTATGAATATGTTGCACTGCCACCTCTGATACAAGGGTAATGTTTTAATCTTTCTATTCCCGCACTGCACACTAGCAGTATCTGGTGCAAATACAACAGAGAAGTATGCAAGTGATACACCACCTAAGCATCATTTGCCATGCAGAATGTATAAGTATGCATACCAAATTTCTGTGTTCCCAAACATCGGTGTTACTACACTACTACTGAATTAAATGAACAGCACTCAGGCTGGGGGAAGGACAAGGGAGCCATGACATCACAGAATGGGTGGGTCTTATTATTTTAGTTAGAATCAGATGACGGCTGTGGTGATGTCACTTTGGGGGAGGGAACTGATTAAAAAAAAATGTACCTGCACTGCCTGGCCTTGATGATGTCAGTAATTGGGCGACTCCAGCAAGCTTTATTCAAACTTGAGAGAATCATTTTGTAAGTGAAACCATCACAGTATGAGAATGTAGGCTTCTGTTACAGAAGTAAGGGGAATTATAAAAATTGTAAATGCTTTATTGTTGTTGCTTTAAAGAGGACAATTTAAATAGGGAGGAAAAGGGCCGTGAAGTTGAGGAATACATTAGAGAAACCTGTTGTACTCCTTTAAGTAGGGGGGGGTGTGGGGAGCGCAGTAGTCAGATTGTGTGTGTTTGTGTGGAGAATGGTGTGTGTGTGTATGTGTGGTAGTACCGTGAAATTCAAAATCTCCGGTATTTCAGGTTTTGAATTTCGCGGTTTTCAGGTTTCGCTGTTTACTGAAATTCGAGATTTCAGTATTTCGAGCTTCTGAAGTGAATCCATGCATATATACATACATATATATATATATATATATATATATATATATATATATATATATATATATATATATATATATATATATATATATATATATATATATATATATATATATAGGGGCTTGTCCCCTGCAAAAAATCAAGTTTAAAGGAGAAGAACGGTGTTCAATATTTGTTGTCTCCTTTATTTTTGGTATTTTTTTATTGTGCTGAGGGACTCAGCAATCCAGGTCTCAGAATTTTATTTTATTTATTTTATTTATTTATTTATTTTAGTGTGACATGGACAAACCTGAAGAAATGCATAAAAGAAGCTAAGGGGGAATACTGGAGGAAAGTACTAAACCACTTCAAGGACATGAGGATACCAGACAGTTGTGGCAGAGTATACAACAAATTACAGACTATAAAATGAGAGCTGCACAATGTGATGATAACACTGACTTCCTAGACAGGCTGAATACCTTTTTTGGAAGATTTGAGGAGAGGGACACCACAGCTGTGCAGAGGTTACATATAGAGCAGTATGATGCAGTACTCAGCCTTAGCCTGATGGAAGTAAAAAAGGTGCTATAGAAAGTCAATCCCAGAAAAGCAGCTGGTCCAGATAATATCTTGGGTAAGGTGTTAAAGAGCTGTGCAGACCAGCTATGTTCAGTACTCACTGATATATTTAACACCTCTCTGAGCCTAGCAAAGGTCCCTTCATGTTACAAAGTAACAAATATCATCCCTCTACCCAAAAAGGCCTCACCCTCCAGCTTGAATGACTTCAGGCCTGTTGTACTAACATCCACAGTTATGAAATGTTTTGAGAGGCTACTCAAGAAACACTTGTTTGTGGAATTACCATCAACTTTTGATCCACTGTAGTTTGCCTACAGAGAAAACAGAAACATGGCGGATGCAATAGCGGTTGCAGTGCTTCTTACTCTTGAGCATCTGGATAGCAAGGACAGCTATGTGAGAATGCTATTCATCGACTTTAGCTCAGCATTTAACACAGTTGTCTCTATGCAGTTGATCAATGAGCTAGTACATCTGGGCATCAGCAAACACCTCTGCAATTAGATCCTGGGCTTTTTGATTAACAAGCCACAGAAGGTTTGTGTGGGCAAGAATACTTCTAGAAGTGTAACACTCAACACAGGTGTTCCTCAGGGTTGCGGTCTCAGCCCTCTATTGCTTACTATTCTAACCCATGACTGCACAACAAACTTCAGTACAGATCATATCATTAAGTTTGCTGATGATACCACAGTCATGGGTCTCATTGGGCGAGAGGATGAGAGTGCATACAAAGAAGAGGTTAACACACTGATTGCCTGGGGTACAAGAAACAACCATGACCTGAATGTAAGTAAAACAAAAGAGATCATCATAGACTACAGGAAGAGGCAAACACCCCCTACACCACTCCTGATCAATGGTGAGATGGTGAACAGGGTATGCGGTACCAAATTCCACGGAGATCATATCTCTGATGATCTCTCTTGGTCCAGGAACACTTGCCACATAGTGAAAAAAGCACACCAACACCTCCACTTTTTGAGAAGACTCAAAAAGGCAAAACTACCATTGTCAGCACTTTCCACCTCCTACAGAGCAGCAATTGAAAGCATCCTAACATCTACTTTTTTGGTATGGTATCGGAGCTGTTCGGTCACAGATAAGAAATCACTGCAGAGAGTGGTGAGAGTTGCCAAGAGGATAACTGGCATTAGTCTGTCCACAATCCAGGATCTTTATACATTGAGGAGCCTAAAGAGAGCCACCAAAATACTAAATGATACAACTCATCCTGCAAACAGTCTGTTTATGAGCCTGTCATCGGGTAAAAGATACCGCAGTATTCTGTGCAGGACAACTAGATTCAAAGAAAGTTTTTATCCGAAGGTGATCAGACTTCTTAATCCCAACATTAGGTTTGATCACTGACAGGTCAGGAAGTCTGGACTTCTCATTCCTTGTGCAATATTATTTTATTTATTATTTATTAAGCCCAGCCAGCCTCTATAATGTATACTACTAACTCACTTGCAATATTTTTTTTCTTCAGCTGCTACTGATATGTGCTTGTTCACCCATAACGTTGTACGTGGCTCATGTGCAATACTACTACCTGGACTTTGCTGCAAGATGTGTATTTTTAGTATCTTAACAAGTGTGTGTTTCTAGGAATATATGTAGCTATATATGTAAGTGTAGAGTTGATTTATAAGATGGTGGCAGTATTATTATATGTTGTTTTAAATTATGTCTTTCTATGTATGTGATTTCTTTTTTGTCTGTCTCACGATGAGCTGATTGCATGGAATCTTATTTAATCTACACTTGTGTACATCTAAATGACAATAAAGTTATTTTTGACTTGACTTTTTTTACTTTTTTTAATAGGGAGTTATTTCAAAGTTACTATAATGATGCTGAAATATTATTTGGTGATTAAACTATGTTCAGAGCTGAGTAATATAGATCTGTGGTAAAGTATGCATCAACTTCTTTTAGCAAATAGTAAATATCAGCTGCAGACATGCTATTTTTTAAATGTGGAAAAAGCTCCATATAGCAAGATTTTTATCCTTGCTATGGTAACACTGTTACACCTCTGCAAACTGCAGCCAGTGAAATGTGTACTGTGAATGATGTTATGCCTATGGAATGTGATGAACTGCCTGTCTGCAAGGATAGTATTGCTGGCCTTTCACTGCTGTATCACAGTTAAGTTAATTAAATGCATTTTCTTAATTGACAGCCAGGAACTGCAGGCATTACTGGATTTGGGTTTTATGGTCATGCTTATAAAATTATAGTAGTTAGTAAAAATAATTCTTTCACTATGAAAGCAGCGCAAATAGTCTGCATACACAGAGTTAAGAAACAGTATCCAATTACTCAAGTGAAATTACAGACCGTGTTTGGGAAATTGGTTTGTCCTTTTGCCGTAGCTTCCAGTTTAACACGTGAAATGATAACAGGGAATTAATTTTCTTACTTTAAAGACTTAGGTAGATAATGAGGTGAAAATACTCATTTAGACATGCAACCTTATCAGTGTGGAGAGAGGAAACAGGAAATAAATAAGCACACAGGTACAGCTCTACACAACCTGGGAAATGGACAGCAACATCCTGATGAACTCACTCATAAGTGTATATGTGTCCAGTAAAGATCAAGGAATGATGTTAGAAATTCTCAAAAGTACTAAAATTTGGTTAAGGTTGCAGAGGTAAGAACATGCACACCTAAAAAAAAAAAAAAAATTTGAGATATATAGAAGCACACACCTATTACACTGCAAAACGATGTCAGGTTACAAGTTAAAGGATCTGCATCTGTGGGTGTTTAACTTAATACGACAGTTACTGAATGTAGAAAAGTCAGACAGACAAACCATGAAGCAGAATTAACTGAGGCAAAGGTAAATGTATGTATCTGCGGTAGTGGTGCTGCGGTAGCATTGTCGCCTCACAGTAAGATGCTGTCCAGTTCGATTCTCAGCTAGAGCGTCTTCTGCGTGGAGAAATGCATGAATGGGCGTACCTTTGTTGAAGGTTGTGTGTCAGGGCTGGCAACTCGGCACGTAAAAATCAACTGCCAATCATTAGCGGACCGGAGTTCTGCTGTGGCAACCCCTAACCGGGAAAAGCCGAAAGACACAACAACAAAGGTAAATGTATGTCTTATGGCAGAGCAGCCTACAGGAACAATGCTGGTTAAAGTAAGAAAAGTTCAAGCTGTAATGTCTTACCCTTGAAGTATCATAAAGCAGGGAGTAGGCCTGACTAGAACTGAAGAGAAAAGAATCCATTACCATAGCTCTCAACAGGTCAGGAGGGACACATCTCAGCTGAATCAGGGACAAATCCAAAAATATTCAGGGACAGTCAGGGACACTTTTAAAATATTAGCACTATTAACTTAAAATATTGACAGAATAAGAGAATATGAATTGATATACATTTTCTGGACTAAACAGTCTATAACTCTAATTATTATAATTATTTAATAAGTGCAATTTACCACCTTTTTTCCAACAGTCATCAGTTTTAAGAGGGACAGACCTAAAATTTGTGTCAAAATAGGAGATGTCCCTGAAAATCAGGAACAGTTCAGAGGTATGTCTAAAAGGGTGCATTCCAAAAGGTGGAAAATGTACAACTTGAGCAGAATTCAGAAACTTTTATAAAACAAAAACTGCAAGACCCAAAAATGAAGAATTCTAAGCAACTAGTCACTGAGTACAGAGAAGGAAAACTTAACAAAGAAGAAAAACTTCACCAGTTTAGTTAAAAAGAAGAAAAAGAAGCTGGTGAGAGTTCTAACCCATTTCTATCAGTGAAGAGCAGAAAACTGAGTTAAAGGAAAACTCTCTAAGTAAATAAAAGAGTAAAACTGAAGGCAAATTTTGTTCAGACGCCATTCACAGAGGGAGAGCAACCCACAAAAGGTAATATCCACTCACACTGACACAAAGGGGAGAGCAACTTAAACAGAGAAAGAGTTTTCATTAATAAATAAAATGGTTTTAAGAACTGCCTCGCAGAGCAGACTGGATCCAGCACCAAAGTGAAACTACTCCACAGGAAAAGGTTAAAACCTTACCAGAATCACAGAAAAAAGTTATGCAAAATGAGGTAGAGAAGATGCTCAAAATGCAGGTGATAAAGGAGCAAAAAAGCAAATGCAACAGCCCCTGTAGTGGTAGTCCCAAAGCCTGATGGAACATTAGGTTCTGTAATGATTTTAGAACAGAATTCCAAAAAGTAATAGTTACCAAGTGCCTAGGGTTGGTGAACTTATAGAAAGACTGGGAAAGGCAATATTTTTGACCACATTAGATTTAACAAAAGGATGCTGATAGATGCCCTCTAACAGTTGAAACTAACGAAATAACGGCTTTTGACACTAGATGTATTCCTGTATACCGTTGTCCCATTTTAACTGCATGGTGCCTCAACAACCTTGCAGAGATCATATAATAATAATAATAATAATAATAATACCAATTTGCTAACCAGGTAGGTAGACCCACAGTCCCTTTTCAAGGGCAACCATGGAGCAGTGTCTGGTTAAGTGACTTGCTCAAGGTGAATCAAGCCTTGTACTACAGAAACTACAGGTCACAGCCTTAGCCCTCAGTACCAAGTACCTAGATGATACAATAATTCTCTCAGAAGATTCGGACTCTCATTTAACTAAGATACAGGCTGTTCTTGACTCTGTGAAACAGGCTGGATAAGTTAAGTATTGCAGATATGTTATTGATAGAATGACTGTTAGGCCCCAGGGAGAAAAAGTGTGGCTGTTAAAAATGGCCTATTCTTTGAACTCAGAATCAAGTAAGGACATTCTTTGGGTTAGTCAGGTACTACTGAAAATTTGTACCCCACTTTGCCTCAATACCTTGCTCTGTTACAGATTTAACAAAATTAAAAAAAAATGCCCCACAAGTTTAAAAGTATATCACAGGCAGATAATGCCTTTAACTGTCTAAATTTAATACTCTGTTCAGAGCCTGTCATAGCCTCTGTGGATTAGAATATGCCTTTTACTGTTTTTACAGTTTATAATGGATGTGCCAGAAACAGGCTGCAGTGTTATCACAGACATTTAATGGAGAAGAGCATCCCACATGCTGTTTGACAAGGAATTAAGTAGAGCTTATATCCAAGTATGCAGCTATTGAGAGTCTTCTTCTTCTTTTGGTTGCTCCCGTTAGGGGTCACCACACCGGATAATCAGTTTCCATTTCTTCCTGTCCTCTGCATCTTGCTCTGTCACATCAACCACCTGCATGTCCTCTCTCACCACATCCATAAACCTTATCTTAGGCCTTCCTCTTTTCCATTTACCTGGCAGCTTCATCCTTAGCATCTTTTTCCCAATATACTCTGCATTCCTCCTCAGCACATGTCCAAACCATTGTAATCTTGCCTCTCTGGCTTTGTCTCCAAACCTTCCAACCTGGGCTGACCCCCTAATATACTTATTCCTAATCTTGTCCACCCTCATCACACCCAGTGCAAATCTTAACATCTTTAACTCTGCCACGTCCAGCTCTGACTCCTGCCTTTTTGTCAATGCCACTGTCTCCAACCCATATAACATAGCTGGTCTCACTACTCTCTTGTAGACCTTCCCTTTCACTCTTACTGGTACTCGTTTGTCACAAATCACTCCTGGCACTCTTCTCCACCAACTCCATCCTGCCTGTACTCTCTTCTTCACCTCTCTTCCACACTCACCTCTACTCTGATCTGTTGATCCCAAGTATTTAAACTCATCCACCTTCGCCACCTCTACTCCCTGCATCCTCACCATTCCTCTATCCTCTCTCTCATTCACACACATATATTCTGTCTTAGTCCTGCTGACCTTCATTCCTCTTCTCTCTAGAGCATATCTTCACCTCTCCAGGGTCTTCTCCACCTGTTTCTTACTCTCACTACAGATCACAATGTCATCTGCAAACATCATAGTCTACGGGTACTCCTGTCTGATCTCGTCTGTCAACCTGTCCATCATCATTGCAAATAAGAAAGGGCTCAAAGCTGATCCTTGATGAAATCCCACCTACTTATGCAGCTATTGAGAGTGAATTCTTAAACCTTACATTGGCATTACTCTTGCTGAAATATTACTTTCTTGGCAGGGAATTCATGTTTCTTACAGACCATGCAAGATGGAAATACAAAACTCTGCAGATGGGCAGTCTTTCTACAACTCTTTATGTTTACAGTAAAACACAGACAGCAGCTGACCCACAATAATTCAAATGTCCTGTCTAGGGCTCATAGCTCATCTGTTGGGCAGGATACCAACAGTTTCAGGCTAGGGATGTCAATGTAACACAGTTTGGTAGATCTTGCCAAAGTGGTGCTTAAATGATGGCCATTACTTTAAGAAAATGATGTAGTCAGCATAGCTACATGGCTGCTTTGTCAAGTGATTTGTGAAGTATAAAAGAAAGGGTTCTAACCCTACAAATTCAGAGAAGTTGGCCTCTCATGGTGGGGGATCATTGTGGGTGATGTACCTGATACAAAGAATGAACATGTGTGTAGAAACTTGGGAATCTTCCTAAAAGGGAATCCGGAAGTGGTGGAGAAGAGAGTTTTGCCTAAGAGCGTTTGTATGCTGTGATTATAATTCCTGTATCTTACTGAAGTAGAAGAGAATTACTGGGCCTTTACTTGAGAGTGACTGTTATTCCTTATTTTCTGGAATCCTTTGGAGTTTGACAAAAAGTACTATGAAGCAAGTAGCCTTTGGGTATTCTGAAAGAAGCATAATGCCACCATACAGGGGTAAATAGTGTAGCGAACTTAATACAGAACAGTTCAACACCACTTAGGTATGCATGAGAACCAGTATAGCACCATCATACTGTTGACAGAGCTACATAATGAAACCTTGTAGCTGTGATAATGGCAGCAACCATGTTGCTGGAAGAACAGTGTTATAAATGGTCACATGATCCAAAGGAATGCATCTGGCAGGTGGAGTTCCTAACACTATGCATGCTCACATGAGTATCAGAGTGCCCCACAGCTGTGACATATACACTAAGGCCCGCCCATACAAGAACATCACAGCAAAATGGTTAGGCATTTCATGAGTATCAGAGTGCCTCACAGCTGTGACATACACACTAAAGCCAGCCCATACAAGAACATCACAGCAAAATGCTGAGTCATTTCATGAGTATCAGAGTGCCCCACTGCTGTGGCATGCACCCTAAGGCCAGCCCATACAAGAACATCACAGCAAAATGCTGCGTCATTTCATGAGTATCAGAGTGCATCACAGCTGTGACATACACACTAAGGCCAGCCCATACAAGAACATCACAGCAAAAGGCTGAGTCATTTCATGAGTATCAGAGTGCCCCGCAGCTGTGACATACACACTAAGGCCAGCCCATACAAGAACATCACAGCAAAATGCTGAGTCATTTCATCACATAAATGGGGAGAGCCTATAGGCAGAAACAGGAAGAACAAGCAGAAAAACACAAGACAGCAGGAGGGAAGACAAGTCTAGATTGAAGAAAAGTATACTTTTAAAGTGATAGATACCAATTTTTAATTTTTTAAGAAGGGAAGGTATCAAGGAGAAAGTGCAGGTTGGAAGGAGGGTATACAAGAGGAAGTAAGTGCAGACAAACAAACGTACAGTGCTGACAACCTCTACAAGGGAGGTAAGAACCCATAAGAAGGCAATGATGGACAGATGTAGACTGGCAGAGGGTGTATAACTGGGGATGAAGAGGACTGAACTACAAACGGGGGACAGGGAGTGACACATAAGGATGGGAAAATGATGATGGATAGGGTGGGATAAGGATGGCCTACTTGACAGTCTCAGGGAAAGAACCCACTCAAATGTTAGTCACCTCAATGGCTGACATCATGGGCAGGTTCCACCTTTGGTGACCTGATGAAAGGTGCTAGTCAGCCCTGTGGCTCAATCAACCCCACAAGGAGATGCTTGATGGTACCAGTGCAGGCATCCAGTCACCAGTTAATGTTGGTCCTCAGCAGCTACTGCACATCCCACAGGATGACCCAGGAGGACCCCCCCCAGACTGCGCTAAAATAAGAAACTTTCACTCCTTTCTCAAAGCTGGACACAAAGGCCACCAGTGACCCATTTGGGTCAAATTCAATAGGGTGACTTTCATCACCCTGCAAAGAGGCAAGCCCAGGGAGTACTGTAGACCCAATGTTAGACACAGTGGCTGTGCAGAATATAGTGGCTGTTACCTCACCACAGCCCATACCACAGATGATCCTGTAGCACAAGAAACTGAATGAAAAAAAGAGAAACAAATACAACAGATCAGTATGTGTCTTAAACTTAATTAAATAGTACAATACTGTAAACAGTTCCTTACACTTAGTCTGCATACAACATTTTCCTTACTACAGAAGGCAATTACAGCTAAAGTGAAAGTGCTAATGTACAGTGTTAAACCAATTACAAAATGCTTACAATAATAAGGTAGCCCCCTCTTACTAACTTATTTGTTTCATTGGCAGAGGAGTTTCATGTGGTGCCTCTGCAAGTCACTATACTTGTGCCTGCAGTACTTGCCAGAAGGGGTGATGCAAGTGGCATCAGTCAACACACTGTCAGGCTGGTGCCAGACATCATGGTTATAGTGGGACCCTTATACTTCCACAGCAGGTATTCCTATGATCCTCATGCAGCTGCTGTAGGAAGATTTTGCTTTCCTTACTGCATCATGTGGGAACTTAGCTGAACTCAGTGTTTGAGGATGCCATATCCACTCTACAGGTCTAAATGAAAAGAAAAGTGATAGCTCAGTGTGCATGACCTCATGTACTTAACACTGCATGCTGTGCATCACTAGACAATATGGTAGAATGATGCAAGGCATCATTAGCATGGCTTCGCAGTGGACATGCATGTCCACAAGCACACGCACACACACACACACACTCTCACACACACACACACACACACACACACACACACACACACACACACACACACACACACACACACACACACACACACTTACTGCACATGACTGTCAAGCTGAGCGCCTCTTCGGCCCACTTCAAAACGAGCACTGGTGATTGGATGGGAGACAGGAAATTCACCCCGGGGATCACGTCAGTCACCCTGCTAGACAGGGGTCCAGGGAAGTAAATATTCTGGGAAGAAATAGCCAGGGAATTGTTATGGCTAGGCTTGTATAGGCCCTAGGGCCGATAGCCTAGTACCAGCCTATGAACCTATGATCTTCAAGGCCAGGAGGGGGCAGACACCAGTATCATAGCACCAACTGTGACTGATAATATATCAAATCACAGATGAAGTTCAGTGCCACCTGTGCTAAATCAACACCTGATTAGCATAAAACACAAAGTCCAAATGGCTGCTTATGTAAATGAAATGCTGGAACAACAAATGAGTACAATTGTATACAGAGCACCATCCAGCATGACAATCAACAGCAACGAAAAGTCAAACTGCTGATGAAATATCCAAAAACAAGTGTAATAGTAGAATAACTAGTGAAACAGTGAATATGGTTAGCGTTTTCATGGTCACAAACACCACTTCTTCAGACCTTCATAAAAAATCCATTGTACTAACATACCTTCTTTTAAACCAATTCATACAGTTGTTAACCTATAGGAGAGCTTTCTCAATTAAATACAGCTACTAACTGTTTAACTCTTACCTATCCAATACTCTTAAAACATATAATGAATTACATTTACATAAACAGCTGCACATATACACATACATTCTACTCTTATCTAACCCTTAAAAATATTTTTAATTAAAATTCATCCCTATTAACATTAATAAACCATTCATTATTACTTAAAACATTCATTATTACATAAAAACATTTATCAAAAACTAATAACAATAAAAATTCATGCTGTTTATTTAAACAGACTCCTATTCTTTAAAATGGGTTATTTTGGTATTCTATCATTCAACCCTTTTACCCAGTCTGCCCTTAATCTAATTATCCAGCATGTTTCCGAGGTCTCAGTGTTGTTTCTGATATCTCATCCTCTTTCATTTTCATGTGCTGACGTATACGATAAGATGAATAGAAAATGAAGGTATCGTATATGTGAGCACATACAGCACATAAGGAAGGGCACTGATACTAATGCACTGGCCAAACATGTTTTAGTTACAGATCAAACCCATACTTTTGAGTTTACAGTGATAGAGCAAGTTTATGAAAATAAACTATTAATAAAATAAATATCAAGGAATATATAAAATAAATATCAAGGAACAGTGCAGGACAGGTTGCATCTGGGGGTGGTGCTCAGCCTGACAGGGAATATAGTCAGACCAGGTTGCTGCCCTGCTGTGGATGGTTTGCGACAACTGCGTACTGTATGTGCATGGACTGCATAGTGTGCTACAGGGGATATGAGGCCTCCAGTGCACCAGGCACAGATTTTGCTGATGGCACATGCCCAGTGAACACCAAACATTGCTAACATACTCACTGCTTCCACACTATGACACAGTGGCAGAATGGTGACATCAAAATAGCACACATCTGCTATGGCCACCCAAAGTACTGAGACAATTGTCACCTATCACTGATGATAATGCATACACACACTGATCCATATGTGTAACCCCCCCCCCCCCAGTGTGCAAGTCTTGTCACTGGAATAAAGGAATGGACATGGCTTGTAAAGTTCACCATAGCAGGGATGAAGGAGCTATTACAGGCCCTACATGCATGACATACATATCTGTGAGAATGGTAAAGCAGACAAGGCCTTCTGGAACCAAGTGTGGCAGAGACTGGTGTAGAACATCAATGCAGTGTGTGGCCATACTGGGACAACTATACAGGTGCCTTGTTGGACCACAGATATGTTCCTGCATGCCAAGATCCAGACACAGGAAATTGCCAGAGACAGGTTGACCACTGAGACTTGACCACCAACACAGGAATTTCATAGGGGTGCAGTATGTCCTGGTTTTCCTCATGGGGAATGTGAGAGAACACTCATACCTGGCTGTGGCTTAGATGTGGAAGCTGGGCTGGAGAGGACTGCCCAAGTGACTGTACAGGATGCACCACCAGGTTAGTAGTAGCCTGCATCATTAGTGTTGGACACTGACTTAAAAAAAGTGAATGGTTTACTGAGACAAAAACGTCTGCATATTTGCCATCCAGGAACATCAAGGCTGCAACTATGACAATATGTACCACAAAGTATGTGTGTGCTCATATGACTGGCATACACTAGTCTCTGGACCACATGGTAATAGGAGTCACAGATGTGATCTAGCATTGCCACAGTGTAGGTGTTCTGTGTTTCCATTTTCTGCAACATAGTTAAGATGATATGGAATAATCATTCACTCCTTTGTTTTTTAAAATTATTTAGAATTCTCTGTAGATTTCATAAGTCACCTGTGGCGAACAATATTAAAAAATAACTGACTTGGCAAATTCATCTGTCACTGTGTGTTCTGTTTCCTTCAATGTTTTTTTTTTTAGAGTATTAATGTGACTTATCATAGACATTGTACATAACGTAAAAGTAAGAATAATTACATTATCCCAACAAAGTAATACGCTTAGCCAACAGTTTTAACATTTTGGTTAAACTCAATTTCTAATATATGAACCATTTAAAATTCTGAGATAGTATGGTTCGCCTCCTAAAAGATGACTCAATCTCACATGCCCAAATCAGGAAATGACTATAATCAGGACTGACTAGAACAAATGCTGACGTTTCCCTGACTGCAGGTGTCAAGGCTACATTGGTCAAGTCCATAGCTGTCAGATATTTTAGCCCTGCCTAGCTGCTCTAAAGCTTTATCTGTCTTAGGTTTGGGGTAAGAATCTTCCTCTGTGTGACTGTACAGTTTCCTGTATCCCACGCAGAGCAACTTTTCTTTGGTACCAGCACCATTTCTGAGGCCCAGCTACTGCTGGACTCCTGGATTATCTCCAGTTCTAACATATCTTGCAGTTCCTCTCTCAAAGTTTGTCCAATCCTTCAGACAGCCTGCAAAGAACTTGTCTGATAGTGCTTTGTTATTCTGTGTCCTGTGTCTAAATGGTGCTCTAGCCTCTACCAGTTGGGCACACCCTGGCTTATCAGTAAACATGTCCTCATTCTCCTGTGCTCAGATCTTGAGAACCTGACTCAGAATTAGCTGTTTGAACAAGGCTACTCCATCCATTGAGGTATCAGTCCAAACCTCCCAGAGGAGGCCCTTCTCCAGATCCACCACTTTTTCCACCTGCAATTTGCTGCAGATACAGTGTATCAGGGCCTGTCTGTCATGAAAGGGTTTTATCATGTTAACGTGATAACATTTGTGCTTCTCCTTCCTGCCTGGCAGCTCTGCCATGCAGTTGACCTTTCTCACCCTTTTACAATGGAGAAAGGTAATTTCCAGGCTGCCTGCAGCTTGTTGTGTTTAACAAGAATAAGCACAATTACCTGTTGCACTACAAAATACTCTCTGGCCCTTGCTGTCCTGCATATCAGAAATATTGCTGCTGTTGTGCCTGCGCCAGGTACTCCTGGGCTTTTCCCATCAGCATCTGGAGTCTAGTGCTGAAGTTTAGGACATAGTCTAAAACAGACTCTTTGTGGCAATCACAGTCACCTTACCACAATCACAAATTAAGTCCATGGCCACCCTTATCCTTTGATCATACAGCAATTCAAACAGTGATAAAAATGTGGATTTCTGAAGCATGTCCCTTTATGCAAGAAAAAGGTGAAGTAGGTACTTAGCCCACACCCCCTTGAACTGGTCTGCAAGTGCTCTCAACATAGTCTTTAGTGTAGAGTTAAACCTCGTACTACACCATTTGTCTGTGGATGGAAGGGGGTAATTTTTAGATGATTTATATTCCAGAAACATGCAAGCAGGTCTGACATAAAGATGACACCTCTATCCATCAGTATCTCTCTAGGAGAACCTACCCTGCTAAAAATGGCTAGCAGTGCATTTACCAGCTTCTTTACTTCAGTGGAAGACAGAGCTATCCCTTCTGGGTATTTAGTTGCATACTCCAAAACTGTCAGAATATTTTCATTACCTGTGCAACTTGAGGTAACCAGAGGTCCTACAATATGCATGTCTATCCTCTGAAATGGCTCCTCAGTAATGGGCAAATACATCCAGGCAGTTTTAACTTTGTCTGCAGCCTTGCCAACCTTTTGGTACTGCTTACAAGTCCAGCAGTACCATGTTACATCCTTTGCAATCCATGGCCAGTAAAAATTCTGCAGAAGCCATCTTTTAGTATACTTTATGCCCATAAGACCTGAAAATGGAATACTGTGAGCTATGAACAGCACTGTCTGTTGGGAGCCCTGGATACTACCAACTGCTGTAGTACTTTCTCCTCTAGCCCTCCCTCAGGGTCCATTCCCAGTGCAACAAATCTTTGCCTCAGTATATGGACTTCCTCTGCCCTTGAGTACCAGGAGCCTCCTTTGCTGCCTCCGTCAAGTCATGTAAACTACTGATCAAGAGCAGAGCCTGCCTTAACCCCTCCTTGGTGACCCTCCCCAGCTCCCCTTTCAAAGGAAGCCTGGTATCATCTGACAGTAGCGCCTGAAGTTCTGGTTAACTACTATCACCTACCTCTTCTAATGAATTACCACCTTCTAAAGGAAGCTCATTACTCTGTCGTGCTGTGGCATACATTCCAGGTGACCACTATTGACAAGTCCCCCCGAGTAGCCACATTACCATCTGTGAATAGAGATGGGTACCCCAGCTGGATCTCTCCCACTGCCTTCGCCCATGTGATTGCTTCCATGCCTGGCTGCAGGTAACAACATGCACACAAGGTATTATGTTATTAAGCTATTCCATATAAGGATATTAGCAAAGATGTCATCAAACATAGCCACTTGTTGTCTCCATTTCCCCCTCTTCCAGTCCAGATAAACTCTGATCAAAGGTATCTGAAAAGGTTTTCCCACCCTAGGCCGTAAGAAATAGTGTTCTTTTCTGACCATTGCAGGTTTGACTATGGTTATTTATGAGGCAGTGCCTTTTTTAGGAATGGCCTCCTTCCCCACTGCCAGGATAGGACACAGACTTTAGTAGTAGTTAGGTACAACTGTTGTATCTAGACAACCCACCACTGTCATAATGATAGTTTTGCATGATAGTTTCAGAGACCTTTGTTCTCCTCCTTGCCTCAGCGGACAATGAAACCATACATGCCCTATTTTGTTACAACCGAAATATCTCACCCTAACCCTGGGCATGTACCAGAGACTGTGGCGTCCACCTTTTCCTATGTAACCTGCTGTAATGTCCTTTACTGCACCTGATGGGTTCCCTTACAAAAGTGTACACTGTCGGTTGACCCTCTTCTATGCAGTGGCAGCCTGCTAGCTAGTCAGAGGTCCTCTTTCCCTCCCATCTTCTTAGTGATGCTACACTCACATTCTTGGGTTTTAAGAACTTGTTTTTGAGCTAAAACAATTGCATGTATTTCAGATGTGGTGACTTTACATCCACTCACCCATCTGTGAAACTAGGTGCTGAGTTCTGCAATATATTCTTTCCCAGGTTCTATATTAGAGGAAAGGTCACAAAGTCACATGCATTTTACAGACCAAGTATGTTACTAGTATGAAATAAGAAAGATGTTAAAATATACATCTTTAAATCAAATTTCCTTAGCTTGGCATCAGTTCTGGCATCCTCCTTGGTGACCTTCCACACCTCCCCTTCCTTGGTGCTTTCAGGCATCAGCTTGAGTGTGATGAGTACTAGAGAGTGCCTCAATCACATTTTACAAAGAATATGGGAGTTTGTCTTGAGAGTATGTAGGTTTTATTAGAATCTGTTTAAACTGATAGAGAGCAAAACTGAATCAAGGTTACTGATGGTTAATTTTCTCTTTATGGTTTGAGGTGTCATGCTGCTGCCTGGCACAGAAATTAAGATCTGTGATACATACTGAGAATAGTACGAGGTTTAGAAAATGAGTAAGGGTCCCCTCTGACTACAGGGCCCCAGAGAACCTCTTGAGGTGCTGGCAGGGTTTAGTGGTTTTGGGTTTAGAGGGATGACTGTAAGCCTATAACTGATTACAGGTTTATTCAGTACTGCTTAGGCTTGGCTTTTTTCTCTGCTGAATTAAAGATAAATTTTGCTTGAAATCATTACAGAAGAGTGAAACGAAATGTGCATGCATTACTTCAAGATCAGTGGATCACCTGCATGTTGACTTTTCAGCTGCAGCTCTGGATTCAAGAAGGTTAATTATTAAACAGTGAAAAACAGTAGGATGTCAAGAATGAAGCCTTGGTGACCCTGACCTGCAGGACCAGGTATTATGCTATATCACCTGTGAGGTATGCTTGCTTTTTCGTGTCTCACAGTTAAGAAACTCCTCTGAGTTAGTACGTTAATCTGTCATGTTTCATGGCAGTATTTTTAAAAATGCAGTCTGTAAGATATTTACAAAACTTTTACCGTGATGATTTTTTTACTTGCATGTTTATTCTTAGTGTGTTTGTTCTGCTTTCTGCTGTTCGGTATTGCCTTTTGTTGACTTGTTTTGTTTAATTTTTATATTAGTTTTGTGGTGCTTACAGAAGATCATGGAATATTCTTACTGGCAGGTCTCCTCTGATGCAAATTCCACAAGAGCTCTGCACCTGTAAGGAAGCACACACACACACACACACACACACACACACACACACACACACACACACACACACACACACACACACACACACACACACGTATGCATGCACACACTCACACACATGCACACACACACACATGCGCATGCACGCACACACACATACTAACACGCACGCACACACGCACACACACACACACACACACACACACACACACACACACACACACACACGTGCACGCGATCTGGAATATTATCCACAGACATCAGAGGTCTGACATACAAACACCCCCTAACAGAAACAAAAAACAAACAAAAAAAACAAGCAAACATATAAATAAATCTAAAATCCCCAGGAAGCATCTGATGTCATGCTGACTTTGTAATCTGAAACAGGTGTCATTTGCTAGTCTGTGTATCGAGTAATAGTTTGCAGTGTGGGTACTTTAAGGTCAGCGTTTGTAAACTGCAGTTTTTACTATTTCTTTTGAAAGGAGTTTGTATGCTATGCAGCCAGAATTGTGTGTTGTTTCCTGCTATTCACAACTTAAACTGGTGTTTCTGAATTATGTGGCTAAAACTAAAATTGAAGGTTTGATAATTGCAAATACAAGTTTAGTACTTGTTAAATTGCTCTGCAAGTTTGAATTAAATAATTCTATATGAGGTCTCTGCTGTTAGTTATTTTTCAAACCATAAATATATTTTAATTAAACTGTTGTGTAAGACACAATAATAGCATGTGAAACAATAGAAAATAATAGTTTATTGAAACAACTCAAATTAAATGAATTGTTAGTAGTGTTGCACAATGTTGCTAATTTCATTACATATCAGAACTGCTGTTCCTAGACATTGTATATTAAGGTGCTAGGTTATTTCATAAGAAATGGCTTTGCAACATTTCTTTGTTTTGTTATATCAAATTATAGCGCTTGATTTCCTTGGTACAGAACAGAGATGACTCAAGTATTATGGAGCTGTTATACCTTTAAAAGTAGCTACACAATATGCTTCAGGAAATTATCTTTCTGTATGAAAATGTATGCAAACAGTATTCATTTGGATTAATTAGCAATCTGAGGTGACTCATTTAGTCTTCACTCCATGTTTTAATCAGGTACAAGAAATAATATTGGATTTTATTCAGTCAGCATGGTCCAAATCTTCTACAGGACACTTGACAGTTGTTCTGCTGTCTGTCCTCAGCATTGAATGTTGTACTAATTAAGTCAGTTTTGTGAAGTTAAGGAGAGCACCTGTCCCTGTACTACCCTTGAATAGCTACTGCTCAGCTGGGGCCTGTTTGCATCATTCACCTGAATGCGACAACTCTTTGTGAGCTGCAGTATTTGTGGCATGAATTTCAATTACTGAGTACTGTGTAACCTTGGCGAGGCCTGTAGAATGGAAGAGTAAAAAAAGTATAGTGCACTTTTCTGGTTCTAAACTAGAGACTGCTGTCCATGAGGAGAAGCACTGCCTGAAGGGTTCTCCCACCTTCTTCAACTTCCCATGCATCTTGAATGGATTCCATACCCAGTTGTACATACTACACCACTCATTGAAAATAACCACTGACAAAATGCTGCATCAAAGCAAAAATGCTACCCAATAGTTACTCATTTATGTTTTTTTTTTACCTAAGAAACAAACAGAACATGAGCTCAATAGACTGATTGCAGGTATGCTAAGAAGAGCCTATCTAAGAGACTAAACCAGGGATCTGGTGAATACTGACTTGAGCATATTATGGGTAATACAAATGAAGGTGGGAAAAGTTAAATATTTTAAGAAACCCTGATTAGCATCTAACACATAAGGGTATATCACATTAAGCATAATGGATACAGCTTCATCAGTTGTTAACAATGGACAATGCTCATGTTTGATTATTTTATTTAAATTTTGTGGGTCTTTTGCAAATTGTGAGCAGTCTAAGCAGGGAGTTTTGCAATGATTGCAACCATGCTATATTGGTATTTCAGACGTTTCTTAAGGTACAGGATATTACTGTAAACAAATTGGGAGGAAACCAGTGCATAAATCCCTTCTTCCAGACTGAAACACAAATAGGTCCTCTTCTCAGACAGGCACCAGGTAAACATTGCTTTAAAATATGAGTTAAGTATTTTAGCTCCAGTGTTGACACATATGCAGAATTACTTATATGTTATTGCTTGTTAAGGTTTTCGTTACTTTTTCTTTTTTATTGTACACATACCCTCTAATTGTTTATTGTTTTTGTGTAGGTATTAAAACATCTCATGTCACTGCTGCCAACACTAAAGTAGTAATGCATGCAGATTTACTTACACTAACAAGTCAGGAAAGCTGGACATCTAGTGCAACAAAACTGGCTAAATCTTCAACTTGCCTCATTTTTATTGCATAGCACTTAAAATGAAGATATCACTTCAAATAAGTACATTTTCTCTGGAGAAGTATAATTTTCTTGACAATGCAGGCTACAAGCAAGTGACACAAACTAACAAATTTCTTTCAATTAAATTTTCCTTATTCTTTTATACGTTTAGTTTTAGAGCTTTAGACATAATGTTCTATATCTTGTACCATTTTTGTCAGAAAATGATTGTTGGTATAAACACTGATTTTTTTTTTATCAGATTCTAGTAATAACACCAGGTTCATTTATTTATTTATTTAACATTTGTTCACTGGGAAAGTCCAACTAGGTTCCACAGATCCTGTTTTCAGTGGAGGCCTGGGGAGAAATGCTCCAGAAGCTCCATCTGATCTCTGCAACTTTATTAATAGTTATTATATCTTTCTAAAGTTGTACCATACAAGCTATAAATAAAGACAACTTTGGTTTCAACTGTTTGCCGTTAATATTTTTACTCCGTTTCAGTTTTCAGATATTATGCTGGATCAATGGTGACATAAGTGAGGGGTGAAACAACATGCATTTTACAGTTGTACATTTTTTGGAAACTCAGATGTATTGTTTATGCAGTTTGCCCGGCTATTGTAATGTCTAGCAGTTTTGTTGTTTGCAAACCATTTACTGTCTGGCTTTTGCTGTACTTTTCTAAGAGGTATAAAACTGCTCCACTGTGGCTCACTAAAGTGTATTTCCTTTGCAAGCCTGGGGCTAAATGGTAATACTCGAAACCTGCACTCACTGAAGGACAAATTTACTGAAGCACAGTTGCTTAGCAGAGGCTGTTCCTTAAGAGGTGCTGCCTTGCTGTGCTAAAGCACATCTCTTAGGCATGCACAGCAAAGCTCAGTATTCCTTCATTCACTCGTCACCTCGAGTAAGAGGTGGGATTCAAACCCAGATCATCTGGTCTGCAGGTGGCATTGAATCCCCTTTCTCTTACAGGAATAGGGGTGAACTGATGTCCTTGCATGCCAATATGTGAAGTCAGCATGGCAAAACTTTCGTTCCTACTATACTAGTCAACTGTTCTTAAATTTGCTTAATGTCCCATTTGCTTCATGTTATTTTCCCATCCCATATAAAGGATTTTCGTACATATTGATAATCACAGAGGATTATAGTTAGTTAAAAGTACCATACATTAGAATTTCATTCTCATTTTTCATGTTTTGCATGCTGATGTAACATCGGTTGTTTTAGTAAGTTTGAAACTAAATTAGGGTAATGAGTAGAGATCATTCCTGATTTTGGCCCCTTGTCCCATTATTACTTTTATTTTGTCTTTGTCCCAATTCTTTAGCATAGAATTTGAGAGTATGATCCCTACCATTCAGTTGCATACCTCTCAGGTACTTTAGTAAAAAATGCTAGCCAACAGCAAAAGAAATGTGGGAATACACAAGCAAAAAAGTATGTCATGGTGGTATCTATTAATCAGAATGTATACTTATTTTATTTATTTATTTAAATATGTGTGTGTTTATGCTATCCTGGGAATAACAGTGATCTCCAGGACAATTTCAGACTGAAGCCAGGCACAGTAGCCACTAAAGTAACTTTACTGAAAGGCAGACCGTTAGAAAACGGAGGCTAAGGTAACCAAACTGTCAACCCCAGAAACCAGTGCATTAACAGCTGGGAGTGTTACTCCTCTGAGCTGATGTTATCTTACCAGCTACATGTTTACTAGGAATGAGGCAAACTCAGCAACAGTTGTATGGCATGGTGGTCAGTAAATCACCACAGGAATCTATGGCATACCTGTTTGCAGCACAGTGTGCAGCCATCCTGTGTTTGTACAACTCCCAAAATTCATGTGGTGGCTAAGTGCCATATCATACATTGTTTTTTATTACTTTTTTTCTCAAGTGCTGCTACCTCCACCTGTTCGCTGACTCCTCCTTATCCTCCCAGTTCTGTTCGCTGATTTGTATTTTGGTGACTAAAACACATCAGCCCATGCAACTCAGCTAGTCAAGTGAATGGTCAGTTGTCATTCCTTGATTAGAAGGGAACTCATTTGAAACTTTAGAACCATTGTTGCATTTTAATAGTATCTGAATACTGCTTCAGTATTTTGAAGTGTTGGCCACAACAGTGTCTTTCATTTTATGTTAGGCACAACTACTTTGTGCATGCAAATTAAAGTGTGAACATGCTAAGCTGTTTGCAATATCTGAAGTGCTAGAAATTATTTAATACTAGCTAGTGCAGAAATGTGTTTCCCTTTCAATTTGGTAATTACTCCATTTAGAAATACTGTACCTCTCAACTCTCCAAATGTTTGCAGAATGTCCAGATTTTTACCCCTTGTTTTTAGTCTGCCTCTCATAAAATTAATGGTTTTCTAGCAACTCATTAATGGTTGATGTCAATAAGTAATAACAAACATTTGAGTTTCAGACTTCACATCCTTCAGAAAATACAGGCAAATGCAAAACCTTTTAGAATATCAACTTTCTAAGTTCACCAGAGCAAAAAGTCTTCCCTATTTTTGTGCCAGACTACATTCACCCACATCTAGTTGCACATCCTCTCATTAGGATCAGACTACACTCACCTACATCTAGTTGCATATCCTTTCATTAGGATCAGACTACATTCACCCACATCTAGTTGCACATCCTCTCATTAGGATCAGACTACACTCACCTACATCTAGTTGCACATCCTTTCATTAGGATCAGACTACACTCACCTACATCTAGTTGCATATCCTTTCATTAGGATCAGGCTACATTCACCCACATCTAGTTGCACATCCTCTCATTAGGATCAGGCTACACTCACCCACATCTAGTTGCACATCCTTTCATTAGGATCAGGCTACACTTACCTACATCTAGTTGCACATCCTCTCATTAGGATCAGGCTACATTCACCCACATCTAGTTGCACATCCTCTCATTAGGATCAGGCTACACTCACCCACATCTAGTTGCACATCCTCTCATTAGGATCAGGCTACACTCACCTACATCTAGTTGCACATCCTCTCATTAGGATCAGGCTACACTCACCCACATCTAGTTGCACATCCTCTCATTAGGATCAGACTACACTCACCCACATCTAGTTGCACATCCTCTCATTAGGATCAGACTACACACACACACATCTAGTTGCACATCCTCTCATTAGGAACAGACTACACTCACCCACATCTAGTTGCACATCCTCTCATTAGGATCAGGCTACACTTACCTACATCTAGTTGCACATCCTCTCATTAGGATCAGACTACACTTACCTACATCTAGTTGCACATCCTCTCATTAGGGTCAGACTACACTCACCCACATCTAGTTGCACATCCTCTCATTAGGATCAGACTACACTCACCTACATCTAGTTGCATATCCTTTCATTAGGATCAGACTACACTCACCTACATCTAGTTGCACATCCTCTCATTAGAATCAGACTACACTCACCTACATCTAGTTGCATATCCTTTCATTAGGATCAGACTACACTCACCCGCATCTAGTTGCACATCCTCTCATTAGGATCAGACTACACTCACCTACATCTAGTTGCATATCCTTTCATTAGGATCAGACTACACTCACCCACATCTAGTTGCACATTACCACTACCAGCTGATCTTCTCAGTGCCCCTTACCTATGAGTTTGCGAACACTTTCTTTACTTGTCATTCCATTCACAGCCTCCTCTTACTCTCCTTCTTATTCACCTCATTCCAGGAGTTAGTCCATGAGTATGTCTACTAACTTTGCTTCAGCTTTAGTTGCCCCTCACAACCCACTAATACACCATGGGCTTTTCATCTACCACTTTATACATCTCCAACATATATTACTTTCTTTCTTTCTTTCTTGAGTAAAATCAAGGGACTGCAACAGGAAAAAAAAGTAGGTTCATCAGTACAATAGATAAACTGTTGCCATCACCCATTGGATTTTTCACAATTGTACATAGTTAATATTTGTGAACATATATTTAATGTTGAGTAGTTTAGGCAGGCATTGCTTAGGTTGTTTAAATCCCCCATATGGATTGTATTTTAATTGATTTTTACATCTGTACATGGGTGGAGCATAATGGTGGTACTGTATTCCTGAGTGTGCCGTCCTTTGGATATGATTTTAAACTGAGGTCCCATCTGTGTGAGTAGGTGGTATCACACGTGGATGTAAAAGATTCCACGACATCTATCAAAAAGAGTAGGGGAATTTCCCTGATGCCTTGGCCATATTTCCCCCAGTAGTACAAATACCACCATGGGTCAGTTTTGGAAAGAGGCTAATAACCTTGTGGGGCAAACTTGGTCAACAAAGTATAAATAAATAAATAGCATAAAAAAATCTTAGAATTTAGTTAGGAAATTATCATGCTTTTTGGGAGCCACACACCCTATGTACAGCAGATTCCTATAGCACTTTCTAATATCACTGATGCTAGTTATTGTTTATACAACTTCTAGTTCTGATATATTTTAATGACTTCTGTTTTTTATAGGTTCAAAGGTTCATAGGCATGTACTAGGCAATCAGTCTGAAGATCTTTACAAATTTAGTCAAAACACCCAATTCAAAATTTCCCTCTTGCCACAAGGAGGGTAGGACAAGACAGACAGGAAGAGAATTTGAAGCTGCTTATCCAATTATCTAGGTTTACCTTGGAGGTGGCAAAGGTGCTACTCTGTTTGACATGTAGTGGAAGTTTGTTCCAGTGGTGAGGGATACTTTGGGGTATGAATCTATCACCCCAATGTGTCTTATTCATCCGTTGATTAAAGTTTAGCTCTTTTAACCAAACATTTGAAGTACCATTAGTTCTGTGAAGGAATAGGAGGTCAAATAGGGTTGGATCTTTAATTGCACGAAAGGCTAGACATAAGTCTACACAAAAGGGTCTGTAAGGGACTGAATATAAATAAAGGGCCACCAGTCTGTCCTAATAACTAAGATTTTTGAGGCCATTCATCTTTTTAGTTATAAATCTCTGGGGTCTGTCAAGTTGTGTGATAAGTTTAGAAAAATACATGCCAAAAGGTGCATTATACCCAATAATGGATATGAAAAGGTATGAATAAAGGGGAATTAAGACTTCTTTGGATCTAGTCAAAATGCCTTTGGAAATTAGATGGGCCAGATAAAAGGCTTTCAAAACTACTGTGGAGACATATGTTCATAGGTTCATAGGTTGGTACTAGGCTATCAGTCCTAGGGCCTATACAAGCCTAGCCATAACAATTCCCTGGCTATTTCTTCCCAGAATATTTACTTCCCTGTGACTTCCCTGGTCCCCTGTCTAGCAGGGCAACTGATGTGATCCCCGGGGTGAACTTTCTATCTCCCATCCAATCATCAAGGTTCCTTTTGAAGAGGGCCAAAGAGGTGCTCAGCTTGACATGTATGGGTAGTCTATTCCAGAGTATGGGGAGTCTCTGGGTCAGGAACCTATCCCTCCAGCATGTTTTGTTCATTGTGATGACCAGGTTTAAATCCCTGGAGCGTGTGACTCTGAGGGAATGGGATTTCTTTAAGTTTATCATGTCCAACAGCTCTAGGTTTGACATGGCCTTGTATGTTAAGCAGAGATTGCCTCTGAGTAAGCGATATGTGACAGAGTATAGCTGGAGTTTTTTTAGGCGGTCAGCATAGGGCATCTGCTTTAGACTTGTGATTCTTTTAGTGGGGTATTCCTGTAGCCTTTCTATTTGTTGCAGATGTCTTGTGAGTTACATACCAAATGGGGCATTGTACTCTATAATAGGTCTAATGAGGGATGAATACAGTGGGACAATGACCTCCTCTTTTCTGGATGAAAAGCCCTTAGTGATGAGATGTGCCACATAGAAAGATTTCCTGACTGTTGTGGTGATTTGGTTATCGAAGGTGAGATCACTGTCCACCTGTATCCCCAAGTCCCTTATCACACTTTTGGTGTTTAGTGTACTGCCAGTTATGTGGTAATTTATGGGTATGTAGTTTTTACCAAAGGGGATAACTATACATTTCTTGGCATTGAGCTTGAGTCCATGGCTCTGGCACCAAGCATCTGTTTTTGTAAGGCCATTTTGTAGAATATCCACATAATTCAATAATGGGTCCCAGTTTGCAGTCATCTGCAAATTTTGTTAGCCAGAGTCCCTTAGTGCTGGCCTGTACTTCAGAGAAGTAGATATCAAACAAGAGCGGTCCCAGGACTGAGCCCTGAGGTACTCCACTTCTCACTTGTCTGGAGCTGGATTTTGAGTCGGCTACTTTTACAGTGTGGGTTCCGTCAGTAAGCCAGTTGGCAACCCATCGAGTGATGTAGGGATTAATGCCCAGATTACTAGGTTTATCTATGGTTCCAGAGTGGGGGATGGTGTTGAAGGCCTTGACAAGGTCCAGAAAGGCTGTGTGGACTGCCTTGCTGTTGTCCATGGCTTTGGAGACTGATTCAAAGAAGTCAATCAGGTTGAGGAGACAAGATCAGCCCTTTACAAAACCAAACTGGATGATGTCCAGTGTTTGAAGGTTGCCAATGTCTTTGTTTATAAGTTCCATGATAATGCATTCCATGGCTTTGCAGATCAGGCAAGTTAGACTGATGAGACGATAGTTACTGGGATCCAAGATGGATCCCCCCTTGTGGAATGGGATAACTGTAGCTGTGCAACACTCATTGGGCATGAAGCCTGAGGTGAGGCTATGATTAAATGTGACACTTAGGTGAGGTGCCAGTTCATTTTGTAGTTCATGTAGTATACAGCCCAGGATGTCATCTGGTCCCATAGATGCTGTATTCTTAGCTTTGGAGAGTGCATTTTTTTTACCTGTGTGGCCGTGATTACCGGAATTTGGCAATCTTTTGGTATTGAGATGGGCCCTTTAGGGGGTGAGAGGGGGGTGAAGTTGGCACTAAATCAACCTGCCAGGATATTGGCAATATCCTTGGGATCAGTACATTTAATGCCATTCTGTTGTAGCTCAGAGCAGATCTGAGCATTGCCATTTAGATTCTTGACATAGCTATAGAAGCCTTGTGGTTGTCCTTGGAATCTTTGGCAATTTTATTTTCATAACTAGCTTTGGATGATTTTATGAGGGATCTCAGCTTTTTACTGAGGCTTGTAAGGGAGTATTTTGCATCCTGGGATTTTCTTCCTTCTGTTGTATAGTTTGTTTATGGCAGGGGACCACCAGATTGGCTTCCTTTTTTTGGAGGAGAGCGTCTTGGTTCTATTTGGAATGGCACGATTCGTGTATGAGTGGATGTGCTTGTACAGTGCCTTAGTGTAGGATTCAGCAGTCAAACCTTCAGTTCCCATCTGCACTGGTGTTATGAAGTTTGTCACTTCTGACTTGAGTAGCATGAAGTTGGCTTTGGAGAAGTTTTTTATGGAGGTTTCCCTACTGGGGGGTGGGGGTGGGATGTGGATGTCAAGGGTGATTAGCTTATGGTCAGACCTGACCAAAGAGGGGGTGACCACTGGTGTGGATCATCACTCTCCCATGTTGGTAATTACCAGGTCTAGGACATTTGTGCCCCTGGTGAGACTATGGATTAGTTGATCCAGGGCATTGGAATTTATGAATTCCAAGAACCGTTGGGCAAAGGTGTTAGTACCCGAGTAGTTTTCCCAGTTAATGGCAGGGTTGTTGAAATCACCCAGTATTAGAGTGTTTTGTTGTATCTTAATATTTTCCAGTATGTTTAGAAAGGTGTAGTGAGAATCTTGGGGCATGGTGGGGGATCTGTAGCAAGCTACAATTTGGATTGCAGTCTTACCTAGTGTTTGTTGCACTTGTAGAATTTCAGATGCATTGTGTTGGGCAACTAGCCTGGAGGTGTGAATATCCTTGGTAAATATGGACACTCCTCCGCCTTTAGTGTTTCCTTCCTGGTTTGGTGGCCGAAACCACTATCCACTGCTTCTGTTAGCCTTTTGAAGAAATTAATGAGGTTGAAGAGACAAGACCTTCCTTTGATAGAGCCACATTGATGAGGGTGCAGGGTTAAGAAATTGTCAATGTCCATAGTAATGAAGTCTAAGATAATGTGCTCCATAGCATTACACATGAGGCTAATGAGACTAATGGGTCAATAGTTACCAGGGTCCATGGTCAGGTCACCCTTGTGTAATGACATTACACTGGTTGTTTTCCAGGCTTCAGGAATGTAACCAGTGGAGAGGCTTACATTAAAGAGGTTAAGTAGGGGGTTGAAAGGCCAAAAGGGCATATCTGGCACTGATAATCAAACAACCTGGTATGTTGTCAGGGCCCATGGATGAAGTGTTCTTAGTTTCTTAAAGGGCTGAGAGAATTTGTTCCATAGTAATTAAGTGGGGTGGCTGGGATTGTGGAATCTGTGGGATAGCTATAACTGGAGCTGGAGTAAAATTTACACTAAAATGTATTTACTAGGATGTTAGCTATTTCCTTTGGCTCAGCGAGTGTAGTATTATTGTGGACTAGCTCTGAACATGTTGGCTGTTAGTTCTTTACTTCCTGATGTAGTTAAAGAAAGATTTGCAGTTATTCTTTGTTTTAGTGGCTATTTTAAATTCAGACTCAACTTTGAGCTTCCTAGTATTTCCCTTAAACTCTTTATCAGTTTGGTTAAGTGTTCTCTTAAGGTAGATGGTGTGATACCTCTTGTAAGCATTAAGCAGTTTCTTTCTCTAGTTACAGTAAACTCTCAATTAACCAGCACCCTTGGGGATTGGTAGATGCCAGATAACTATAGTTTCTGGTTGCTTGAGAGTTACTATTGAAAATAGGCCTGACTAATACTGTACCCTATACTATTTGTTTGGTTTGACTTGTTAGGTTGGGGAGAGAGGGAATTTATTCCTATCTTCCTTTTTAAAACTCTAAAAATGTAAGGTATGTTTCTGCGGGGGGGGGGGGGGGATTTGAAATGAAAATTGTACTGTATTTCTTCAATTTTTTTTCTGGTTGCTTGAGTTCTGGTTAACTGAGAGTTTACTGTATATAATTTATTTATATGAATAATCCACCACAGTGGTTTGTTTTTAAACTTCTCATTTTATTTAGTACAGATAAGATCTGCCTTATTAATACAACTGTTTAAATGGGAGTAAGTCAGTCATAGGTAGCAGCTTTGGGATCCTTCAGAGGAGGATTACAGCAGAATTTATTTGAGTCATCTAGTAACTGATGAAGGTTTGCTTTTGAGAAGTCCCTAAATAGAGAACGTTCACAGTGCATGTACCACTGGTTTTAAAGGAAAAGACCATTAAACTGCAGTCTGATTTAACAAAACATGATATATGTGGAGCTGTGCAAGAAGTGGCCATATTTATTATGACTAGATCCAGGATATTGGGGACCCTAGTAGAATGGTTAAGTAATTATTGAAGAGAGTTAGCATTATAATGTCAAGGAAGTGCTGGGCATGCTGACCATTGGCAGTGTAGGTCAGCCAGTTCATTGATGGATAGTTGAAATCTCCTAATAGAAAAGTCTTGGGTTTAATGGGAATTTCAGTTAATGTGCTGAAATAGCTATTGTGCTCAGAACAGGACATCAACAGTATTCTACAGCTAGGTATGAAGTGGTAATTAATGTTGTTTATGGTGATTTGGACTTCTAGGAGTTCAAATGTGGTATCTCAAGGAATCTGTTGTGAGATGATATCCTTGACAAATACTGATACTCCCCACAATTGCCAATGACTCTGAAGATGTAATAGGCATTATATCCAGGACTAGAGGGAGTGCTTTCATTGCTCTGAAACCATGTATCTGTGCTACACATATATGAATGTGTTCAAGGTGCAGAACAGCCTCAAGTTTGACCATTTTTTATGTTTTGTTAAGAATCCTTGCATTGAGTAGAGCCACATTAATGTATTCTATTTCAAATTAGAATTTAGTAGATTGTAATGTCTGTCAGATGAACTAAAAAGCCACAATGGGGACAACAAAGGCTTTAGCCAGAATGTAAAAACCTTGGTAAGAGAGGTGCAGGCCATCCCTGGCAAAGCAGGAAGAATTGTTAGCCATCTCATCCCAATCTTCACTTACTGCCCCCCCCTAGAATGACACCAACTACATAGCCAGTTATCGAAGTAAGTTATCTTGTCTTTGATTCACAGCATCATTCTGGGTGATGATAAAATGCCAGTCAAGACCTGTGTTTTTCCTACCTCAGACCCATGCACAGCAAGCTCAATCATATCC
>NC_056743.1:1494029520-1494322020 GCF_019279795.1 Protopterus annectens | reverse complement strand
TTGCACTGTTTCTGTTTTAAGTAGTCATCTAGCAGCAGGGAATGTTACTTACACTGTTCTATTTTACTCAGTACTTTGTACACATGCAACATCTATGAAATGACAGGAACTTTAGGCAAACGGAGGCCTGCATGATGTAACATTTTTGAGCCAAACAATGATTTCTGGGATACTGGATGGCAACCTGATTTATCCAAACCACGTCAATATGCCAGCCTCCAGGTGGTCAGAGTCTGGAATTACATATAAAAATATTTAAAATCCTGTAAATAATCCCAGAGTGCTGTTAAAGTGTAGGAAACGCCATGCCATGATGTTTTAAACGTGTTTTTTGAGTCTGTGGGTGCGGTACTCCTTTAAGATATTAAAATGAATGAGAGAGCAACAATGCATTGTGGGTAGTATCTTTTTTTCCTCAGTAAGCAACCCACAATCCAGTCCAAATGGGAGACCACCCATCTGCAGCATTCTGTCAAGCACATGACAATGTACAACCAGCCATGAGTACCCAGTCACCATCGTCCTGATGGTTTGCTGTATCACCTAGGAAAGAAATTAAACTGGTGATCATTACGAGGATTAAAGTCTTTCAGCACCTGGGTGATATCAACATCAATGTCATCATGTATGTGCATCAAGGCCAACCCACTTAAGTGCATTGTAGAGCACTGAATGACCACTCTGCCGAGGCAACACTCACTGGCATGGTGGCCAGAATTGTTAATACGCTGTTTATATCTAGATAAAATACTGGGTTCAACTGCTGTCGGGTTGAAGGGAGAGTGGTTGGCAGCTTGCCCCGTGCAACTACTCTCCATCTGGCCATCCATTGCTGAAGTTCATTTTTGAATTTGGACAGATCTGATAACTTACTCTTGTAATCATTGTACAATAACTATTCTTTCCCATCTTCTTCCACAGTATGCAGCATGTTTGGCACCAGATACTGTGCAATGAAACGTGGGCACCATTCTATAAGTTGGTCTTTTATTTTGCCTATAACATGTGCAGAGATGGGCTGAACATGTTTCGTTGATTGTACTCCGCTTGACCAACAGCACCAATGTTGCTTCTTTGAGTCTGCCTTCCACAGATCCTTGGAACACTTTCATCTACCATGACTCTGGCTGCTAGCTGTTTGACTTCTTCATACAGCTCTGAAAGGAACTGTCAGCATTTGATCTCATTGCTTGAAGTGTGTCCGTGACAACCTTTGCTTCTTCACAAGCCTGAATCAAGTCACTCTGTTGCTGCTGCAGGTACAGATGAAGTTACTTAATCGTATCAAACGCAGACTCCATTGTAACCAGAGCTACAATGAAATCGAATCTTGTGATAGAGTACAGATGCCTGTCAGCATCTTTGTCATACTCAGCAATACTCTCTAAAGTGTTGGCAAGGATGACATATTTATTCTTGAAGCTGTGCAGGCAATCAGCTTGACTCATCCACCAACTGTTGCCAGGTGCCTGAAGCGAGGTACTTCTGTCTTCATCTTCATATTCATTCATGTGGCAACTGTGTGAACTCCTTAATGTGGGGTAAATATTCATTGTGACATTTAGCAGAGGAATTTAGCATTTAAATTACTTTCCTACAGCTGTTGAGAGTGTTTGCCATATCATGCATTGCACATAAATAAACTATGGCAGTGTTCAGGTTGTGTGGTTTGCAGGTACTGTACACAGCTAATGGAAACAGGACTTGAACTCATGCTTGTACACCATTAAAATGGTCAGATATGTTACTTCCTCTGTTATAGCCTTGTCCTCATAATAGCTCCTTGTCATCACCCCATGCTGTGAGTCTCTGTAGAAAGAGGTCAGCTAAGACTTTTCCTGTGGTGTCATATGCTTCAACAAATTCAGTGAACTCTTCACTGATTTCTATATTTCCATCACTCCTATGAACATACCGTCGAGCCAGAGTCACCTGCTCCTTATGGGAGATATCAGTTGTGCCATAAGCAAATAAACTGTAGAACTTTGCCTCTTTAACCTACTTAAAAATTTCTCTGAATATTTAACCCAGTAAGGTTAATAATTTAATTTTGAATTGATGCTGAAGTGTTCAGTACATTTTGCAGACCCTCCCTCAAATTGTCAGCGAGTCCAGATTCCACTTATGCCATTCAGTCTAGCAATGATTTAATGTTTCCTATACAAGTCCATTTTCCACAAAGTGGCAAATTCTGTCTTCTGCAGAGAAGAGTTATCCACACAATACATCTCAAGGCATGATCTGTGTGTTCCTGCAATGTATCTTTCTGTGCAATACACTGATACGCTGTTTGCAGTTGATCCTCACATACTTCTAGAAATGCCTTCAAATTTGCAAGCACATTTCCATGGTCCTTTGACTGGCTATGTCATTCTAGACTCTTCCTCACACTAGACCAATCAGTCATAGGCATGGAGACCAACACACACTCTCTAGCTGTGCTGAAGACAAAGCATGGGCCACAGAAGACCTCACCCAGACACCGGGAATAGCGTGCATTCTTGAATTAGTGCAGAAGTTGTGGACTGAGTCTTCTGTTTTGCTGGCTTCCAGAATGCCTCATGAAACACTTAGGGAACTAAAAGCCTTCATGGAGTAGCCACTGTATGGTCAAGATGGTCTTTTTGTCCATATTCATAAGATTATGACATTTGTACAAGCCAGTGTCATAATCTTTTCTGATGGAATCATTTGTGCTGTTTCATATTGTCGGTTTAATTTCTCCAAGACTTTTGTCTTTCTTATTTGTCACCATGATGCATGTTGCTAAATTATCACTTATTTTAAAAATTTCCCTGTGGATCTGATTCATTTTTTCAGTTGTTGGGACTGCAGTGTCACCTTTGGACATGTCTGTTGTGACACCACAATGTCTCTGTTTTGCCTGCATTGCTGGATCTAACATCAGTTGCTCATTTAATATGATACAATTCAGTTTTGCTAATTTATTTCTATTTTTGGACTTTCTGAAAACCATAGACTAAGTCATCCCCCAGAATATATTCCTCTTTGTTAGTTTAAGAATACTTTTTATTGAATTTTACTGGTGTGAGGCTGGGCACTTTAAAAAGAGCCACCTAGCACGTTTTTATCTTGTCCAGAACTCGAGGGAAGACTTTTTTTTAAAGATTTCTAATCATAGTCTTACCTAAACATAAAGAAATGTAGTATAGTCATTATTTATCATTTGTAAAACTAGTGCTCCTGTACGGTATCATAAAAACGAATCTCACCTTTAAGGATGACATAATCATCTAGGATTTATTAAATGACCTGAACAACAAGCTATCCTTAAGTCAGTAAATCTCCAATATTGACTGGAAATCCTTCTACCTTTCTCCTCTCATTTGTTGTGGGTACTTGTTCAGATCCCATTCCATCCTAATTCCTCTTTACTCTGCCCTTATTTCCCCCATCTTAGAATACAGTGTATCATTTGGTGTGTATGGGTCTAAACAACTCTCTCACGTAGAACCCCCCCCCCCCCAGCTTTATACAACTAAATTAATCCAAGGTTTAAACAGCCACTCTTATTTGGATAATCTGAAATTCTTGTGGCCTAAAGACTATTGTGAAGTGACCTGTACCTTGCCTTTGGAGCTATGTCATATCATGGGACCTCAATTCCTTGAAGAGAAAAAAAATCCTCAGTCAAAACCTGCTCCATATACCGAGTTTTACACTAAATTCATCATCAAGTATCTCTCTCAGCTATGAAACAAGCTTCCAGTACATGTTATACTGTGTAAAACCCTGGCAATATTCAAAAATCTATGCAAATATGTATCGGATGAATGGATGGATTCATGCAAATTCATCCCATGAGTCACTGGCTACAAACTTTTAACTACACTAAACTAAACATTATCACATCTCAGTCTTCCCTATTTTTTTCTGCCTCTCTTTCCCTTATTTTTCTCCAATCTCTCTCTTTTACTCTTCCCTTCAATGTAATCCAATCTAATATTGTATTGTTTCTATCTCCCAAATTAACTATACCTCCTACCATCATCTTCTGAGCTATTAACTCCCCTTCAAGGGTTTTTCTTTTATGGCATTGTTGGTTAAGCCTACAGTGGTTGACATACTGTCGGCTTAGTATAAACCCATGAACCTAAGACCTTTTGCATGAGGGACAGCATCCCACTGCCCATCTTGTCCAAGATTAGACTATTACCTTGCTGGCCACAAGCCTGGGCAGGACCTCTGTGCAAAGGTTATGATAACATCAGCATGGTTGCTGGGTTAAACAAGTCTTTATGGCTTACTAACAGAGTTGTTACCTTAAATGCACAAATTCCAGTTACATAAACTACAGATGTCTCTTTTGCTGTTCTAATAGTTTATTAGCCTTCAGAATTTGTTACAGATAGGAAATCTATCTAGAGTGGTTGTCAGCACCATGATAAAAATATTGAACTGTCTAAGGAAAGACAACTGAGATTCTTCAAGTGTACTCATGTATTAACATGTTAAAAATAAATTTTGACTTACAATGGAGCTTGGTTATTTAATTTTACAGTCAGACAGGAGTGAAGTATGACAACTGTTATTTTTTTAAATTGTTGTTATGTGTGAATATTTCTATAGGTATAAAGCAGGGGTGTCCAACCTTTTGGCTTCCGGGGCCACATTGAGTGAACAGAAATTGTCTTGGAACTGCATATAAAATATATCATATAGTTAACTCTTTCGCTGCCACGGGTGACCAAAGTCGACCTCCTGGCTGTACTATAGGTGCATTTGAACAAATAATAAATGTAATAAATGCCTAATATTTGCCTTAGAATTCTAATTCACATTCTAATTTTAATTCCTAATCTAACAGTTAACTCCAACATCTTTTTTTTTTTTTTTACAAATAAACAGGCATGGAACCCTTCCTAGGTATATAAAGTCGCACACTAGCCTACAGCAGAACATGTGTACATATTAATAATCAATATCTCTAAACTCTTGTAGCATGCTTTACTATAGAATCCATCTCAACTCTGTATCCCCCACAATTTTATTTACCCAGAATGACTTCTTTAAGTTGATAAATTTGACAGTTGTGATATCTGTCAAGCCAGGGAATTTTGAGCAGAAGCACTGCATTAAAATAGGAAAGAATCCATATATGTCTGGTAGTTCAAACTCACCCTTGCATTTCCCTGCAGAAAGAACCTGGAGACCCCTCACCCCACTTCCAGTAGGCAAGGTACCATAGTAACCAATATTACACAGAAAAATGTGTTGCAACTAACAACCAACACACAATTCAGCATGAGATGCTGACATATATCCATCATACAAAACTTCAGTGTAATTCTCTAAACTAGTTCTTTACTCTTTCTCCACCCCCAAGCTGCAACCACAAGAGACACATTAAAAATCACTATATTACCTTTAATAATTTATCAAATTAATTGAAATAGAGCACTGATATTTAACAGTGCTAATAATATAAAAATTCATTGTCCTAATTGGAATTCTGAATCCAGTTACACCACTTATTTCAAAATTGCTTATGTAGGGTATAACAGTATAACAGCCTACCAGACATTTTAAGCTTCACTTTCACAGAATTAAAGTATTGAATTTGCTAACAATTTCAGCAATTCTGTGAAGTCTGCAAGAAAATAGCTAAAAAATGTCACATCACCGCAAACACATTATATGAACAATGTCCATAAAGCTTAGGAAATCTTCCTCATTTGTAAATCATGACTAGAGGTTTATACTCAGTACAAAAAGGATACTTGTGTAAGTCTGACCACTAGTACGATCTACCCACTTGTTTTCCACTGTCACAGTGGTTACACTCATACCTCTCAACCTCTTAGAACACAAAATCTGGACAAAGCCATAAATAAAAGTGGGACAAAAGGCCAAAAATAGAGCCATTTTTTAAATATTGCTATTACAGATTTACAAAGTTGATAGAATAACATGTTTTTCATTAACATAAATTTAAGTAGAAAGCACTGCTTTTGTTCTGCTAGCATTTGAAAGGACACCAGAACTGGTTAACCAGTTCTTCTTCCTTGAGTGGAGAACTTTAGGAGGTACAGGTGACTTTTGACATTCTTTTTGCAAGAAAAATAGCTTAATTATCTGCATGACACATTTCACGAGACAGGAGATACTTTGATAAGCTATTGTTGAAAAGCCATCTGCCCCTCTTGAAAACAAACAAATAGAAGCACACTGCTTTTGTTATTTTGAAATGCACAGTGAAAATAGAACCAGCATCTATACTGGTGATTGGTAAGCACTTGAAAATGATTTTAGCTTCATTCAGCCTGTAGATTTCCTAGATAGCCAAAGGACACTTTTTGGATACAGAAGATACTTTGTGCCATATGTTACCATCCTTTGTACACTCATTGTTGTTGTGTCTTTTGGCTTTTCCCGGCTAGGGGTCGCCACAGCGGAACCCCAATCCGCTAATGATTGGCAGTAGATTTTTACGTGCCGAGTTGCCAGGTCTGACGCACAACCTTCAATGAAGGTACGCCCATTCACACATGTCCACACAGAAGACACTCTAGCTGAGAATTGAACAGGATAACGTCTTACTGTGAGGCGACAATGCTACCGCAGCACCACCACCGCAGCCGTATATGATGCTTAATTGTATGATGTTCATATCTGCAGTGGGAATGGCACAATATGCTCTCCTGAAGATGTGATAATTTATTCAACACAAATGTTATTAGAATAACCTGATATTGTACAACATGTAATCCACAGGGATAAACCCACAACATACCAGAGATAAAAATAAATACATAAATAAGGCATAAAGGATCATATGGCAGAATTTTGTATTTTGTTCCAAAAGATTATATACTCTAGCACCTTTGACAATAAAGACCTTCTAATAAGTGATACGTCTTGCAAATAACTCTTTTTACAGCATCATCAAACTAATCAATAATCAACTCTTTCGCTACAACATGTGATTGCTATTAATATTTGCACATGACAAATTATGTATGTGAACTGCTTGACAATTACAACACTATTTTTCGATAACTATTAAAGCAATACAAATTCACCATAGATGGAAGTTAATTAATTATCCTAAGATTGAGGTCACTGTTCTCAGGCAGAAAATTATCTACAAGGGTATAGCTGCCTAGAGCAGACCTCCAACTGTCTTGTCTTTTGTGTTGGTGTAGAGCTTACATGACCATACCTACGTAATGTTCAGTTCTTCCACTTTCATTCCAAATGTATTCACTACATCAGAAACTGATTAACCTGCAAAGATTACCATTTGTAGCCAAGCTCCACCCAAATAAATGGTAATGCATCATCTCAAAGTCTACTGTGGGGATTCATTTCTACAGATGTACCTTTTCCCATAGTAACTGTTATATTTTAACTGTTGTATGTGTGAGCAAACTGCGTTCCTTTTCTTAAAAAGTTCATTGCACTATAACCATACAAAGCATTGTTTTATGCAGCCCAGCAATAAAAACACATAACTATTGTCAGTCGTATTGCCAAACAAGCTGAGTAACATGAATAAACTCAGTTCTACCCAAATAACATTATTTTAAACAGCAACTGTGGCTTCTGAGAAAATATTTAGTATCTATTCTTCAATAGTCAGATATTCTATTCATGTATTTATAGCCACATGTATGAGCATCCTGCAGAGATTATCTTCCTGGGTCTGTATATGTGCATTGATTCTGAAGTTATCACTTTACTGATTCATTGCCTGTACCACTTCAAATTACATTCTGATTTTCCATTTTTTTGCAGGAGAAATACCAGTAAGTCTCTAATCTGTATTGTCTGAGTAATGGCAAAATCACATTATTTCCACTGAACTCGGCATTTCAGGCCAAATTTCAATAAAACCTGCATTTCTCATGGACACACACACACACACACACACACACACACACACACACACACACACACACACACACACACACACACACACACACACACACACTCCTTCTCTTCTTCTACTTTCATGCACACAAACATTGTGCTTTCATGCATGCACTCATTCACTCACTCCGCACTTACCTATTAATACAGTTAGGTGCTGTCCCTTTCAAAGGCAACAGATCCCTCTTCAGCGTGAACACTCACACACACACACACACACACACACACACACACACACACACACACACACACACACATATACACATACTGATTCTTTGGTGCGAACACACAAATCCTAGTTTGGTGCAAAAAAACAAAATGGGAAGGGTGATTTGGCACATGCATACACCAACATTGCAGTTACAGGTCACGATTGCAAAAAAACAAACAAAAACATTATTTTGATGCAATGGGTTCACTAAACTTGCAGTTAAAGGTCGTGGGCTGCAGAGAAGAATTCTGAGGGCCGCATGCGGCCCTCAGGCCATGGATTGGACACATCTGGTATAAAGGCTGGCTGAACTTATATTGAGGAACAAATAAATGGATTCATGTCATTTTTGACAAATTACACTTTTATCAAATCCTGCTTAATAGAAAGAGACACTCCAAAACACCTAGAATACAAGCATGTTTTCAGGGAGTCTGCATCCACCTGCACCTCTTGTGCTGGGGGCAACCCCCCCCACACACTTAAATATAATGCCAGGCAGCACTGACTTTTGAATATGGGGAACATTTTGATAAACTGGTATTTCAATAAAAGTTGTTTCATTGAAAGGACATGCTCCCTAGATAAATCCACCTAATTAAACATAAGATTACCTCTACCCACATATGGTCACATGGTTAGACCAGCCATGTGACCAATTGCCATAATGGCTAACCACGGCTGGCAAAAAAAGTATTGCACAGCTTATCTGCTAGTACCACTCGTGGTCATGAGTAGAGTTAGTCAAATATAACTAGATTAGAATCTAGATGCTCAGGTTCCCAGGTGTCTGCTTCAGGCTACCTGCACAGGTGTGGGTCAGTCTGTTAATCCAAAATAGTTACTACTCTTACCTTTACATTACTATGCAAATAGGAACTTTATCGATAGCAGGAAGGCATTACAATTTAACAGAAAAACTTGAAGGGAAACAATATGTTTTAAAGTATTACAGAATGATAAACATTTTTAGTTCTACATTTTCTTCAGATAGAAAAACATGATAATAATTAAAAGTACAGTTCACTTGAAGTAAGTGTAGTACAACAGACAATTCAAATTTTCATAAACATTACAGTATTTTATTAAGTGAGCTTGAATGGAATTCCTTTGGGTATTTGCACTTTATTAAATTGAAAGTAATGTGATATACTTTACAGTTATATTCTCATACCAGAAACTCAGCTTTGGAAACATATACTTAACACCACATACAGATCAAGTCACAATGTCTTCCCTGAGTCAAGATGGAATTGTAGTCAGCTACACATGATAGGCTAATATAAGGCATTATCTGTAATATACCTCTGTCTTTATTAATTCAGTTGTGTGGTTCATTTTTATCTGTCTGTTCTTTTTCATTGTTGTGTAAAATGCTTTATTAAAAAAAGATCAAAATCATGAAAAAAGAAAGGTGACTCTACAAAGCAAGGAATGAGAAACCAGATCTGACCATACTAAGCAGAATGATTTATCGTTAAAGCAACTAAGACCCTCTAGGCACCTACACCCATTTTCAGGGTGGACCAAAAGATTTGTTTGGTTAAGAGACTTGACTATAGTTATATGATACACAAATGAAAATTAACAGGAATCAAACCCAGAACTGTAGAGTGTAGCTCATTAGCTGCTTATAACCACATCCCTATGTGCTCCAAATGTTGTAGGAGTGAAGTTAAATGAAAACCCACATTCACCCATTGCCCCTCACATCTTTACTCCTGAAATCTTTTTTGGACCAAGTCTTTTTGGCACTTCAAACAATATAACAATGTCCTTGGATATCTGCTGAGAAGTGCTAATTCCACCTATTAGCCGTGCTCATCAACTTTTCAGCCTGAGCCTCTCTAGTGGAGACTTCCCCAAGGTGTGGAAAACAGCTGTTGTTGCTTCCTTGCATAATGGTGGTCACTCATACTGACACTGGGAGTTACAGGTCTATTAGTCTCACTGGTATTATTTACAATGCTGTTGAATGTATTGCACCTGAACTAATAAACAGAGATATAAGTGACCTTATATCTCTGCATACATACTAGTTTGGCTTTGTAAAAGGCAGATCATGCCTGTTCTGCTGGCTGTGTGTGTGTTTTTTAAAGTTTACTGAGGCCATTGATTCTAAGGCCTTTGACACTATCCCCCACAATGGGATTATTGACAAACTTTCCCAGTTTAAGACTGACACAACATAGTTTACTGTATAGACAACTGGCTATCTGACAGACATTTGCTGTAGACAGAAAAATCTTTGCAGTTGCGTACCACAGAGATCTGTCCTGGGCTCCCTCATATTTAGTATATACTTTTCTAACATGCAAGCTAATTATCAAGGGACTATGGCTAATCCAGTTTGCTGATGGTTGCAAATTGGGGGTGGTTATCAAATACCAGTATGGCACCCAAATACTCTATCAAGAGCTAGACCAAACAAAGGCTTGGTTTGTTAATGATGGTCTTACTCTCAATGCCAAAAAAATGTAGCACAGTTTCCTTTGGTAACTCTGGCATCAGTCCTGCCTATAAAATAGATAACATTCACCTTAAACCTGATCTAGTTATAAGGGACTTGGGTACCTATGTTGATAATAGACTCTTCTGGCTACCATGTCTTTGTGGTGGTTAGAAACTCTTTCTGCCTTACACAACATATCATTCATGGTATCGCCTTAAAGTCCAAAGAGGTTTTAGTCCCACTTTATTCCCACTTTTGTTCACTTATGAGATATCAGGTCCTAGTACCATTGAGTGCACTGAGAGAATAAAATCACTGTTCCTCTACTCAGTGTCATATAGACTGTTGGGTTATCTCTGTTTAGCAGTCCAAGCTGTGACTGGCTCAATACACTTTGAACTCTTACATCTAAATACAACCAGACTTAAAGCAACCCCCCTCTGTAGAGATCTATCTATGCTACTACATCAATAACTCCGGATGGTGTGGCAGCTATTGTAACCCAGTTGAGTCTCTATTTCTTGTATAGTCTGCCCTTCTGTATCAGAGTACTCCCATAGCAATCTTAAAAAAAAAAAAAAAAAACAGCAATCTAGATGACTGGATGAATAATTGCAAATAATCACCTGGAATATCTAAAGAAAATCTGCTCAGTGGGGGCGTTGTTGGTCTCCCACTAGTACTGGGTGATATGACTAAGCTTCTCAATGGCCTCCTTTGCCATAAGCTTGGTAGGAACCTATGAACCCTTAATTATATGATCTGGTATTAAACAAAGTCACAATACTAGTAAAAAACACCTCCTCAAATCAAACATTCAATAAATAAATAGTTTATAAATTCCTGAAAGGCTTAAAAGTGCTTTGTGACTTAAAGTATACTGGTATATAACTGAATAAAGTAACAGAAGCCATAACTAAAAATTTGATCAATTGCCTATTATGTACCCATCAAAATAACATTAAAACAAATTGCACTACTCATATAAAATTGTACTAAATAGAATGATATCCAATATTGAAAGGCATAGGCAATCTATTTGTCAGTGTGACTTTTGTTGCATTTAACAATGATTGTGTATATAATCACATTAGAAATTAATTGGCTAAAGGAATTCAGAAAATCAACCCTAAAGATTTATATAAAACTTGTATGGTCAATGTAACTGCAACAAGTATGTATTTTTGCAAGCTTACTTTTGTGTGGTTTTTGTATGTAAGTTAGAATATGCTTAATTAAAGAAAAATACATGTCATCTATTTCATGTTTAGCCTATTCATAGAGTGAATTCGTTTAAGTGCAGAAAATCTTTGGCCATTTCTTCTCTTCATTTCTTGCTTGCTCTTCCCGGAAGGTTAGCCATACAGCAAAATCCTAGACAGTAGTGTGTCACTACATACAAAATCATATGTCACAGTTTCAGAACCAAGATCTGTGGAGTTTATACTATATGCTATTTGCATGCTTGGCTCCCCCTCCAAAACTATATTGGATTAGTAAGTGCAACAGACTGCATCAGTGTTTGCGCGGCATGTAGCCCACACTCGGGACCCCTTTTAATCAGCACAAATCTGAGGGTGAAATGCTGACATACCTGTAGTCCTGCATGCAGACTTTTAATGAAACTACAGTGTGCCTTTCACCGGTCAACCACATGGCTCAGTCTTAGGCAGGTCACATTTAATTTTTTTTGTTTGATATTTTAAAAAGAAATAGGTCATGGGCATTCAGAATCATCATATAGCTGAAACACCTGATGTTCATAAGGGTCATTTGCATATAGCCCATGTGCCTCTGATACAAGAGGTTTGAGAGGTCACTCAGTGGAAGTTCTAGCTTGGCTGGATTTTTCATTTAGTTTTTAATGTCTGCATTACTGATACTTTTGCCTTCTACACAGACATAACATTAATCTTCAGAACATAGTAATGCTGCCTTATGTGGCATGTTTTAAAGTATTATGCTTTTTATTTTTCCATATGTCAATCTGCCTTCCATGTAACTTGTATGATGTCTGAAAAAGCACACTTAGTAGCTGTGACAGTAGTTATATGATATTATCTATCTAACAGACTCCATCTTGACGATCTGTGTCTAGCTTTTTGAGCAATGAATGATCTCCTGTTCCTTGACTGAACAGATGGCTCCTGAAATACCTAGTTAAAGGAACTAAACCTTCAACAACAGATAAATAAAACATGCTGGAATGATAGATTTATATCCAAACATATCCCCCTGGCTCTGAAACAAACTGACAGAACATGTCAAGTTGAGAAGCACCCTTGCCACCCTTGTGATGACCCTAGACAGTTGGTTGGATAGCCTTAAATTCTTCCCTGGTCTATCCTGTTTTGCTCTCCTTGAGGTTGGTGGAGATTTTGAATGTGGTTTATTGGGTAGGCTTGTAATGCATATATATTGATTTGTCTAGTACTTACCCATGAACCTATAATGATTACATTTAGGTTCAGTGTTTCAGAGCTCAACACAATATGATAGTGAAATACTGTATGCAGATATATTTTATTTGTATAAAAAGGTCACAAATAAAAGTTACGCTAATACATGCTGACACTATTATGAGTTAGAAGGCTTAACAGGGGTAAGGAAAAACTGATAAGTGAGAAAGTGACAAAGGAAGATTTAGAGAAATAAGTTTTGGGATATAGGTAGGGTCATAGTTTTATAATTGTCAAGGACTGGATGAGCTGAACCAAGGTTCTAGATGGATCACCAGTGAAACTATATTGTCTTTATTAGCTGAAGGAGTCCTGTGAGACTTGAATTCGGTGACAGTGAGTGCTCTGGATGAGAACAGCTTCGAAGTAACCTCACACTCATAACCTTGTTAGTCTGACTTAATCGCACTTCTATTGGATGGAAAGTTATGCAGACAGTTCTACAGTGCAGGTTGGCAGAGTAAATCAGTATTGCCTTTGTAGAAGCTAGTCAGAGGAGAGGTTTGACTTTATGCTGCAGTGACCATGCCAGTACAGTGTAACAAAACAGTTTATTCAGCATGAAAATAAAAATTATACCTGGACCAATTAATCCCAGAAGTGAAAAGTTTACTGTATAGGAGAAGTACAATGTATTTATACTTAATAGGCTCTGGCTCCCATGTAGTTCTAAACTAGGTTTTGCAGGTAATTGGGAATGAAGGAATGACTGAATGACTGAATGTATGAATGAACCAGTAATTTAAAACTGATAGAGTGTTATAACTGAGTCGCAACAAAGTAGACTGAGTGAACCTCACTGATGTACCATATGTAATTTTAAGCATGACTTTCTGATACTGTCCTCAAAGGGCATATGGTGGGGAATGAAAACAGTACATGTGTGGTGTACAAAATAAAGGAGTTGACATGGTGATAGCTAAATGAAAAAATAAGCTTGTGGGGGCTCTGGTGGGCAATTTAGAGATAAGTCAGTAAGCTGTGGGGGTTTCCACATGGTTTGGCGCTGAATGATTTGATGATAATAACAAAACTGATTTGGTGATTATGGACCTGAGATTAGCTTTCAACAAGCCTTGAGGTTGTTTACAGGGCAACAGGTAGGTGTCAGTGGTGGTTTCATGCAGAAAAGTACATTAAGATATAATTCAGTAGGGAGAATTTAGGGCTAATGTATATCATGGAGGAGTAAGTACTGAGGCTGTAGGAAGAAAGAAATGTATTTGGGGGTTACATTCACCTTTAGGTCAAACCTCATAGTAGAAAATGGACAGTGGTGAAGGCCTAATGTATTGAAGAGTATCCATCTAGAAGACTGAACTTGAGAGATGCTGACATCTTCTTCCATTGTTTGGTGTACTAGGAAGGCCTCATCTGGAATAATGTACCTAGTTCTGGGAGATTTACAGATAGGGAGAAGGTATAGAACACAGGATTAGTAAGGTCACATCTGGAATAATGTGCCTAGTTCTGGAAGATGTACAGATAGGGAGAAGGTATAGAGCACAGGGCTAGGAAGGTCACATCTGGAATAATGTGCCTAGTTCTGGAAGATGTACAGATAGGGAGAAGGTATAGAGCACAGGGCTAGGAAGGTCACATCTGGAATAATGTGCCTAGTTCTGGAAGATGTACAGATAGGGAGAAGGTATAGAACACAGGACTAGGAAGGCCTCATCTGGAATAATGTGCCTAGTTCTGGAAGATGTATAGATAGGGGGATAGTATAAAACACAGGACTAGGAAGGTCTCATCTTGAATAATGTGCCTAGTTCTGGAAGATGTACAGATAGGGAGAAGGTATAGACCACAGGACTATAAAAACATTAGTGGGACAAGAGTTACTGATATAAAAGTGATGTCTCAGAATCATAGAGTAAGTACAAACTGAAAGAGAGAAAGGAAGTCTGATATGCACCCTTGTGTTTGTTATTTGGGACAAATAAGAGGGATGGATATGAAGGACTGATTTAAGGAAGAAAAGTACATGTGGCAGCTGGAAAAGGAGAAATGATAATGATGGAGGGAAATACTAATTTGATATAGAGAGTAAGCGGATCTCTAGAGTTACAGATGGAGATGTGGATTATAGGTATGTAGAAGGGAGGTGGAGGTCTAAAGGTATTTGAGATAGAAGGAAGAAATGCTAATGGAAGAATGAAGAAGCAGCTGTAACACTTGGGAAGACCAGTAAAACATAAGTTTCATTCCATCATGGTCTGCATGTATTTGCCATCAACCCTAGCACAGTTTTCATCACGGTACTTACCAATTTGTATTTACTTCTAGTCATGTCAGTCTTACAGGATGCCTAGCAACAACTGAAGTAGAAAGTACTAGAAAAAAAAAGGATTCCAAGCTGGGATTATGTTACACTTGTGTTTCTTAAAAATTGTGACAACACAGAACAGCTGGATTATAAAAAACTTATCTGAGTTTTGTGCTAAACATTCATGTTTTATTCTCTCTCTCTCTCACACACACACACACACACACACACACACACACACACACACACACACGCACCACACACCACACTCTAAGATATGTGTGTGTGTGTGCGTGTGTGTGTGTGTGTGTGTGTGTGTGTGTACACACACACACACACACACACACACACACACACACACACACACACACACAAAATATGTAATAAGCAGCCTGAAGTTTAAGTTGTTAAATCATTGCTACAGAAGACAAGTGTTGACTGAGTAAAACATGAGTTCCTGCTACATTTTTCCATACAATGCTCCACCATATTAGTTTCAAGCTGAGATATAAATACTTTTGCACAGAAAATGCGTTATGCTGGCATATGCCTGCTGTTATTGACAAAAGAATGCTGTCAATATTTGTTAGTCGTAGAAATTTGAGCATAAGCATTTAGATTCACAGCTGTTTCTCCCACCCATGGGCAGACAGTAGGGGCAGGACCTTCAAACAGTGAGCTGCTATTACCTGAGAAACACCTGAACTTCTGATACCAGATATCAATGTATGACTTTGAATAGATGGATTTTAGCCTTAAATTACTGTATAGTGAAAGATCTTATTACAACGCCATTTATTGTTTTCTTTTTTCTTTGTCTGAATTTCTCTCAAGGCATTGAACAGCATTATGCAAGCTCAGTGAACAACAGAATTAAACATTCAGCACCTTACATATCTGACAAAACAGAACTTTTGTTCCTGTGTCTAACTAATAGAGATGAGAGAAATGAGTCACATTAAACATTTTCCTGAAATAAAAATGCTCCCGAGACTGAGATCATTTATATGCTGTCATGTTCACAGTAGCCCTTAACTTGGCACCGTTTTCATGCTCACTAAAGGAAGGCCAAAATTAACTTACATGGTTTAATGGGATTACCAGTAAAAGCTAACATTATTATGAATTTTCATTTTCAAACAACAACAAATAGAAAAAAATGTCAGAGTGCATAGAAAAATCTTATAATGGTTCTAAAGTCATAGGCCAAGAGTTCATTTTCCAGTAGAATTCCTCCAGATGTTCATCATATTGATCACTGCTGCAGTAGCCTTAGCTATATGTGTTATATCCTGCCAAAGATATGACAGCCAGTCAGCTTCCAAAGCTTCAGGGCACCTTCCACATACCCAAATTGTCAGGCTCAAACTGGGCTGACTGAAAGACAAGTTTGAGTGCAAAACTCTTCAAAGCTTTCTGCTGCCAAAGAGTATGCTCCACTAAGGCTTTCAAAGATTGTTGGTTGGCTTGTGGTTTCCATAGCTGGGCAGATTAGTTCCCTTTGGAGAAAAAAGTTTCCATTTTCTTAATGTTGTTGATGTTTTATTACTTTCCTCTTCAGAAAAGCTGTCTTAAAGCGAGGAGTGTTTTGTTTTAACAGTCTGTCACGACACTGTAATGCACTTTTAAAAGGAGCACTTGCTTTTTCTTGACTGTTTTAAAGTAAAGTAACTGAAAACATTTTTTTTTGTGGCAAAATTGTGTTTATTTTACTTTTATGGGTTTGGCATAGTGTTGTAAAGTGTTTTCTACTGTGTTTTTTTTTCTGTCAAAAAAGTGTGGTCTGGTAGCGTTAACTGGCAATTGCTGCTTGTCTTTCCTGGGAAAGGCACCATTTTCGGCTTGACCATGGAACAGACTAACAGTCCTATAGTTTATCTTTTTTTTCAGTACCTAAAAGAAAAAATAAGCAAACAATCTTTGCCACCACAGCAGGCTAGCAATTTACCGCAGCCACAGGTGACTCTGCTGTAGCCATTTGTTGTACATCAGCCCACTCATCTTTTACCACAGATCCATCTGGTGTAGCACCTATAGCCACTATGAACCAGGAGTTAGCCACATCTTCTGTGGCTGTTGAGGTCCCCTCAGTGGACAAGGGAGAGCCATTCTTGTTGGTCCTGGGAGAGGGAACATAAAAGGTTTCCCTATTGTGCCTGAATGCTTTGCCCATCCCTGGGGAAGCAGCTGCTACCATTAGTAACAAACTTGTCCCCATTATTCCTGTCAAAAAGAAACAGAAAACCAAGCGTGTATCTACTTCACCTCAAATTTCTTTAGATAGGAGTAGATTACTGAGTTTGGCTCAGGGTTTAATTCAGGGTAATGATCCTTCTTGTAAAATAGTTTCTGGTAAACGAAAGGGGGATTCCTGTTTTACTGAAGAGATTTAGGATTCTGGATCTGAACAGGAAGGTAGAGGGACTGATGCAAGTTTTTTTCATCAGATTTCTGATTCAGACTCAGAGGAGAGCTCAGTTTCTGATTTTTCATGTGGGGGCTTCTCTTTCTCTGTAACTATTGCTAGAACATGACAGTTTTTTCAGTGGGAGAGCACTGAGGTTTCTCAGTCCCTCAGAAAATACTATGAGTTGTTACAGAAGGATTTCCATGACCTGTACCCATTCCTCCTGTTCTCTCTGCTTTACAGGATATGTGTTACTGCCTGCAATTTTCTTGATAGTCAGTCAGCTGCCCCTAAAATGGCAGACAGGATGTATAAAGTTCTTTAGTCTTTTAAATTGTCATACGCTATCCCAAACCTGACTCAGCAACAATAACTTTAGTTGATCCGACTGCTGCTAAGCACTTTGTTAATTCCAATCCTACTCTTTCTGATAAGGATGGGAAAATTATTGATAGATATGAGGAAAGGTGTATACTTGTGCAGCTTTGATTTTCAGAATTTTGAATTATCAGGCTCATATTTTAAAAATTGTTCTGGCAAATTGTGAAAGTATGCTGAACATTTTATCTGCAGGTTCTTCTTGTGAGGAAAAAAATCTGCTTTAAATAACTTAGTTTCTTTTATTGCACAGGTTACTATCATTGTTTTTGTTCTTCATCACATGGTGTTCTGAGGAATGATACAACCAGTTCCTCCTTCCCCTGTTGGGAAGGATTTTTATTCAGGGATGTTCCTGTTTGCAGTGTGCATATGACTCTGTTGATACTTTTTCCAGGGCTATGGCCACTGGTACTGTTTTGAGGAAGTTTGCATGCCTGCATTCTCAGCCCCTCCCAGATGATGATAAAATGAGATTTTAAATTCTCCCTTGGATAGAGATTAATTGTTTGGCCCCTCTACGTCAGAGGTGATTAAAAAGTGTGAAAAGGGCAAGCTGATCCAGGGAAGATTTTTAGCACTACTTTTCAAATTTGTCCAAGAGATTTTTATCGCCTTATCCAATGTTGGCAAAAAAAAAACAGAATAAGCAGTTTCAACAAAATTCAGGTAAACAGACGTTTAAGAAGAAATGACAAAGGGTTTCCAAACAGATCTCTTGAACCTCCCAAAACCAAGGACAGTCCAACAAGTCTGAAAGACTCTTCAAGATACCTTGTGATGCCCTGCTACCCTGGCCCCTTCTTTTCTTCCAGGAAGTCTGAATCTCCATTTTTAGTTTTCTTTGGCAGCAGATTGTTTCAGACAAATTGGTACTAAAAATCTTTTATCTAGGTTACAGATAGCATTGGGAAGGAATTCCTCCTTTCCAGGGGGTCACTCCTCATCTTCCCAGTCAGACTTGTTTGTTTCCACCTGTTCCTCATCACGTGCTGTTCCAAGGAGTGGTAGAACCACCAGTTCCTCTTTCCCTGATGGGGAAGGATTTTATTCAGGGATGTTCCTAGTGCCAAAGAAAGAAAGAAAGTGCCTCAGACCAGTTCTGGATGTTTCTTTCCTAAACCTGTTTCTGATAGTGCCCAAATTCAAAATGATGTCCCTTCACAATGTGTTACCTCTTCTTCCTCTTTCAAGTTTTTTAAGACTTAAAAGATTATTTTCATTACATCCCTATTCATCAAGACATTAGACATTTCTTAAGGTTTTGTGTGTCTAGAGCACATTATCAGTTCTCTGCCTTACTCTTCACACTATCCACTGCCTCAAGAATGTTCATAAAGTGTCTAGCTCCGGTTATAGCTCATTGCAGGCTACAGCGTCTCTGCATATTTCCATATTTGGACAATTTGCTTATCTTTGCAGAGTCTTTTTCAAAATGTCATGAATATCTCTCTTGGGGGAGAGATCTTTTACAGAAGCTGGGATTCCAAGAAAATATTCAAAGGTCTTTCTTGACTCCTTCACACAGAATTGTGTTCCTTGGATATCAACTAGACACCTCAGTTCAATGTGCTTTTCTTCACAGGAGAGAAGAGATCTTTATTTAGACCTATTCCTTAGGTTTTCCACTCAGACTTTGGTCACTGTGAGTGATTTTGGGTTTCATGGCATCTATAATTCCGATGATACCCCTGGAAAGTCTCCACGTGAGAAAGATACAGTGGTATCTGAAATCTCTTTAGTCCCAGCATCAACACCCTTTACCTTTTCAAATCCTAGTGCTGAGGTTTATCAGAAGAGAAATCTTTTGATGGAGACAACAGATGTTCTTAAACCCAGGTGTGACTTTCTTGCTTCCTGCTTCAAAGAAGTCATCACAGACATTTCAAACTTTGTTTGAAGAGCAGTTTCAGGAGTGATAAAAGTGCAGGAGGAATGGGACACCAAGGGCAGATACAAGCACATGAATATCAAGGAGATCCTTTATGATCAAGCTACTCAATTTTCTGAACCATCTTTGGTCCCCAGACCTCTTCAAATGATTGCGGACAATAGTCACAGTCATGTGGTACATCAGCAAGCAAGGAGGAGGAGCCAGGCTGTACTCCCTTTGCAGACTAGCCATGTTAGCTTGGGATATAGCTTCACAGCACAATCTCACTCTACATGCATCCTCCATTCCATCAGAGCAAAACTGTGGTAGACAAGCTGAGCAGGACCACCACAGACCCTCACGAATGGAAACTAGATTGGGGGTCTTCCAAGATTTGCTCCATCTTTGGAGAGTTCCTCAAGTAGACCTCTTTGTTTCCTCTTTGAACAATCAACTGGCAAGATTCTGTTCCAGAATTCTAGGCAAGTAGGCCTGGAAGAGAGATGCCTTTTCTTTTTCTTGGACAGGAATGTTCCTGTATGCTTTTCCACCCTTTCCACTAATATCCAAGGTACTTCCAAAGATTCAGAATGAATCCTGTAAGATCATTGTGGTGACTGCCTTCTGGCCCAGGCAACTGTGGTTCTCCCTTCTTTTGGAAATGGCCAGAGGCAATTACCATAAGCTTCTTCACAGACTGGATCTACTCACACAAGAACAAGGGTGTTTGATACACCATGACATCAATTATCTTAATTGACTGTCTGGAAGACAGAGTCTTAATTTGTTTTAAGCACTTGTTTACTGAAGACATGCAGCAGGTACTAATGGAGACAAAAATCCTGCTACTAGAAAATCATATATTAGAAAATGGAAAAGGTTTCCTAGTTGGTGCCAAGAACATAACCAGCACCCATTCAGGGCTAGCAGTTCTCTGGTTTTGCAATATTTGTGTGAATTACTATCTTATGACATTTCTTATTCCTCTATTAATATTAATTTATCAGCCATTTCAGTATGTCTGTCAATGGATATTACTCTTTTAATGCAGGTCTCATGTCAAAATGTTCTTGAAAGAGGTTTTGTATAAGAGGCCTCCAAGAAAACCAGTGTATTATCTTAATTTTCTGTTAGAGAAGCTAACCCTCGCTCCATTTGAACCAGCTAATCTGACTTGAGGTTCTTAATATGGAAAACAATTTTACTGACTGCTCTGACCTCTGCTTGAATGGATTATGAGTTGCAAGATCTTATGGTGAGTCATCCCTATCTCATTTTCCACAAGGACAGAGTTGCTTTGAGAACTAATCCTTATTTTTGTGCTTGAAGTGTTTTCCAAGTTTACTTTAAGCTAAACTATCCATTTCCCTGTTTTCCTTCCTTAACCTAAAAATAAGGGAGAAAGGATACTCCATATTATACATGTCTGCAGACAACCCAGGTACTGCCTTGACAGAACTAAATCTTTCAGGTCTTTGAATCAATTGTTCATTTCTTGTGAAGGTAAGAAGAAGGGATAACCTGTATCAAAACAGAATATTACCAGATGGTAGCCACTGCACATTTTTAGGCAGTGTCAAAATAACCAACCTCCCAATTAACAAAATCCTCTCTAGATAAACTCAAGGTACAGCTGCTTAATGCTAGGAGTCTAAACAAGAAACTGTGCTCCCTGGAAGCACTCCTCACTTTGGAAGATGCTGACATCTGTGCAGTCACCGAGACATGGTTCAAAAAATGCGGAAAGCACCTCAGCCGTGCAGGGCTACAATGCCTTCTATACGTTCAGATCACAAACAGAACATCAAAGAACCAAAGGAGGAGGTGTATCCATCTTCATTAAGGATAAGTACACCTCGAGACTGGTCAAATAGTATGACTCTCTTGAGCTACTCCATGTCCAATTAACTACAAACAAACCCCCGACCACATCATAGATAGCTAGAGGTCTCCCACAGGAACAACATACAACATACCTGGACTTACTGAAAACACTTGCCATACAGTCCAACACGTTACTCATGGGTGATTTTAATTATCCTACCATCGACTGGGAAACATACATGACCACAAACATGCTAGCTCAGAGGTTCTTGGGCTTTGTCAATGCAAATGCTCTGGAAGAGCTAGTCTGCACACCATGAGAGGCTCAAATTTCCTGGACATAGTGCTCACTAACATGGGAGAGCATTGCACCCCCATGTGATATCCTCCCTGGTAAGATTGGACCATAAATCAGCCTTGTTCTATATAGTTATAAGACCAGATATCCAATCAAGCTCAAAAACACTTAAGAATTTTTCAAAGGCAAATTACCTCCTAGTGAATGATGGTATAAGAAATTTCAAAGCCCTCTTGATCACAAATTTATTTATTTAACATTTGCTTACCAGGAAAGTCCAGCTTGGAACAAAGCCAATTTTCAGTGGCGGCCCAGACTTAAATGCTCCAGATGCATGTCTTTGTACCCTGGGAGGAAACCGGAGTACCTGGCGGAAACCCACATGAATGCAGGGAGAACATGCAGACTCCGCACAGAAGGCACTCCAGCTGAGAATCGAACTGGAGAACCTCTTGCTGTGAAGCAACAATGATACTGCTGCACCACTGTGACAATAACATAGACTCCTATGCAGAGGTGTACACCAATGCCCTGTATAACCACTTAAGCAGTTGTATAGATTCAGCTGTACCTGACCATATTAAAACCAGGTCTTGCTGAAAAAACAAGCCACCCTGGTGGACCCCCAGTATAAACAGGCTATACAATAAGTGAAAGAAACTAATGTCCAAACAGAAGAGGGAACTGGCTCAGCAGAGGAAGAAATCCCTCTTTAGCTTAAACAAACAAGTTAGAGATCTTGTCAAGCTCTCTAAAGCTAATCGCAAAGCAAAACTAGCCTCCCTAGCTAAGAATAATCACAAGGCATTCTTTAACTATATCCAAAATCTAAAAGGGAATGCCCAACTATATACAGAACCGGCTCTGGATGGCACCACCCATACTCAGCTGGAGGTAATAGCCAACCTGCTAGGTGACAGATTTGGAGCAAACTTCACCCCTTTGCTCCCTCCAGTCATCCCCCAAAATATACCTGCCACAGTTCCTCAGTCTATTATCTCAAGAATGCAGGTCATCTCTGTGCTCTCCAAGGCCAAAAACAATTCATCAGTGGACCAGACAACATCCCAGGTTGCCTTTTAAACAACATAAAACAGGACCTAGCAGACTTGGGTCCCTGTTTAGCCATACTCTGTGAACTGGCTATGTTCTGATGGAGTAGAGGACAGCAGCAGTAATCCCTCTGCACAAAGGGGCACCATCAACTGACCCTGGCAATTGTAAGCTTATAAGCTTGTCTAGTCTCATTGAAAGGCCATGGGAAGAATCATTATGGACCTTATTACAAGGACATAGGTAATCTCCAAACTCTGGACTCAACCCAGTTCGGATTTGTTAAAGGTAGATCATGCCTGTTAAACATGGTTGACTTCTTTGAGAAAATCACCAAGGCCCTGGATGAGGGAAAGACAGTGTAGCCAAGGCATTTGACACAATACACCATTAAGGTATTATAGAGAAACTCTCCCAATTGTGAATTAACCACTACATTACCAGATTGTAGCCAAATGGCTCACTGACAGGACACATACTGTCAAAGTAGGTGACTTCACCTCTAGCAAAGCACCAGTTGAAAGTGCTGGCCCCTTACTGTTCAGAATTTATTTCTCAGAAATCCAGGCAAACTTGGATGGCCTGTAGCTGACCCCGTTCACTGACAATTACAAATTGGGAGCAATCACTGAGTCCCCAAACAATGTTACTATACTGCACACAGGGTTAAAGCTGACAAATTATTGGTGCCAAAGCTATGGATTGAAGATAAATGCAAAAAAAATACATTATTATTCCATTTGGGAAAGCTGACATCCCTGCTAATTACATTATAGACAGCACTCCCCTAAGTATAGACCCAGTGGTACATGATCTGGGTACTCAGGTTGATAGCAATCTGAACTTTGACCACCACATACCTACAGTAGTAAGGAAATCCTTCTATTTGACACATCTTATAAGTGAAGGCATCGCATCTAGATCTAAGGATGTTATAATTCCATTATACTCTGCCCACATCAGACTAATAATTCAGTACAATGCTCCATTTTGCATGGCTCACCAGACACCTGCAACAATCAGAGAGACCACAGAGGTTTCACATCAAGAAATTACAGGGTACACAAAACAAGTCTTACATGAAAAACCTGAAAGCCCTGTTACTGTATTCTGTTGCCTACAAGTTGCTAAGGGGAGACTTCTGTCTGACTTACAGGGAGTATCTGACCCAACTCTAGTGGAAATGCTACACATTTTTAAGTCAAACTGCACAAGGGTCACTCGCTCCAGAGATCTTAACCTAGCAGTTGACATGAGCAGGTGATACCAGAGAGATAGCTATATCTCCCAGAGACTGCTACTTCTCTGTAACAAGCTTCCAATTCACATGAAACAGAGCGCCTCCCTGACCCTCTTCAAATGCAATCTAGATCAATGGATGGGTGATCACAAATTCACTCCTGGGGTGGCACCTATGTTCCTCCTGGACAGAGGAAGTTGATATTAATTACCACAGACCCTTACTTCTGTGAACTTCACTCACCTAAAAACCGACAATTGGGGAACTCGGGATAAATATGACTAGGCTTGTAAGGGCTCTAGGGCCATTAACCTTGTAACCTTCTATGAAACTATGAACTATACTACCCCATAATTACTTTTTTGGTGGAAAATCATTCAGAATGCTTGCTGTCTGCAGGAAGTTGAGAAAAGTTAAGAATTAGAGGCATAAGTAGTGACTAAGCTCATTGATACTGTTATTTAAATGTTTACAGTTAAGAACGATCTATTAAAACATATAAAATATAACACAGATCACCCAACAGATAAACGGTCCACTGTGTAGCACAATATTAAGTATTCCAAAAGTAAAAAGAACCGCAGTGGAGTGAAGCACAGACTCCTCACTCATAGGCAAACAACTCTGCGATGTAAAAACGACTCTACGATCTAAAAACCGAACAAACAGCTTTAATATGGTTAGCACTTTCACCACTGACTAAGCGGCTTCTTCAGACCATAAACAAAAGACAATAAAATACATTTCGAAAATACTCACTATTTAAAATATGTCCACAGGTGCTCGTAATCATCCCTACACTCCCATCTACAGATTCAAATGCTTACATAGAGCGTAGTGACGTATCTACATGACTACGACACATTTTAAAGCAACATAGCAGTCTTTAGCTTCAACATTTATATTTACATCAACTATGCGTTGGTTTAATACATTCACTGACCCATTGCTAAGAATGAAAAATTCCATTAACCTAAGGCAATGGGTCTAGCGTCACTATATTATCCAGTGAATCAATGCAAGTATTCAGCACATTCAATATCTAAACCCAAAACACTGCATAATGCAGTAATTCAGCTATCATATACATATCAGATTTTTCCATCACTTCCATATGTGTCATGCCCATTAGCAAAAAATATATATACACAAAAATAATGAAACATTTCATCACCTTATGGCAATAGATATAACAACCATTACGTTGCCCTATTTACCAATACACAAATTCAGCAAAGCATCAAATAATACATCTATTCCATGCATCATAAACTGATCATCCTAGTAAAGTAGTGTTATACAGCTTTCTTAACTCCTAAAGGATATATATACCATCATGATGCTCCACTTATCTGCGTATATAGCACCCTTCATTCAATGGTGGGTACCTCTTTGCTCCCACACTCCAACCTAAATGCAAATATGCCTACCATAACTACTAATAAGTTACGAGGCATAACCATAAAGTGTACTATAAATACAATGTGTATAGCATCCTTACAGCACTATAACATTTCAAATAACTAATAAAACATTCACAATAGTGAGCATGTTTCCGCTGAAAAATAGTGCATGCAGTGAGCATGATGTCGCTCTACCATTCTGCTCCATACACCATATCTACTGCATAAGCGTCAAATGCTGGATACTGGCTATTAACTCGCTCACACAATTGTGAGCGTACCATCGCTAGTAATGCATATTAATGCATATAATCAGCATACTATCACTCTTTCTACTTTACATTTCAAAATAGAAATCTACACTTGTGGACAATCAAATATGACAAAAAATAGCCTAAACAGGCATCATATAAAATAAATAAAAACAAATAAAGTAATAAAGTACACTTTATGGTTATGCCTCATAACTTATTAATAGTTACGGTAGGCATATTTGTATTTGGGTTGGAGTGTGGGAGCAAAGAGGTACCCACCATTGAATGAAGGGTGCTATATACGCAGATAAGTGGAGCATCATGATGGTATATATATCCTTTAGGAGTTAAGAAAGCTGTATAACACTACTTTACTAGGATGATCAGTTTATGATGCATGGAATAGATGTATTATTTGATGCTTTGCTGAATTTGTGTATTGGTAAATAGGGCAACGTAATGGTTGTTATATCTATTGCCATAGGGTGATGAAATGTTTCATTATTTTTGTGTATATATATTTTTTGCTAATGGGCATGACACATATGGAAGTGATGGAAAAATCTGATATGTATATGATAGTTGAGTTACTGCATTATGCAGTGTTTTGGGTTTAGATATTGAATGTGCCGAATACTTGCATTGATTCACTGGATAATACAATGATATTAGACCCATTGCCTTAGGCTAATGGAATTTTTCATTCTTAGCAATGGGTCAGTGAATGTATTAAACCAACGCATAGTTGATTTATATATAAATTATGACTCTAAAGACTGCTATGTTGCTTTAAAATGTGTCGTAATCATGTAGATACGTCACTACGCTCTATGCAAGCATTTGAATCTGTAGATGGGAGTGTAGGGATGATTACGAGCACCTGTGGATATATTTTAAATAGTGAGTATTTTTGAAATGTATTTTATTGTCTTTTGTTTATGGTCTGAAGAAGCCTCTTAGACAGTGGTGAAAGTGCTAACCATATTAAAGCTGTTTGTTCAGTTTTTAAATCGTAGAGTCGTTTTTACATCGCAGAGTTCTTTAACTATGAGTGAGGAGTCTGTGCTTCACTCCACAGTGGTTCTTTTTACTTTTGGAATATCTGTTAAAACAATAAATAAAACTAATATAGCTTGAGTTTATTATATGCTTTTCATAAGTCATATTTTATCAAGACTGTATATGAAAACAAAATATTTAATGTATAATTTCAGAAGTGAACAATGGCTAAACTACTATGAAAGGTGAACATCTAAATTAATAAACATATGCAAAGGAGAATGCTAAAAGTGTGTCTTTAGAAGTGCATAAAAAAATCAAAACTAGAAAAAAGGGCATACATATTTAACATTCACTTAAAGGAGTACCGCACCCACAGACTCAAAAAACACGTTTAAAACATCATGGCATGGTGTTTCCTACACTTTAACAGCACTCTGGGATTATTTACAGGATTTTAAATATTTTTATATGTAATTCCAGACTCTGACCACTTGGAGGCTGGCATATTGACGTGGTTTGGATAAATCAGGTTGCCATCCAGTATCCCAGAAATCATTGTTTGGCTCAAAAATGTTACATCATGCAGGCCTTCGTTTGCCTAAAGCTCCTGTCATTTCATAGATGCTGCATGCGTACAAAGTACTGAGTAAAATAGAACAGTGTAAGTAACATTCCCTGCTGCTAGATGACTACTTAAAACAGAAACAGTGTAAAATGCCACAGAACACACTCAAAGTGCTGTTTACTGCTGCCTTTTCTTCTAATCTAGTTTAAATAGCACTAATTTGTGAGACAATGAATTCCAGTCCATTTACTTCTCCCCTCCCCCATAACACTTAGCTTCCCTAGCTGTCAAAGTCCTGAGGGTAATTTGACCTGGTAATTCCATTGATTGGCAGATCTCAGCAGGGTGCTTGAGTCATGTAATTTAATCTTTGCTGTAGCATTTCCTTTGTTAGAGGGGACATTTTTTGCTGCACTATAGCAATGGACTTACTTGACCGCATTCACATCCAGTAAGGTCTTGCACCAAGGAGCTAAGGAATAAAACATTTATACTATTAACCAGTTTAGATCTTTATTAATTTAAGTGTTAAGGTATCACTTCATGCTTCCACCTTGTTAAAAATTGAGATTTACATGTGCAAAGTGTGTTGGTATGCAGTGTTTGCCTTCATATGTTTTTACTCCACTGGTTAGTTTGCAAAAAAAAACTTTTGCAGTGTCCCTGGATTTGTCTTTGTACATACAAATCACATTGCTATATTTTCCCCTTCCTTTTTCTTGTGTCCAGAAGTCACTTATAACAAAGTAAATTTTTTATTGATTTTTTTTTTAAATAAAAGGACATCAAGGTTAACTTACCTTGAATCAGATAATGGATGCCACTACAAAGAATCACTGTTGAAATATGTGTACATGGACAAAATCCCTTACTAAATGTATTTGCCAGCCTCCAGTTCAATTGGTGCTATGGCTTTAATATACTGGTGTGTTTGCTCATGCCTTCCAAATATCGCCACCATTACATACCACTTTTGCAGTGTAGTAACCACTCGGCATGCCCATACACCTTTAGCCATCAATATGCAGCTACTCCTGTTCATGAGTATGTGAATTCATTTTCAACTTAAGGTGTGGAAGCTGCACTGAATAATTCTAGGTGCTTGTTCAGGTTTCACATGGTGCTTGCTTAGAGCTACTCTCATGTTAAGCCACTATGAATATGTTGCACTGCCACCTCTGATACCAGGGTAATGTTTTAATCTTTCTATTCCCGCACTGCACACTAGCAGTATCTGGTGCAAATACAACAGAGAAGTATGCAAGCAATACACCACCTAAGCATCATTTGCTGTGCAGAATGTATAAGTATGCATACCAAATTTCTGTGTTTCCAAACATCGGTGTTACTACACTACTACTGAATAAAATGAACAGCACTCAGGCTGGGGGAAGGACAATGGAGCCATGACATCACAGAATGGGTGGGTCTTATTATTTTAGTTAGAATCAGATGACGGCTGTGGTGATGTCACTTTGGGGGAGGGAACTGATTAAAAAAAAAAAAAGTACCTGCACTGCCTGGCCTTGATGATGTCAGTAAATGGACGACTCCAGCAAGCTTTATTCAAATGTGAGAGAATCATCTTGTAAGTGAAACCATCACAGTATGAGAAGGTAGGCTTCTGTTACAGAAGTAAGGGGAATTATAAAAATTGTAAATGCTTTATTGTTGTTGCTTTAAAGAGGACAATTTAAATAGGGAGGAAAAGGGCCGTGAAGTTGAGGAATACATTAGAGAAACCTGTTGTAACCCTTTAAATCTTTTTCTTATGCATTAGCGTGACAATATATATCTAAATTATTGGTTGCATACAACTCATATAGTTAGGCGTGACATTAACTCGCTGAAACATTTGAGTCTAGAGCATCCTGGCAGTTGTTATTTTGGCAAAACTTGCTTCTGTGTGTAAAAAGTGGAAACTGTACTCTTTTTTTTTTTTTTTTCTGTAGACGGTAAAACCTATTACGTTTCTGCATTCAGATGTTTTTGTTCCTATCTGTACATATTATAAACAACTCAGAGGTTCCGGCACTTCAAGGAATTGATTTTCCCCTGCCAAGACATCTAATCTAATCTAATCTAATCTAATCTAATCTAATCTAATCTAATCTAATCTAATCTAATATATTAGTTCTATTAGACAGAGAAAGACAGCAAAGGCTTTCATTTATTGATCAGATTTTAACTTCGTTTTAACAATCTGTACCTGCTTTAGCTAAGGTCTTTAAGCCTATATCTGTGATTCCAGTACATAGTTGCATTGCATTTTTGCTGTTTAAGTGGAATAACTGCTGTCATTCAGCCTGGGTTTTATTCTTGTGTACTGAGTGCATCTTGGGCCAATTCAGGTCTTGTCTCTACATTGGAGTGGTTCCAGGTCAGTCAGCTCAGAGCAATCTCTCAATCTCTTAACATAATAAATGTGGTCAAAGTCTAACACAATGGGGAGATAAAGACCCCAAAATAGGGACAGATTTTGGAACTTATGTATTATCGCAACCACCAGGTTCTAAATGACTCACTGAAGTTGTGCATGGTTGGTATGGGTAAACAACATGTCTGTAACAGCTATAGTGTTATGCTGTGAGCTGGATGTAAATGGTTTGCAACTAATTTTTCTCCCTTCTAACATCATACAGGCACCTGCAAGCTCCACACTTGGATGGACGTTGACCATATTGGGCTTTGTAGTTTCAAAACACATCCTTTTTGGTCATTACTGTGGCGGAGTGGTTACATTGAATTATTTTTGTGGTATATTCTATACTGCTTTATGCTGAATTATTTTCTAGCATATTACTTTGTTGACTATCCTTGCAGTTGTAACATTGAAGTGGCTCAGCTGCTGAGCTTATTCATCTGCTCCCTGCAGTACAAGCCCAGGCATGCCTTTAGAGCTTGGAAAACGGATGACTGTTTCTTCTTCTGTGGTGGAAATCATAATGCTATTGCTGTGAATATAGATTCAAAACAGTCTTTTTTCTTTGCAGCTTGAACTTCATCCAAATGTATTCTGCTAGGTAAGATTCAAAGTGCAAAGAAAAAAAAGACTGTTTTTAATCTATTTTGACAGCGATAGGCGTAAGATTTCCACCGCAGAAGAAGAAACACTCAAGCGATTGCTTCTGTTAGTTGAATTAATAATCAGATGTAAGCATGTGCCTCCAGTGTTTGCAGATTTTGTAATGTTAGGGTTGAATCGTTTGTCTGTGAATTATGACAGTTTGTGCATCTGGCTGCATTAATGAACATGAGTAATGATGACAGATTCAGAATGTAGTTGTGATAAGGTGGTTGTGATAATGCGTAAGTACCCAGATTTTAAAAAATGCTCTTATAAACTTAGAAAGTTGCTAGAATAACAGGTTTTGTGTTATCATGCATTTTATGAATGAAATAAAGTCTGAAACTCACGTGTGAGTCATTATTTAGTGACTTCAATCCTCAGTGATTTGCCAGCAAACCACACATTTTATGAGAAACAGATAAAAAATATGTGTAAAAAATCTGGATATTCTGCAAAAATATGGACAGTTGAAAGTTATGCTCATAGCTAAGCATATAATTGTTTTTCCCTCCCATGCACCCTGTTGTAGTTGTGTTTATGATGCCCCTGCATTGGCCCAGTAATCAAGGAGTCTCAGTCCTCACCACTGGCAACAGTGAGGGATGTACACAATGGGAGGATGACAAGTACACACACAGTAAAATACAATTTCCCTTAAGAGCAGACAAAGATCAAAGTCAATCTGGGGGTGGCTTCTCCCTCTTTCTCCAGATCCCTAATAGGACTCCCCAGTGGCACAGCTATAGGGTTAAGATCTCAGCTGAGGAGTCAAGCCAAGACCTCCAGCACCCTCTCTGTCCAACCAGTGCTTCATATTAACATGTGATGCCCCTGCACTAGCCCAGTAATCAAGGAGCCTCAGTCCTCACCACTGGCAACAGTGAGGGATGTACACAATGGGACTGTGACAAGTACACACACAGTAAAGTACAATTTTCCTTAAGAGCACACAAAGATCACAGTCAGTCTGGGGACTGGTTTCTCCCTCTTTCTCTAGATCCCCAATAAGACTCCCCACTGGCACAACTAGAGGGTTAAGATCTCAGCTGATTGGTCCAGCACCCTCTCTGTCCAACCAGTGCTTTGTGCCCAAGTAGCTGACACACACACACACACACACACACACACACACACACACTTTGAGATTTGATTGATATACCAGCATACACCCCTAGAAAAGGCTGACACAGGTTTACTAGCTATGCCCCCTTCTGCCCAGACTATAAGGTAGTACCAGCTGCCACCAGACACCCTTACTTATCAACTACTTTTAAGGCCCTTACCAAAGGGTCCCCAATCTTACTGTGTAATGTTACTATTAATCCAAATGGTAAATGTGACCAAGACTTTGAAAGCCATTGGAGTGTCCTATGCAGTGTCACCAAATACATATGCAAGTACGCTAAGAGCTTAAATATCTCTAAACAAACCAGCCAAAATTAAAAGGTTTAAATATTTAATAAATAATAAAAGAACAAGACGGCACTTAATCAACACAGTAACTACAGAGTTCATAATCACAGGAAATATTTTAAAACAATGTTGCATGACCGTTTCAAATAAATACAGAAAACATCTAAACTAATCTTTACTATATTCCTATCTATATCTAAAAGATACTATGTCCTAAATAACTTACTTACAGAGCAAGGCAAATGCAGATGTGAAGTGCTGAACGGATGCTTCTATATCCAAGACAAGATACAAAATGCACAGTCATTCTCTGAGAGAGTTCTTAAATTACCATCAAGCATTACTGCTGGGTCAAGTTGGATGACATCACTCTTTGTCACCTGTCTTCAGTTCACAGGCTAACAGATACCAACATAATTTTATCATCACTGTGTGAGAAGTATATATCTGTCAGATGTGCAGCTGCTAGGAAGCAATAAAACACTTTACATTTTAAACCCAGTAATTACAATTACTTTCAAGACAATAGAAAAACTTCTAGCTCTAGACATTATGTCTGTTTCACTGAAACTGAGAGGTAACACAATGTTAAAAACAATCTCAACTTACTTTGTTGAAGTTTTATAAGTTAATTCTGTGTGTTCTAGCTTCTTCTATTAAAACATACATTTGCACAGGTATATAGTTTATATACATTTCTGTTCTTCTCCAGTAGGGTACACTGTGGACACATTCCCGAAGCACAGTACATAACATACAGTTCTGTATAAATCATATCAATATTTACAAATGACATAGAAGTATTTACAAAATTCCAAATAGCTGGGCTGGCAGTGTCACAGTGTTCTTAAACCCAGTGTATCTTATGTTGCCTACCCCTTATGATAATTTGACAACATATTTCCGTCCCTCTCCCTGTTTATTGGCTATTGACAATAAGCACATAAGTATCATTTTACAAAGTCCCGCCCCTTAAACTACTCACCAGACTAAAAGACCTTTGATGAAATTGTTTAATATTGAGTGTACTGATACTGCTTACCATGATTTTAGTATTAAATTAGTGAGCTTTTTTTCAGTATAATTAGTTTACTGATTCTTGCTGGTGGCAGAAGAAGGTTTCCAGACTAGTTACTTTGCATTGAAATTTAAATACTCATTAGTGAGTCCACCCAAACAATATTCTAAAACTGAACTCCAAGCAGTTATAGTTACCGCTACCTCCAGAATAATTCCTGTCCATATCATGGACCAGCACTTCCCCACAGCTTCTCCAGCCACCCTGATTGAGATAGGCATCTTGAGACAGTATAAGAATTGTCTCATACTATCTGATGATCATCTATTACTCAAACAGCATAACGCAGTGTGTGAGAGGTGTACATATATAATATCCTTGTTGGCAAAAATCTCACACACAATAAACTTAGATACAAAAAGTACACCACACATCACACCTCTCTAGGGTCATCGCAATACACATAATCTATCATATTCTGAGAGTCTAAAGATTAATTTGCCTACATTTCACAAACCTCCAAAACACAACACAGGTGCAATGCATGCTCAGCATTATTAAGCCTATTTCCTCACACAGCACAAGGAGTCTCAAAGTCACAGATGCTGAGCAGGTAAGGCGGGCATCAACCCAACCAAACATTCTTCCACTATAAGACATACAGATATGCCTCTTACCAGGCTGAGCAAGGAAAGAGTGATGGTTAGTTGCTTGTCTGGTGCCTGGATCAATCAGATCATGCATGCATTCAAGATCTTGAACAAGTACCAGTATGACTCTGTCATAGTTCATGCCAGTGTCAATGACTTGAGATTTACCTCCCTGGATTACATGAAGAGAGATATGATGGAGCTTTCATTCTATGTGTCCAAGGCAGGTTAGAGCATAGCACTGAGGAGCATTCTACCTTCTCCTAGGATGATTACATGATATGAAAAAAAAATAATTGACTTTGGCTTTGTTTTTGATGTTATTCATAGGGAGTCCAATATTTGTCAGCTTGGAAGGATATTATTGACAGACCACACTGCTTCACCAAAGATGGCCTGCATCTTTCCCCACTAAGGTTTTGATTACTGAGAAAGGTATTGTCCACCCCCCCCCATAGTGACATTTTTAGGTAATGCCATCCTGAAAAACCTACCAATGTAAAGAAACAAGTAAAGGTAAATATGAAGGTGTTACTGATCAGTGTTAGGAGCCTGAACAAGAAACTTCACTCCCTAGAAGCCCTTCTCACCCTGGAAGACACTGATGTCAGTGTGGTGATTGTGACATGGTTTAAAATTGTGGAGAGCACTACAGCTGTGTAGGGCTGTAACCTCTTCCACATGTTTAGACCAGCAGCTGTACAGAAGGGGAAAAGAGGTGGAATTGTCTCAGTCTACATTGAGAAGAGACTCACATCAAGGCTGGTAAAGCAGCATGATGCACTAATGCTTCTTCATGTCCAGGTTTCATACCATATATTAGCTAGCTATATAACTCCCTCTATGATAAAACAAAGCCACAATGACTATCTACAGGAAGTAGAATCACTCAATATTAAATCAAATACCATTCTCTTAGGTGATCTAAACTATCCAACTATAGACTGGGAGGTCTACACCACCACTAGTACACAAGCACAGAGATTCCTAGACTTTGTCATACAAATGCTCTGGAGCAATTAGTCAAAGTACACACTAGGGGAAATAACATCTTGGATCTTGTCCTTACTAATATGAGGCCATCTTGCACCATTCCTTATGTATCTTCATCGCATGTTAGGTTTGACCATAAAACAGTCTCCTTTGAAATAAAACTGAAACCAGAGATCCCTTCCACCCAAGGTACCTTTAGAAATGTCTTTAAGATAAACTACCTCCTCCTAAGTGATATATTGGCAAGCTTCAAATACCACCGAACCCAGTTAACTCCATTGAATACACAGAAATGTGTACCACTACACTATACCAGCATGTAAATAGCTGCATAGATGCAGTTGTGCCTGACAGGGACAAGTGCAGGGCAAATCCTAAAAACAAACCCACATGGTGGAACCATAATATCAACAAGCTTTCTAATAAAAGGAAAAGAAATTTGACCAAAAGTAAGAAGAGTAATTCCCAGAATGTGAAGGCCCTTGTCACTGAAATAAATAAACAACTCAGGAGCTTAATAAAATCCACCAAAGCCAACTTTGAAGCTAAAATAGCTATCCAAGCAAAAGACAATCACAAGGCATGTTTTAGTTCTGTTTGTAATTTCAAAAGCACAACACAGCAATGCACTGGTTGAAGATATAGCGAACTTACTGGCCAATAAATTTAGCTCTAACTTTACCTCTCTCTCCTCTCCATCTGTCCCTCCAGATATACCAGAAATTGGCTCACTTTCTGCTATCACGCAAGACCAAGTCCTGAAAGTGCTATCAAAAACTAATTATAAAGCATTGATGGGTCCAGACAATATCCCTGGATGTATCTTGAATAGCATGAATCACAATTTGGCTATACCTCTATCAACACTGTTCAATAGCAGCCTCCATACAGGTTTTTTACCAAGAGAATGGAGAATAGCTATAGTCATTCCCCTGTATAAGGGAGTACCTTCCATAGACTAAGGCAATTACAGATGCATAAATCTGACCAGTCTCATATGCAAAGCCATGGAAAGACTTAACATGGAATTAATCAAGTGGGACATATAGAACCTCCAAACACTAGACCACTCTCAGTTTGGATTTGTCAAGGGTAGGTCATGATTATTCAACCTAGTGAATTTTTTGAAAAAGTTACCATAGAAATGGATGAAGGAAAAACAGTAAACACTGTATATGTTAACCTGGGCAAAGCTTTTGACACAATTCCCCACTCAGGCATAGTAGAAAAGCTAAGTAAACTGGGAATAAACCCCAGTGTCATCCACTGGATTGCCAACTGGCTTACAGATATGACACAGATAATCAAAATACGGGAAGTTATCTCCAGAAAGAAACCAGTAACCACTGGAGTCCTCCAGGATTCTGCGCTGGGACATCTCCTGTTTATCATCTACTTTTCTCAAGTAAAACCAATACCAAAGGGCTCTGTCTGACTAAGTTTGCAGATAACTGCAAGCTGTGAGCAGTCACCTAATCCCCAAATGACTTAGCCATCCTGCATGAAGGTTCTCCCAAATTAAAAAGTGGTGCCAAAATCATGGACTGAAACTAAATGCCAAAAAATGCATTACTGTATCCTTTGGGAAGTCATCTACTCCAGGGAAGTGCCACATTGATAATATGCCCCTAAGAGTTGACCCAGTTGTTTGGGATTTGGGAACTTATGTGGACAGTGACCTAAGTTTTGACCAATGTGTGTCTATTGTTGTAAGAAAGTCCTTCTTTATTGTACAGCATATAAATAAAGAGATTGTGTCTAGATCTAGGGAGGACATTGTCCCCTCTACTCAGCCCTCATTAAGCCAATCATAGAATATAATGCTTCGGTTGTCATGTATCTATCCAGACACATTCAACAAATGGAATGCCTACAAAGATACATTACTAAAAGAATACAAGGCCTAAGCAAAGTGTCCTGTATAGACAGCCTGAAAGCCTGGTCACTATACTTAGTATTCTACAGACTACTAAGAGGTGACCTGTGTCTGGCATACAAGGCTCTCTGATCCATTATTTATTGATTTATTACACATCAGCAAGTAAAATGACATCAGAAATACTTGGTCTAGGGATCTAAACCTCTTTTACAACAGGATGGTTTAGAGGGACAGGTATATCTCACAGAAGATACCGTTGCTGTGGAACAGACTCACATAAAACAAAGTTCATCCCTGTCCATATTCAAGTGCAACGTAGACCTATGGATGGGAAACAGGAAATTTACCCTAGGACTGCCCCTGTACAACTAATGGACAAAGACAGCTCCTAAATGCGTTATCTCATACACGGGTCACCTCAAATTATCTATGGTATGATCCTGGTTATTCTCATTAGGGGTAACATACAATTACTGACCATGAGATGGGTAAAGTCAATCTATAACAAAATGGGATAGTTATTTCAAATATTAAAGGGGAAATTGGCTAAGCTTAAAATGGCCTGCAAGGGTAGCTAGCCTACTACTTATCTATGAACCTATGAACCTATATGTTTTGACTATCTCTCCACTGTGACCTAACTAGCCATCTCATGGCATTGTTTGAGTAACAATTCAATAACAAACCATGACACCAAAAAAAGAACAATAAAAAGATCAGTTTTAAAACTGTGGGTAATGTGCAGGCAAGCACCCCCTTACTAAATAAAACATACACTGTTAGTATGAATAGAGTTGCTTACAAATTTCCTTGTATTTGTGAAGAAGTAAAACTGGGATCTGTAATTCCTCACTCATCCATTGACTTGTCCATTTCTTCATTCATTCTCCAGTAACTGTTTAATCAGAGCAGGGTCTCACTCAGAGGAGCTACAGTGTACACTGGCACTCAGTGGGCACAGCACTAATCCTGGATAGGATGCCAGTCTATCTGAGGATTCACAGACACACACACACGCACACGTGCACGCGCACACACGCACGCACACACGCGCACACGCACACATACACACACGCACACACATGCACAGCTCTGGTGTTACATTTAACTAAAATAATTGTAATATTACGTATCATATAATTGTATTGTTACATTAGCTTTATTTTCTCATAAAAAGGCAGTGAAGTGGTAGTTGTTCTGCAAGACAGCACATTTAAGAGAAATTTAATATTTTTTCAAAAGAAATGCATTACACTATTATATTAATTTTATACAAGTGTTTTGGCATTTAGTCCCCATTCTGTGAAGCATTAGGTGCTAGATACAAGAGGGATGGTAGTCTTATTAATATTTACAAACTCCTTCAACTTCACTAGCACTATTTTTACTGCAGAACTCTAGTGACTGAATTTCAAACATTAGGACCAAAAAAATCAAGCAGGGTAAGACCTTCATTTAGATGGCAGAAGAAAGACTGTGATATAAGAAGTAGGCATTGCTATAACATTAGGATTTTATTTCTGTGCTTGTTTGCTTGATAACTTAGTCGGTACACTGGTCCATGGATCTTTACAGCTGTGATATGGGCCAAGAAGCACAGTTAGAGTAAAATGCAAAAGTAGATAGTTAATGCAAAAATAAACAAATACAAACTCAGACATTATGAGCCTAACAAGACAGGTACAACACAAATACAACGGGTATATAACTGTGAAGTAATAGTTTTACACATAGGAAAATGCAAACATCAAAGTATAAACAAGAGTACAACATATGACAGATGTTAACCAGCATTATGCTACTGAAAAAAATATGACCTACTAAGATTAAATACTACTTATTTTTACAACTATTAATCATGACTGCCAAATTGGATGAGTATGAAAGCAAGACTTGCCTTTACGTGATTAATGCTATCATCCATTGTCGCTGAAGCATTGATATTCAAAGGTGCTGACAAGGTGGGTTAGCAGCTTTGATGTAAAAGATACAGAGACTGTCTTTATTGTCTGTAGGAAGTAGGTTCCAGCTGATATGGGCAAATTTCTAACTGATGACACTTGCAAATCTGGCTCTATCTATGGTTAAAGCTTATTTTTAATGGATATGGGAGGGTAGTTATAAGATCTAATGGAGAGTTTTGTTGTTGATGGACAGTAATCCAAATGCAGGAGTTTAAAGGTTAAGCTGGATTGCTGTTGCACATTCACATGCAGCCAGTTAGCATTTCTTAAAAGCAAAATGTGATGGCCAAGCCTCCTTGAGAAGATATAAATCTACACATTTTACTTAGTGCAGCTTCAAGAATGGTTGCTTTTTATACCTGGAAGTTTTGGGAACAAAACAGTAGTAACAATGTTCCCTCTGAAGGTGAAAGTAAGATGATTTGAAATCCTGTTGCAGGATGTAGTGACATTTATGTAGTGCTTCTAGAACAGGGTCATATTTTCTTTATCAGTTGACTGAAAATCAATTAAGGAGTTGTCTGACTCATATGAACACTTTGGCTTCTGCTCTGATGTCATAATTTATTTGCCTGTCCCATAGTGTGCATCCTACCACCCATCTCAAAGACAAGGACACAACAATGGAAAAGCCCCCTCCTCAGCTTTAACAGGCAAATAAGACAACTTGTCAAATCCTCCAAGAGCTCCTTTGAGGGAAACCTAGCAAGTACTGCCAAGGACAGCCATAAGGCCTTTCACAGCTACGTACATAACATAAAGGGTAGGACCCAAGCATATGCAGAACTGGTGGCCAATGGTATCACACACTGACCCCACAGAGATAGCGGACCTGCTAGCCGATAGGATGGTGAAAATTTCACTCCCTTATCCCCTCCTAATTTACAACAAACTCTCCCCCAAACTCCCCCCTCATACAGACCAGCAGCTGGTGTATCAGTCACATGTTCAAACTGAATGCAAAGAAATGCATCATCATTCCCTTCAGCACAATGTCACTTCACATATCAAATCAACAGCAATACCCTAAGTACCCATGAAGTGGTAAGGCACCCGGGATCACAGGTTGACCACGACCTTAACTTTGACCACCACGTGTCTACCATTGTAAGGCAAGCTTTCCATGTAGCTCACTTGATTAGTAAAGGCATACCCTTGATTACAGAAGAAGAAGTTATAACCCCCCTATACTTGGCACTTATCCGGTTCATAATTGAGTATAACTCCCCATTCAGCACGTACTGTATTAAGCACCTGCAGCAATTAGAGAGACCTCAGAAGTTTCTAACAAAGAAGATCAAGGGCCATCAACATGCACCCTACATGGACTGACTAAAATCCCTGTCATTATATGCCACATCGTATGGACTTCTTTGGGGAGACATGCCTGGCCTACAGAGCATCCCAAGACACAAACCTAATGAACTTACTGCAAATCCATAAATCAAATGGATCTGGGGCTACCCATTTCATGGACTTAAATATGGGCTGTGACTTAAATAGGACATGCGAGACAGGCAAATTTATTTCCCAGTCACTGCCACGTCTTTGGAACAGGCTACCAATTCACGTGAAACAGAGCACCTCTATGATACTGTTCAAGAGAAACCTGGCCGAGTGGATGGGGCGCTGTAAATTCTTACTGGGGATAGTGCCCATAACCCTCCTGGACATGGGCAGTCATCACTAAATGCAGTCTTGGGTATTGACTAGTACTTCTACAGTATAGAATGATACCACAATATAGAGAAAAAATATATCAATTTCAACAATTGGCTAAGCTTCTGGTGTCATTCAAAGGGGATCCAGTATCTGTCAGCCCGGGATGACATGCTCGACAAGCCACACTGCTTCGCTAGAGACAGCTTGCACCTGTCACCCTTAAGCTTTCAAATACTGGCCAAGGCTCTTGCCACCCCCATAGTGCCTTTTTTAGGCAAGGCTCAAAAGACAAACCCACCACCATAAATATCACAAGTAACAAAAAACTGAGGGTAATGTAATTCAATGCCAGAAGTCTAAACCTCAAAATGCACACACTCGAGGCACTCCTCAGTATGGAGAAAATCGATATATGTGCAGTAACAGAAACCTAGTTTAAGGCTCCAGAGAGCACCCCAGCACTACCAGGCTACAACTCATACCATACATTTTGGCCACAAAACCCAGACTGAAATACAAAAGGCGGGGGAGTATCCATATTCATCAAGGATACCCACATCTCCAGGTTAATGGCACAGCACGATGCTTCAGAGATCATCCACGTGCAACTAACAATGGGCAAAACTGCTATTCAAATTATAGCTTGCTACAGATCACCCACCATGTCCCAGGACCACCACTCTGCATTCCTGGAAACACTGGGAAACATAAAGGTCCTACCAAACACCCTAATATTAGGTGATTTCAATTACCCAAATGTTAACTGGGAGAACTACTCAAGTACAAACTCCCTTGCCCAACATTTCCTAGAATTTATAAACTCAAACACCGTGGATCAACTGGTCAACACCCCCACCAAAGGTGACAACATATTGGACCTGGTCATCACCAACATGGGCAACTGGTGTTCCACACCGGAGGTCAACCCCTCGCTGGTTAGATCTGACAATAAACTAATCACTCTGGATATCCACATTCCACCACCATCCCCGGTCAAAGAAACCACCGTGAAAAACTTTTCAAAAGCAAACTTCACGTTACTTAAGACCGAGATGGGAAGTTTCAAAGCCCCCATGATAAAGGACAACTCTGTCCAAGCTGCAAAGTCCTTTACTAATGCACTCTACGGGCACCTACAAGAATGCATGGATCATGATATCCCAAACAAAACCAAGACTCACTCCTACAAGAAAAGGAAACCAGTCTGGTGGACCCCTGCCATTAACAAGCTATACAATAGAAGGAGGAAACTAGTACAGAAAAGAGTAAAATCCCAAGAAGGGAAGACATCCCTAATCAGTATCAGCAAGAAACTACATTCCCTCATAAAATCATCCAAGGCTAGCTTCGAAAGAAAAATTGCCAACGACTCCGAAGATAACCACAAGGCATTATTTAATTATGTCAAGAATCTAAGTGGCAATTCTCAGATCTGCTCGGCGTTAGTGCAGAATGGCACAAAATACACTGAACCAACCGATATAGCCAACATCCTGGCAGACAGGTTCAGTGCAAACTTCACCCCCCTCACACCCCAAAAAGGGCCCATAACTATACCAGAAGAATGTAGTGCCACTGAAATCACAGACACTCAGGTTAAAAAAGCCCTCTCCAAAGCCAAAAACACAGCATCAATGAGATTGGATGGAGTCCCAGGCTGCGTCCTACATGAGCTCAAAGATGAACTAACCCCTCACCTAAACACACTGTTTAAACTCAGCCACTCCACAGGCTATGTACCCACAGAGTGACGCACAGCAATGGTTATTCTGCACCACAAAGGTGGAGCCACAACAGACATCGGGAACTATCGCCCTATAAGCCTGACTAGCTTGGTTTGCAAAGCTATGGAGCGCATCATCGTGGATCTCATTAACAGAGACATTGGGAACCTCCAAACACTGGACCCTACCCAGTTTGGCTTTGTTAAGGGCAGCTCATGCCTCCTAAACCTGGTGGACTTCTTTGAGACAGTTACCAAGGCTATAGATGAGGGAAAGTTGGTCCACACAGCCTACCTAGACCTCGCAAAGGCCTTCAACACCATTCCCCACTCAGATATTATAGACAAGCTCACCAGCCTGAACATAAACCCCTACTTCACGAGATGGGTTGCCAACTGGCTCACGGACAGAACCCACATGGTAAGAGTTGCAGGAGCTAGGTCTGACTCTAAATCGGTTACAAGTGGCGTTCCCATGTGCTCAGTTCTAGGACCCCTCCTGTTCAGCATATACTTTTCAGAGGTACAGGCAAGCACAGGAGGTCTATGGCTGAGCAAGTTCACAGACAACTGCAAACTAGGGGCTATAATTGACTCTCCAGCTGACACAGGCATCCTCCAAAAAGGTCTCACTGAGATAGATAGCTGGTGTCAAAACCATGGCCTCAAGCTAAATGCCAAAAAGTGCATAGTCATCCCCTTTGGAAAAAACAAAGTACCCACAAACTACCACATAGGTGGCAGCCCCCTAAATATGGAAGACGTAATAAGGGATCTGGGGACCCAAGTAGATAGTAACCTCTCCTCTAATAATCACATTGCCAAAGTGGTTAGAAATTCCTTCTATGTGGCCCACCTAATCACAAAAGGGTTTGCATCCAGATCGAAAGAGGTCATTGGGCCCATCTACGCATCACTCATCACACCCATTATAGAGTGCAATGCCCCATTTGGGATGTACCTTATAAGACACCTGCAACAACTGGAAAGACCACAGAAGTACCTCACCAAGAGTATCACTGCCCTCAAGCAGATGCCCTATGCAGCCCGACTGAAGAAACTTCAGCTGTACTCGGTTGCATACTGCCTACTCAGAGGTGATCTCTGCCTGACATACAAGACCATGTCCAACCCGGAATTGATGGATATGCTCCACCTAAAGAAAACCATATCCCCCTCAAGCCACACGCCCCAAGGATCTAAACTTCACCACAACAATAAATAGGATGTGCTGGAGGGATAGATTCCTGTCCCAGAGACTTCCCATGCTCTGGAACAAGATTCCAGTCTACATTAGGCAGAGCTCCCCACTAACCCTCTTCAAGAGAACTCTTGACGAGTGGATGGGAAACAGAAAGTTTACCCCAGGGATCACTTCAATGGCTCTGCTGCACAGAGGCACAGGTAACTAAGGGGGCGGTGAAAGCCAACACATTCCGTCTAGGCTTATAAATGCCTTCGGGCAGATAGCCTAGTACCTACCTATGAACCTATGAACCTATTACATTTGGTTGAAGCGGCTAGGCTTAAAATGACCTCTGGGTTGATAGCCTAGTAATCTCCTATGATCCTATGATCATGTGATCACCTCCAGCTTCCTCAACTACTGTGCCTTCACCGCCCAGGATTCTGCACCATATAGAACTACTGGTTAAGCCACAGCTTTATAAACTTTTTGTGGCTATTACCCCTGTAATTCTCTGTCAGTTGGCTTCAGCCCCTCTGACTCTAATTTTGACCTCCTCATTTAGACTCTCTTTCTTCTTAGCCAGCCCTTCCAGATACTTGAAGCTGCTAACTTATTGCATTATTTTTCCTTCTATCTCAACTTTTAGCTTCTTCTGATTTCATCCATTTGTTGCCATGGCAGCTGTCTTATCTGTACTCATTTTCATCCCATTCCATTCTACTATCATTTGATGAAGTTCTTGTTGAGAGTCTGCTTGCAGTACCTACCACATCTTCTGCATATGGCAGGTTTGTCAATCTAACCCCTGCAACCTGTTTGCTAATGTAGTTCATCACCAGTATGAAAAACAATGAGCTCAGAACTGAACCCTGATGCACACCCACCCTCACTGGGAACCCCTCTCTGAGTCCAAACACTGTTGTACTTGTGTCTCTAGGTCCTTCTACATAGCCAGAACATTTAATTCTACTAATGTTACTAAGATCATCCAGTACTGCCCAAATCAGTTTTCTTGGAACCTTGTCATATGCTTTCTCCAAGTCTAGGAATGCCCAGTTGGACTACTTTCTCATCTCCAGTCTTTTTTTTTTCTCCTCTGCCTCATTGCAAATATTGAGTTGGTTGTGCTGTATCCTGATCTGAATGTGAGCAGCTCATCTCCCATCTTACTTTGTACTATTCTCTGCATTCATTTATCTATCACACTCTCCAGCACTTTCATTTAGTGTGGCAGACAGTAGTTTGATACTTCTATCCTGCCCATAGTTGGAAATGTCCCATTTGTCTTGTACACTGGCAGTAGGATACTTATTCTCCAGTCATCTGGGATATGACTTTCCATACTGCTATGAGTACTCTCAGGAGCCATTTCTCCCCAACTCACCCAGCATCTTGATCATATCTACTGTGACCTCATCTGAACCTGGTGCTTTCCCTGACTTCATTTTCCTTAGTGCTGTTCTAAGGTGGGCTCTTCTTCCTCTGTCACCATAGGCTGTGTATAGAGCAGTACAGCTTCTGTTTTTTTTTTTCATTCAGAAGCTGCTGGAAGTATTCCTTTCATCTGTCTTTGATGGCCTGTGGACTGGTGAGCAGGTTATTGTTGGCATCCCTTATGAAGGGTATCTGATGACTATCTTCTTTATCTTTCTGCATTTGCCTTGCAGCCTGATCGTGTTCTTTGTGTCATTTACTGAATCACTTTCCAGAAGTTGGTAGAGTGCCGCTAATGCCCTGTTCTTTGCCACTGGGACTTCTGTCTTAGTCTCTTTGTCAGCGAACCAGTATTCCCTCTTATCTGGTCTATCTTTTCTATCTTCCACTTCTACCTGCACTCCTTCTTTCTTTTGATAATTTCCTAGACTTCTGCATTCCAGCAGGACCTTTCCTTGTGTACCTTATTGATACTTGACTTGGCCACATATCTGTTTTGTAGTCCTCATAAGTGCTACTTTGAAAAGCTGCCATTTTTCTTCAGCTTCATTTAATTCCTCTTCTTCCTAAGGTGCTAGACCCCTGAGTATTTTCTTGACATTTTGCACTTTTGTTCCAGTCAAATTCCAGGTCTACAGGCTAGTTCTTTTTGACCTTAGAGCCTTCTCTGACTACTGCTTACAGCTGATTGTAGCCATCGATAGTTTATGCTGTGTGCCAACTGTTTCACTGGAGATGACTTTGCGATTTGTGATTCTACCTCACTGCTTTTCCTTATTTGGAGGAAGTCTATCAGAGTTGCATGTTGACCACTCTTGTATATGATCTTGTGACTATCTCTCTCTCTTACTGAACCACATGTTGGCTACCATCAATCAATGTGCCAGACAGAAGTCTTGAATGGTTTCTCTCTCTTTATTCTTGTTGCCCCACCTATGTGGACCCAGAGAGTCTTCAGATTCTGCTCTGTCTGTGTCGATGTGAGCATTCAGGTCTGCCATTATGGCTACCAGCTCATGTTATCCTGCTTTATCTAGTAGGTCCTGCAACTACAGCCTGAATGCACTATTTTCCTCACTATCACAACCCTGCTGTGGGGCATAGGCTGAGATTATGAATACTGCCCTATCCTTACACTGGAGTCTGAATGCCATGAACCTGGCACTATTTCTGATGATATCCCTGACTGCCTTCAGAAGACTCTCCCTCACTACAATTCCCGCACCATTTCTACTCTGTCCTCTCCCTGAGCTGCAGACTCTGGATCTCAAGCAAAGTGCCCTTGCTGCACTGTTCTTCTACCTTGTCTTCTAGATACACAGGATGTGTAGTCTTCTCTTTATCGTCATGCCATCCACTTCCAAGCTGCCTCCTGTTGGTGAATCTATATTCACTGTATCAAGCCTTAGTTCATTTTTGGCAGGCTGATTGATTTTATGTCAAACTTTTGCTCAACAAAGCTATCAATGGTATCCCAGACTGGGCAACTGGACACCAAACGGCTAGTAGCGTAATGACTCAGGGATGTGGGGCTTTATGGTGGGCACACCCTGGCCAGCAAAGACAAATGGACCCCTCTCACCATTAGCATGAGTCCCTGTTGTAGGTCAGATTAGGCAGGATCCTCAACCCACTTATCACTTGCAAATACCCCTGCCCATTTGTATCTCGGTTAGTCCGTGTGACCATCTCACCTAGAGACAATTTTTACACTATTGAGTACGTAGCCCTGACATGACTCTGACATGAAGCTATTACAGATGCTGTTGTATTATATAGGGTTATTGAATTGTCTACCTTCCTTCATATAGATGCAGTTACTATCTAGAATTAGTGAAGCTGCATACGAGTATCAGAATTGTTACTTTCAAGAAATATTGTTTTAAAGTCACCAAGTAGTTTAGTGATGCCTTAGAAAACATTAAGCACTTATGCTGGTCCATAGATTAGCAGACTGACTGAGATAATTCAGGAATTGTGTCCAGTATATGTGTAAAATAAGATGGAGGGAAGATGGGAAATGAAATCAAGTAGAGAAGCAAAGTGGGTCTTTGAAACAACTCCCAAAAGAAAGCTTGTACTGGGAGTCAAAATGATTCTCTAATGAAGAAACTGTTAACCCTTGTCTACACTTTCCTGGAGATGGACAGACATGCTTTTAAGTGTCAGTATGATGCTATAGATGCTGTATCTAGGGCTGCTGCTGCTGCTCCTGATTATGCAGGGTCTATAATTAGAAGACCCCCCTGAAGATATTAAAGCATAGCTTCTGAATGCACCTCTGGAAAATGACTTGCTGTTTCGAAGCTGTTCTCATTTAATTTTCAAAAATCTGGAGGCTAAATGGAAAACAATGGTGTTAGTGAAGCCGTCGATCCATACTCCTATTCAAAATATAGCCAGAAGCTATGCTACCAAGCAATAACACTACTACCAGAGGCTAGGGAAAGACAGGCAGTAAGCAGACAGGACTACATCTCTGAGCTGTTAATGAAGCTAGGGTACAAGATTCGATTCCCTGTACCTTCACTTGTCTACTGTGAGACTCTGAGCAAATCACTTAGCCAGATAATGGTCTGGGGTGCCCCTGAAAAAAGGACAATTTGTCCAGTGGAACTCACTGGTCAACAGGTAAGTAAAATAAAACAAAATATCTCAAAGTTAAGAAAGATAGTCAAAAGAAAAATAGCAGAAGACAGGGGGGGGGTTCTGGCTTTCATTGTCGGATCGTCAGTAGGGAACAGCTGTGGCTATTCCATTCTTTTCCCTGCCCAACCCCCAAAACCACACACACTGGCCTTTGGATCCCATTGTTTTCCCTCAACAACCCCAAAGGATATGAGGCTGGCTGGACTTATTTCACCAAAGTTAGTAAACCATAACAAAGGACAGGTGAGTGCTAAAAATCATCTTCAAAGATTACAAACTACAATTTTAGTACTTCAAAGAAACAGGGTACTTTAGGTATTTTAAGGAATCAGGAGCACTTAGTAAAACATCTTTTTCAAGATATGCTCAAGCAGGGGGCCATAGAACTTGTCCCAAAGGAGCATAAAGCTAAGGATTTGAGCACATCATTGCTCATGGACCACACTTTTCATCAAATCACAGATTATCACAAGTTTCTTAGCAAAATAAGCCCAATGAAAGTCCCCTGTTTGCATTACCATGACATTTGGGGCAGGGACAAGTTCTAACTTCCCTATACAGTTTATTAATTGGTTGTGCATGTTAAGGTATGTGTAGCTAAAATGTTTGTGTTAATCTATGGTTTCAGAAAAGGTGAGCCTATGAACACAACCACACTCAGGTTTTTGGCACAGACTATTTCTGGTACCAAGGATTCATAGACAGTGGAGTCCCATCATATACCCATCAAGACACAGCAAGTTTCTAAAGACACTCAAGTTCAAAATGCTGAGTCTGCAGGCCCTCATTCTGCTTATAGTCCCTCATTCCTTACAATGACACTGAATCTCAAGGAGGCTGGCTACCTGCAATTATCACTGCAATTGCCATTTACAAAAATACAGGTGCTATCTGAGGTTCAAAGCAGAGGCTGCATTACAAATTCACATCCTTGCCCTTTGCTATGGCTACTGCTCTAAGAGTCTTTACAAAATGTCTGGCTCCATTATTTGCTCATTGCAGGACTAAGGATATTCATCTCTACCCATACCTAGATGATTGCTTAATCCAGGCCCAGTCTCATGTAGAGCTTTAGATGATCCTGAATTACATTCTGGATTGTCTTTAGATATTAGACTTCTCCCTGAATATCTAGAAATTGGACTTAACCCCAGAAGGATTGGTGATATTCCTGGGGGTATCCCCTGAATTCAACACAGTCACAAACTTTCCTTTCCTCAGTGGAAGTGTCCAAATTGACCTCCTGTCTTCAGCAAATGGCACTGAGGACAAAGATAGCAGCTCAATGGATCTTGAGAATCCTGGTCTAAGTGGTCTTCACCATTATGATGGTCTTACTGACAAGACTGCATATAAAAAGCTCTAGTTCTCCAGGAATATTTTGTAGTAGTACAGACAGTCTTTGGAATGTGTGTCCCTATCTTGCCTTGTGTGAGGCAAGAGCTGTTATGGTGGACCATACAAGTACGAAATAAAGGGAGGTTTTTCTTCAGGCAGCCAACACCATACTGTGAACCTCAAAGTTAGGGGCACTTAGAGTCCTAAGGAGCAGAAGAAGCATGCAAATATAAAAAAATAATTATCAATTATTCTGGTGCTTACGGCATTCAGACCCTTGTGGAAGTTCACTGTTCTTAATGTGGTTACAGACAACACTGCAGTGATATGATGCATGAATGAGTAGAGGGGGTACTCCTATCCACTCTTCTTGCTAACCACCCAGGCCTGGGAAGAAGCCCTTCAATCCAACATGTTCCTGAGATCCATATTTATTTCATAGGTTCAAAGGTTCATAGGTAGGTACTAGGCTATCTGCCCAAAGGCATTTGTAAGCCTAACCAGAATTGTGTTGGCTTTTGCCACCCCCTTAGATTAGTTCCCTGTACCTCTGTCCAGCAGAGCCATTGAAGTGATTCCCAGGGTAAACTTCCTGTTTCCCATTCACTCGTCAAGGTTTCTCTTGAAGAGTGTTAGCGAGGAGCTCTGCCTAATGTAGATTGGAATCTTGTTCCAGAGCATGGGAAATCTCTGGGACAGGAATCTATGCCTCCAGCACATCCTATTTATTGTTATGGTGAGGTTTAGATCCCTAGAGAATGCGGCTCAAGGGGATATGGTTTTCTTTAGGTGGAGCAGGTCCATCAATTCTGGGTTGGACACGGCCTTGTATGTCAGGCAGAGATCCCCTCTTAGTAGGTGGTATGCAACCGAGTACAGCTGGAGTTTCTTCAGTCAAGCTGCATAGGGCATCTGTTTGAGGCCAGTGATCCTCTTGGTGAGGTACTTCTGTGGTCTTTCCAGCTGTTGCAGGTGTCTTATAAGGTACATCCCAAATGGGGTGTTGTACTCTATGATGGGTCTGATGAGTGATGCGTAGATGGGCCCAATGACCTCTTTTGATCTGGATGCAAACCCTTTTGTGATTAGGTGGCCACATAGAAGGATTTTCTAACCACTTTGGCAATGTGATTATCAAAGGAGAGATTACCATCTACTTGAGTCCCCAGATCCCTTATTACATCTTCCGCATTTAGGGGGCTACTACCTATGTGGTAGTTTGTGGGTACTTTGTTTTTTCCAAAGGGGATGACTATGCACTTTCTGGCATTTATCTTGAGGCCATGGTTTTGACACCAGGTATCTATCTCAATGAGACCCTTTTGGAGTATGTCTGTGTCAGCCAGAGAGTCAATTATAGCCCCTAGTTTGCAGTCGTTTGCGAACTTGTTCAGCCATAGACCTCCTGTGCTTGCCTGTACCTCTGAGAAATATATGCTGAACAGGAGAGGTCCTAGGACTGAGCCCTGGGGAATGCCACTTGTAACCGGTTTAGAGTCAGACCTAGCTGCCACAACTCTTACCATGTGGGTTCTGTCCATGAGCCAGTTGGCAACCCATCTCGTGACGTAGGGGTTTATGTTCAGGCAGGTGAGCTTGTCTATAATACCAGAATGGGGTATGGTGTTGAAGGCCTCTGTGAGGTCTAGGTAGGCTGTGTGGACCACCTTTCCCCCATCTATAGCCTTGGTAACTGTCTCAAAGAAGTCTACCAGGTTTAGGAGGCATTATATGCCCTTAACAAAGCCGAACTGGGTAGGGTCCAGTGTTTGGAAGTTCCAATGTCTCTGTTAATGAGATCCATGATGACACGCTCCATAGCCTTGCAGACCAAGCTAGTCAGGCTTATAGGGCAATAGTTCCCAGGGTCTGTTGTTGCGCCACCTTTGTGGAGCGGAATAACCATTGCTGTGCACCACTCTATGGACTCATAGCCTGTGGAAAGGTTGAGTTTGAACAGTGTGTTTAGGTGAGGGGTTAATTCATCTTTGAGCTCATGTAGGACACAGCCTGGGACACCTTCCGGTCCCATGGATGCTGTGTTTTTGACTTTGGAGAGGGCTGTTTTAACCTGAGTGTCTGTGATTTCAGGGGCACTACCTTCCTCTGGTATAGTTATGGGCCCTTTAGGGGTTGAGAGGGGGGTGAAGTTTGCACTGAATCTGTCTGCCAGGATGTTGGTGATATCGGTCGGTTCAGTGTATTTTGTGCCATTCTGCACTAACTCCAAGCAGATCTGAGAAGTGACACTTAGATTCTTGACATAGCTAAAGAATGCCTTGTGGTTATCTTTTTCAGCTCAAGAAAACTCCCTAGAGGATCAGTTAAGCAGTAGTTCAGCAGATCCCCATGAGTGGATGCTATATAGGGAAACCTTCTTTGGACATAAACAAAATGTGGTAAGTACCAGAGATAGTTTCAAAATTGCTGGCAGGGTTTAATTTGCTGAATCACTCATAGCAAGTGTAAAAATGTAATAATATTTCATAGGTTCATAAACTCCAGTTTGGTGAACGGAATAGTTCACGAGAGTCTCCCAGATGCAGACAATTGCTTCTACCACAACTGAATGCCTGATGCAGCCATTGGAGAAGTATAGTGGATTAGGTGGGAGAATACCTCATGAGACCCACGGCCGTGGGACAAAAGTAAGTTGTCACATAATATTAACAACGTCTACACAAATCATGATGTCACTTCTTGTACCAGTAATAAAGGAGTGACTGTGTACAGTGGGAAAGCTGTTGCATAATTTAACATAACTGAGAAATTTCACAAGGAACATGAATTGTCTCTTTCAGTAACCATAGATCAACTGTGCTAATGAACTTACACTGAATAACTAACTTGCATTAATTTGAGTAGCAGCTGGACACTTCTCCTCACCTTCTGAGGTTCCCCTTCATATTTTACACCTAGTCTGTCTCTTGCATTTGTGTCTCTTGCATTTGCATAATATGCTCAATAAACTGATTTTTTATTGTAAAACTTGAGTCTTCTTTCTGCTCACTATGGTGAGTTATTTGTTTATTTATGTATGTTTGTTTGTACATTGATCTGATAATGGACTGATCCACAAAGAATTAAATGCAGCCACAGTCCAAGAGATTTACTGTCTATGAAATGTTCTATAGATCCAGTGAGAGCCTGGTATAGCTGTGCAGACAGTAACTATGTCCCTTGTGCTGTATACCATTCCTCTATAGTTTGAAGGGCTGGGTGCACATCTTATTACCTACCTCACACACACACACACACACACACACACACACACACACACACACACACACACACACACACACACACACACACACACAGAAACACACAAAACTGCTGCGTATGCGACAATCTTAGTGGATTTCAATTCTAGTGACATGATCATTTGCTGCCAGTAAACAGGCGTTCACGTTTACTGAAGATGTGGCATCATCATGTCAGCAGCAGCTATGTCTCTTGTACTATGTGCCTTTTGTCTGTGGTTCCAGTGGCTCATTATAGGTACCCCCACTCCCAGTCACAGCTGCTGTGTACGTGCACTAGCTTTAGTAGGCTTTCTCTTCACGTGACATGGTCACGTGCCACAAGTAACGGGCCTATTGATGGTCTGGTGTGGACATGTCAGCAGCAGCTAAATCTCTTGTATTGTGTGTCTTGTGTCGAATGCTCCAGTGGCTCTCTGTAGATACCCCCCCCCACCTTGCCACTGCTGCCACATTTGCAGTGGTTTCAGCCAGACTTCAGTTCACTTAATGTGTTCAGTTGTCACCAGTAAACAGGTCTCCAGGTCCATTGAAGATTTGCTGTAGAACAGTTAGCTGCATGTATGTCTCCTTTGATGTATAACTTTCGCCTGAAATTTTAAGGACTTTTGATAGATGTCCTCCTCACACGTGCATTTTTAGTGTGTGTGTTTGTTAAGTGATACTTATTTTATTGCTCTTTTTTTTTTTTTTTTTTTTTTAGAAGACACTGTATTATCTAGTTATTGTCTTTTCTTAACCAGTTAAGACATTGTAGACAAAGTACTTATTAACAGTACTACACTTTAACCTTTCAGTTTAGCTTTTTTTATTTTATTTTCCTGATGGATTGTGTTTAAAACAGCTTGACTGATTTCCCCCTGTCTCATCTTCTAAAGAATATGATGTTCTTAATCCAGGTCTTTTTATTGATTTAGCAGGATTTGTATGTGCAGTCCAGCCTTATAAATATACGCAATAACCTTAGCAATGTAAGTATATTGCTGATGCACACTTTGCTTTCACATATCTTTCCAGCTGCTTGATGTTGCTACAGCTCCTTCTAATCCAAGTCTCCTTGGTTGTAGTACACCCCCACCCCCGGCTGTGACCACCATGACCAAGATTGCATGCTGAGAAGGGAAAACATGTTGTTTTAGTATGTTAGTATGGCACTTTTTTTTTTTTTTTTGCTAATAGTAGCTTATATTTGTAGGCAAAGTACTTACTTGTCTCAGTTGAACAGAGAACACTGAGGAATAGTTCAAGAAGTGATTTGTTTATAAAATGTTTTAAAAACAAGTTTTATCTATAGCACTGTTTTTTTTAATCTAACCAGTGAATGATCTAGTCTTGTTCCCCTGCGGCCCTTGGTTTATTCTACTTGGTCTTCTAATGATTGTACCTTCCTCTTTTACTCATCTGTTTCATGTGTTGTTGTCTGTCCTCTACCTTCCTTTAAAGGTCAGCTCCAACTAGAAGTTGTAACAAGATTTTTTTTCCATATCTTGAGCTTGCAGAATTAATACTTTGCACTCTAAATGATTAGTATTATTTTTTTATTTCTTATACCTTAAAATGCTCTGATAACGACTGACATTCTAACTTGAGATTTGTTTTTTGCAGCCGTATGGTCTGCTTCCCAAAATACATTGTGTGGCCTCATTATATGATATAACAAGATTACTGGTGCCTTGTCTCTCTACTGACTTAAAATGCCAATAGTCTGTATTTTAGTAATACTCCAATACTCACTAGCCTTATTACCCCCTACACAAATCATTCAACCCTACACTCAGCAAATAAACTGCTAGTATCTATACATAAATCTAACAACAAGACTGGGGACCCTCTGTTCCCCAACACTGTGGGTAAAACTTGGAACCTGCTTCCCAGGGAACTCTCATCTCTTTCCTCTACACTAATTTTCAAAAAGCAACTCAAAGAATACCTTAAAAATCACTGGCTATGTCCGTGCACCATCCCAGATTAATCCTCTCCTTCCTTCATACTTAATCTATACTTATCTCACAACTGGTAGGCTTTGTCCACCTTCCTATTAACATTAGCTGTCAGCTAACTGAAGTTAGTACTAACTTACCTTTTCATAGAAGCTACTATAGAGCTTGTTCATGTTTAGCAAGCTCTCTACTCTATGTACTTGTCTCTATCATATAAATATGTGTCACTATTGTCTTGTAATTTTTTTTTGATAACTGTTACTATGTAAATAACTTGTATTCTAGTCTTAAAAATACTGTATCGGATTGTTGCTATATTGTCTTGTAAAATTTTTGAACACTAAGCTACTATGTAAATAACTTGTATTCTAGTCTTTAAAAATGTAGTGTATCTGATGTTGCTTTTATCTTTAGTGGAGCTTTTCTCCCCGGGCCTCTACTGAAAATGGACATATATCCAGTTGGACTAGCCCGGTCAACAAATGTAAAATAGATAAATGTAAAATAAATAAATAAATAAATGAATAGTGAGAGAGTGTCAGTATGCCTTATCCATGATTCCCTCTGCATGTTACTAAGTGAGATAGTGAACAGTCTTTTTCTCAGTAAACAGAGTTTTTGTTTAAATGTTCTGCTTGAAAGGGCTGCTTAATGGGTTGTTATTGTTAAAAGTCTGTTTTAAGCTGAGGTGTCAATGGGCTTGTTACTCAGTGATTTCTGTAATAATCTGTGCTTGATGATTCACACTTTTAAATTTAACAGTATTTCTATACATTGTTTACCTAATGGCCCTATTTAAATATAAAAGCAGTTTACTTATTGGTTTGGTTAAGTCTGTACACGTCAGATGTAGCGCTCCCTCCCCCAAGTCACTGCCTTCGAGATTGATCCTGTGGGGGCATATGCTGCATCGGATAAAACAAGAAAGTAAAACAAATTGAATAGACAGCTGAAGTGGTGCAAACTCAAGCACAGACAGAAAACAGGGAGCTATGCAAAAGTGATGTTTTCTTTATAGGTTAACCACTGTGGGTGGATTAAGGTGAATAAAAGCACTTTGTAAAATGAAAAACTTAGTACTTGTAGCATTCTGGTGAAGTTGTCCTTTAATCTTTCTTTGGCTTCCTTTCTTCCCCCTGAAGGATACTCTTCTGTTAGGATACCACCTCAGTGATCCTTTGTCTTCTGTCTTCTGAAGACTGATCTATAAACCTGTCCTCTTGGGCCCCTGATCTGGGCCAGGTTAAGACAAGTAATCCCGGTGCATTTCTTTTGGCCTACTTTACCCTGCTGTGCCTGGGTCTAAAGTTAATAGATTATTAAGTTTTCTTAAGTTTATAACAGAAAGTATACTATAGCAGGTGGGAGTTGAGTATTTGCAGAAAAGCTGTATGTCATCCTTTGGAATTTGTTTTGGCATAGTATTCAGTTTCAAATAAATGTTATTTAAGTGTCTGGTGTTACTGTTTTCTAAAGTCCAATTCAGTTTCATGCTTAAAAATCTTATATTTACTTAGCTTGCATCATAGCTCTCAACATTTCACATATAAAATCTGAAACACTACCACTCACAATGTGAAATAAATGTGCAAAATGTGGGGCAATTACTGGTGACTTCAACTAGGAAGCTCACTGCATGGTTAACTGTTTCCTCATATTTAAAAAAAAGAGTTGTTTTGATGAATTAATATGATTCAGTATTATTCAATATTATTTATTAGGGGCATGTGTTAAAAAACATTTCTTAGCATGATTGATTCCCAGCCAGCTCTGTGGCAAAGCAAGTGAAAGCCCTGACTATGCCTCAGGCAACCCAAGTCTGATTTGTGGCTTGGGTGCTTGCAGGAGCTGGGTGCAAAGGACAGGAGTGAGTGGTTGATGCTGGCTCACCCATCCAGCAGTGAGAGAAGTGGCTGTGTGCTTGCCACATAGGTAACACATAATAGCAGCACTAGGTGTTCAGCTAGTGGGAGTTCTGAGCTGGCTGACCATGTACTGCCCACTGCCATGGTCCATTTGCACTATGTACCGGAGAGGAGATTGGTGTGTGGTGACTGTGGGCTGAAATGAGCTAAAGGGGAGGAGGTGCTCCAACGGGGGAGAGTTTAGGCCACCTCCAGTGGGCCAGCTTCCTACCACCTAACTTTCAGCTGGAATAAAGGGCTGATAGGGATTCCTAGGTAGGAGCAAATGGGTGCTAGGGCTCTCACCTAGCCCAAGAATACCTGACTTCTGGTCCAACAAAATGAATGGATCAGTTGACTAAAGATAGAGAAGCCTTTGGGAAAGGTCCTGGGAAGACAAAAAAGTAAATGTGTCCCAAGCCCTTCCAAAGTGGAACAGCATGAAATACAAAATTTGGAAGATTCTAAATGTGGATTGCTGTTGATAATAAGATACAATTAAGAGTTATGACTTTCTTAACTTACCATACACACCAGAGCTCATATTTCTATGTCCTTTTCCTTATCCACTTTGTCTTTTAATTCTTCCAAGGATTTTTGCTTCTCTCATTCCTTAGGACATTTGTTTTCTCCTTTGATACTACTCTGTATGGTAATCATGCAGCAGTTTTACTAGGTCATTTATTTAATTTTCTTAACCTTTTTAGTCTAATTTATTTAGCTGTTAAACTAATGTTGTTGTCAGCCCTGTTAAATGTAAACAGTTAAAAAGATCATAACTTTATATGCCTCGTCTGTACTCTCAAACCTCAACAAATCCGAACTAGGTAAGCTGTCCCATAGCTACAACCATATTGTCAGATTCGCCACTGGCTCCACCTATAGAACCCACCACTGCCATAACCTGAAACAACTAGAATGGCTAGAACTGCCCAGCTTAATTCAATTCAATCAGCTCTTAATAGCGCACAAAATTCTGTACCACCCTGAGGATACCCCCTCACTTATAAATATTATTAAGCCATATAGCAACCTGAGATCCCTACAGTCAGCCAACAAACTACTGGCCCAAACCCACAAAGCTAATAACTCTGCTGGTGAATCCCTGTTTGCCAACTTTGTTGGCAAAACCTGGAATTCATTGGCAAACTATATAAACCTACAATCCTCCAAAAGTCTCTTAAAAAAAAACCACAAACAATATCTCAAACTGAACCGGTTTTGCCCATGTACCAACCCTGATTAAGTTATAAACTGAAAGCATAATCTGTAAATATCATAACATGCAACTATGTCACCAAGCTCTATATCCAATCTGATGTCTCTTGCTTTTAATTGTGTCTGTCCATGTGAACTGTGAGTCCCTACTAGGGAACACTACTAAGCCATTGTACATAATCACTTTGTTTTATATTTTATATTTTCTAATATTATCCAACTTCTTGTGCAATCTATGTAAGTTTGTCTATTTGGAGCTTTTCTCCCCGGGCCTCCGCTGAAAATGGACATGCATCCAGTCGGACTAGCCAGGTAAACAAATGTAAAATAATTAAAATAAATAAATAAATAACTTTTAAATGATTTAATGATTTATAAATCAGTATTACATTGTTATCATTTGTCTTCAGTAACTTAGAGTACGTAACGTTTTCATTCATTTCCCAGTTAACTACTCAGCTCAATTTATACTTCTCAACCTCTTAGCACAAGAACTGTGGTCAAGCTAAAAATAATGGGGAGACATTGTGACATGTTTTAAACATCGCTCTCATAAACAAGGCATACATTGTCTGAATGTTATGGTCTGAAACTCAAATGTCTGTCATTAGTTAATGACTTCAGCTCTCCATGGTTTGTCAGAAAATCACACATTTTATGAGGAACAGACCAAAAATATGAGGAAAAAAATCTGGACATTCTGCAAAAATCTGGACAGTTGGGAGCATAACTGGCTTTAGGCATCTGTGAACTCTGTGGTTGCTGGGGGCCCCCAAGCACAGCAAGTTATCTTATTTTGATATTTTTATCATGTTTGTCAAACCAACAAAGCTAGTACAGCAGTCTTGTGTACTTAATAAACCATATGTGTAACAACAACTCTTATTTATATCTCTTTTAAAATTCAAAGATATGCCCGGTTATGCTAATATTGTTTTGTCAAGTAACTGGCTTCACAATTTCTTTTAATGTTTTACTACTGACATAGTGCCCTTGACTTAATCAAATCCTGCTGGTGGACATTCTGTCCAATAAAACTAACATCATAGCCATCTTTAGGCACCTGTAACACCCATGGCAGCAGTACCCCCCTTTAATCATTCTTGACTGTGGGGTGGAAAACAGAAGCTGCTGCTGGTTAGGGAAAAATAAAGAGGAAAAAAATATTCATTTTCCAACTATGCTCTTTATCTGAAATAGGGTTGTGATATAACCCTGTTAGGATAAAGCTGGTAGTCAGTGAATGAACATGAGCAAGGTATGCGCTAGAGATCAGCAGCCCAGAATGATTGATCTTAGTGTTTATCTTGGATTTTAAGAAGAGCTGAAGCTTCCCCGATCTTCAGGGATGGTTTTCTTTTTCAGGAAGGTTTATAGATACTGGCACAACACCAAATACTATAACTCTCAACTTCTTTGCTCAAGACATCTAGGCAAAGCCAAAAGGAATGAAAGTCCAAAATCAAGCACACTTTTTAAATATTACTCTACTTAAAAAGTGAACAGAAGAACACATTTTGCATCAACATGTATTTTTTTGGATAATAAGATGTGTGAAACTCTGATGTCTGTAATATTGAATGATTTACCAGAAAATTAAACTTTTTTTTACAAGGGACAAATTAAAATTATGAGGCATAATTAGGGACATTCTGTGAAATCAGGATCAGTGACAGTTATGCATTACTCTTCAGAGAGGTAAATAAAAGAGACTTAGCCCTGCTGTTGTTTGACAGCTGCTGAACAATAGTTACTGATCTGGTGTTGCAGTACTACTGTTGTACAATGTATTGCTGTTTGCTGAAATAAGTGCAAAACTGGTGTTGCTCTGGTTTATGCATGTGTGGGTTTGTGTGTTACAGTGTAAGTTGGCTATAATTTCCCTCACTTTTTAGCACAAACATCACCAGCATTGCCAAGACACTGTGTGTGTGTGTGTTTGTGTGTGTGTGTGTGTGTGTGTGTGTGTGTGTGTGTGTGTGTGTGTGTGTGTGTGAGAGAGAGAGAGAGAGATTGGGGGGGGGACTGTAGTTCCAGTGTATTTAAGAGTAATAAGCTGACCATATTTTCTTTCACTTATCATCGCATAGACCTTACACATGACATGTGGTTATATTTGGAGACACGACAGGCAAAGGATGTGTGTGAAAGCAACTGCTCATTGCTACTGTGACATAATCAGTAGCACTGCCATTTCACAGTGTTTTGTTGTGGTTGAGTTCTTGGCTATGCTTTTTTTTCTCTGTGTGAAGTCTGAAAACTCACCCTGTCTGTGTCTGCATCTGTCTATGTGTTTCTGTTAACACCAGCACCTCAGAAACATGCAGCAGGTGAAATGGAATTCATTCTTTTTCCCCCCTGAAGGTAAATGTGCAGAGTGTGAGTAAAAAATATCACTGGTCTTTACCTTTGGAAACATACAATAATACTTGGTACATATATAACTCTTCTGTACAACAGTAAAAAATACATTTAAGAAAGTAATTATACTTCAAATTTTTATTTCAAAAGTAAGGCATAAAATACATCACAGAACATTCAGACACTTACTGCTTTTAGGAGTCTGATAGCTGCCACACTCCAGACTGTGTAAATGGATTTTGACATGGACTTAGTGGGAACCTCTGCCCTCAGCAGAACTGATTCTGAAACCAGCCCTGCTCATATGTTGCACAGAAAGTTGCTGTAGGTTGTGTGGGAGGCTGGGGATTGTGTGGTCATTACTTCTTTCATTTTCATCACAATCAGACCTTAAATGTGTGCACAGAAGGTTATTATAGCCTGTGTGTGGGCTGGGGACAGTGTGGTCATTGTTTATTTCACAGTTTTCACAGACCTCACAGGTGTACAAAAAGGCTACTATAGCTAGTATAGAGGCAGTATACTGTCTAGAAACAGCAAAGTGGAATACATTACTGTAATCATTATTTTTCACTTTCCTTACATACATCATACATCAGGCATGTATACAGGTGGCTGCCTCTGGGAGGAAGGGGTGAAGAGTGATGAGGCTGACATGGAGATCCTCCAGAAGGGCCTAAATGAGACTGATGCATGGTGTCAAAACCATGGTCTCAAGCTAAATGCAAAAAAATGCGTAGCAATCCCCTTTGGAAAAAACAGAGTACCTGCAAACTACAACATAGGAGGTAATCCCCTGAAATCTGAAGAAGAAATAAGGGATCTAGGGACCCAAGTAGATAGTCAGCTTTCCTTTGATAACCATGTTGCCAAAGTGGTTAGAAAATCCTACTATGTGACCCATCTGCTCATGAAAGGGTTTGCATCAAGATCTAAGGATGTAATGGTGCCCCTCTACTCTTCCCTCATCAGACCCATTATTGAGTACAATGCACCAATTGGAATGTACCTGGATAGACATCTCCAGCAGCTGGAGAGACCACAAAGGTACCTAACCAAGAGGATTACTGGCCTGAAACAGTTGCCCTATGCAGCACGATTGAAAAAGCTAAGACTGTTCTCTGTTGCATACCGCTTTCTCAGAGGCGATCTCTGTCTAACGTACAGAGCCATGTCCAACCCAGAATTGTTGAATATGCTCCATCTTAGCAAAACCAAATCTACTCGAGCTACATGCTCTAGGGATATAAACCTCAACACAACAATGATTAGAACATGCTGGAGGGATAGATTCCCTTTGCAGAGACTTCCGTTACTATGGAACAGGGTCTCGATCTACATAAGACAGAGCCCCTCACTATCACTCTTCAAGAGGAACCTTGATGAGTGGATGAGTAACAGAAAGTTCACACCGGGGATCACACCAACAGCACTACTAGATAGGGGCCAAGGGTACTAGCTGCTAGTACAAGGGTCTAGGGAACTACTAAAGGGGTGGTGAATACCGCACAATGTGGCTGGGCTAATATATGCCTTCAGGCAGATAGCCCAGTACCAACCTATGAACCTATGAACCTAGGCATGCTATGTATATGTATGACAGCAGTCACTTGAAATGCATGACTGTGGCCATTCTACTTTCATCCCAATATAACATCAGAGGGGTGCATAGGCAGTGAATGCCTTTTTTTGGAGGGGGTAGGGAAACAGGCAGGATTTGTATATCTTCACAATAATTGCCTTGTTAGTCTATTGTGAGTTACTACTTTTCAGCTTTTTTTTACATTAAGCCTTGGGCACAACTTAGATCTTCCTCGAAATAAAAAAAAAAAAAAATAAGACAGAAATTCTTTTCTTTTCTTACTCATTATTTTTCTTCACGTCACCATTGGATTAAAGGTTGAGAAATTATCTAAAATGCATTTATAATCCTATGGATTCTAGGACCCTGGCTTAATTGAGTTATTTCCTAAATGGTTATTACTGTGCTGTCTTGGTCAGGAAAGGTGGATTGAAAGGAAGCAAGGAAGTTGAACAGCAATAGTGAATTTCTTTCCTCAGTCATAATTTTAGTTCATGCCATCATTAAATAAAAAGGTTGTGAAAAAGAGAAAAAATGTACATAAAATACTATACTTTTTCAGGAACCTTATTTTTTGTCCATCTTACTTCAAATGATATAAAGTGTCATGGCTTCTCTGATGAGTAAGGCAAAATGTGAGAAAAGGAAGAAAAAATTAATGCACATGATGTGTGTGTGTGTGCACATGTGTGTGTGTGTGTGTGTGTGTGTGTGTGTGTGTGTGTGTGGGGGGTGAAACACTAGGCAGTGCTAGGGCACCATTTCACTCAAGCCCAGCTTTAAAAATGAAAGCAGAGTGTTTATGGCTCTGTACAAGACTTGTCCTGACTTTTTATTTTTAAATAAGCACTGTTTATTTTAAAACATTGTTTCTAATACTTGTATAATTTTTTCAGAGGGTCCACATGTATTAGTCTTTGAGGTAGTGCTGTATGTCTGTTTTTTAAACGAAAAGTTTTCAATATGAATGGTCTTTAAAAGAATATAATTAAACTAAATTGGTGTGGACCACTAAAAATTACATCTATGTGTATGTGAGGCAAATTGCATCTTGGGTAAATGGTTCTGAAGAAGTCCTTTATGCAGCTAAATAAGGGCAAATTGCTTAACCTATGTACCTGAATATTGTCTGTTATATTAAAATAATTTTTATACTGGCAGCATTAGTTATTTAAATTTCATCTTCATTTTGGAGCTGACTACAGAGGTATTTGCACTGACAGAACACTACGTGAGCTGTTTTCTAGTTATTTGTGGTGGATATTAGCTGCAGGGATACACGCCCTGTTTTGTTGTAACTTACAAAGGATACTAAGTAGATGGGCCTACTGTTTGATTCACGTCTCCTTCTACCCTTACATTAACATATTGGAACAACAATAATGTCCAATCATCAGGGGTTGTTGAATCCATTATAGTTTTATTAAAATCCTTTAGAGCAATTAAAAATTTTTTAAGTTCATTATTAAATTTTTAATATTACCTAGGCTATGTCTGTTTATTTTATTTATTTATTTTTAAAAAGTGATTTTATTACATTATAGTTTCTTTCTAGATGCATGCATTTTTTTAACTGTTTCAAATTACCATGGACTTCTTCAAAGCTCCATATGCAATGACTAATTTATTGATGAAGGTGAATTCTGAATTAAAATAACTATCAATTGAAATACCCAGGTGACTAATTTCACTGTGATCAATTTGTGTTTTTTTGTAACTTTGTTCAGATAATCAAAAATACCTTTTGCTTCTGTGGCACACTTTGTTTTCAAATTTTGATTCCTTTAATGTGGGTCTTTCTCAGTTCTTTGCATGAAACACTACACTTTTCAGGAACTTTATTCTTTGTCCAGCTTACTTTTTAAAATAATTTATTTTTCCTGCAATTCCTGACTTTCCTTGATTACAGTTGATTAAAACTGCTTTGCCTGCTTTTCTCTTAAATGTTTTGCACTTCTTTGCAGCTGTTTTTCCACAAATAATACCTAAAATTTGCTATTTATTATTATTTTCTTTTTGACAACTGGGTAGTAATCTGGTAATGAGACCCTTTTCAGCCATGATTTGGGCCCAGATGGGCAATCACAGCAGAACAGTAACATATACTGATGCAATTATGTAATATTTATACGTAGATATTTGGTCAAGATTATATACAAATATATACAGAGGTAGTAGTTTGCATATATAATTGATGGATGACAGAGTAAACATAGAATATACATACGGAGTAATGCCAGCTGTATACAAAGTGTTGATGAGGCCAGCAAACCATGAAAAGTAGGTAAGAGAACTGCTATTCGTTATCTGTAAAGGATGTACATGCTGTGTCAGACAGAGCTGTTTGGAAATCTGTAAAAGTTTCTTTATTCCTTAAGTCAGAAGGAAGATTGTTCCAGATGGCAGGTCCAAGCCTTGAAAAGGCTGTTTCACCCAATACTGCTTTAAAGGGTGGTATGTGGAGAGAAATATGATCCAGCTGGGCATTACTAATGGAGTAGTTTGGTTCTCTGATGGGGGAAAAGTAATTTTTTTGGGGAGGAATATCCATCATTCAAAATTTTATATATTAGTGAACTAAGTAAGTAGGAGGATTTTTCGGTTACAGCCAGGCAGCCAATTTGCCTTCTGTAGAAGAAGGTAGAGATGAAAGCAGGTGTCATCAAGAAGGGACAATCTGCAGATATGGTTTACAGCAGTCTGTAGTTGCTTAGTATTATGGGAAGAATGAAAGGTCAGGAGATGGAGACCATATTCCAGTTTGGGGAGAAGAATATTTTTAACTGTGGTCACTCTAGCAATACAGAAAAGGAGGTGAGAAATTCTGTATCTTAACTTCAGATGGGAAAGGACTTTGTTCACAAAATGATCTTTGAGGGTGGAGAAGTCAGAGAATGATCAAGGGTAAGACACAAGTATTTATATTCTGAGCTAGTAGCTATGATATTGTTTTGGTAACTTGATATTGTAATTGTGGGTAACACAGTATTTGTAAAGGGATGAGAATAACATAATATTGATTTTTTGCAGCTTATTAACAGTATATTAGTTGAAGCCCAGTGAAAAAGTTTGGTAAAGGATTTTTGCAGCAGTGCTTGCAAACTATTTGGACATTTATTAGCTTGAAAAAAGGAGAATGCCATCGTTATAAAGTATAATGTTCAAAAAGAGATGGTCATCAGGGTGGTCACTGATGAATAGGAGAAGAGAAAGTGGCCTGGCAATGAACCTTAAGGGACTTCCTGTGTTAACTGTGCCATCTGTGGATAGAAGGTTATTTGAATGCATAAAATGTTTGTCCATTTTTATACATCAAGTTTATTTCTTGCTTTGCTGCAGCTTTTTTATTGCCTACATGCTTTTCTGCTTTAGTTCTGCATTTCCCTTCGTACTACTGAATTGCTGATAATATTAAGTATAGTAGTGTTAATTCTTCAAAATAGTGGAATGGCTGTCTTTATTCCCATAGTTCCTGTATAAAACTAGCACTTTATATATATATATATATATATATATATATATATATATATGTAAAAGTTACACTAATGTAGCTTTTCCATGTTATACCGCAGATCCAGCTCTCTGACAGGTGCTCCTTTACTGCACATACACATGTATTTATCTCTGTTATCTGTTATGCACAACTAGGTGAAAGGATATTTGTTCCATAGTTTAACAACGTGGTTATGATTACATAACTCACCAAATACATTTGTATTCCTAGGAGTGCTGATTAAAACAAATGTTCTGAACTTAATGCTGCATTTAGTGCCAGACTAGTGCAATCGACAGGGTAAGACAAGGTGGGTAAATTACAGTGTTCAATTAAGTATTTCTATTTTATTACCCAGTGATTGTTCAGAACCTTCACCATTCTCTTGCTTAGTTGTTAGGGTTTCAGGCAAGTCTAGCAGGTTCTGTTCATAGGTTCATAGGTAAGTACTAGGCTGTCTCCCCAGGGGCATTTATAAGCCTAGCCAGAATGTGTTGGCTTTTGCCATCTCCTTAGATTAGCTCCCTGTGCCCCAGTCCAGCAGAGCCATTAGTTCCCTGCGCCACTGTCCAGCAGAGCCACTGCAGTGATCCCCGGGGTAAATTTTCTGTTTCCCATCCACCCATCAAGGTTTCCCTTGAAGAGTGTTATTGAGGGGCTCTGCCTGATATATACTGGAATCCTGTTCCAAAGCATGGGAAGTCTCTGGGACAGGAATCTATCCCTCCAGCATGCCTATTTATCGTTGTGGTGAGCTTTATATCTCTAGAGCTTGTGGCTCTCTGGGACTTTTTTTTTTTAGGTGGAGCATGTCCATCAATTCTGGGTTGGACATGGCCTTGTATGTCAGGCAGAGATCACCTCTGAGTAAGCAGTATGCAACAGAATACAGCTGGAGTTTCTTGAGATGGGCTGCATAAGGCATCTATTTGAGGCCAGTAATCCTCTTGGTGAGGTACTTTTGTGGTCTTTCCAGCTGTTGCAGGTGTTTTGTAAGGTACATCCCAAATGGGGCATTGTATTCTATGATGGGTTTAATGAGTGATAAGTAGAGAGGCACAATAACCTTTTTTGCTCTAGATGCGAACCCTTTTGTGATTAGGTGGGCCACATAGAAGGATTTTCTAACCACCTTGGCAATATGATTATCGAAGGAGAGATTGCTATCTACTTGGGTCCCCAGATCCCTTATTACATTTTCTGTATTTAGGGGACTACCACCTATGTGGTAGTTCGTGGGTACTTTGTTTTTTCCAAAGGGGATGACTATGCACTTTTTGGCATTTAGTTTAAGGCCATGATTCTGACACCAGGTATCCGTCTCAGTGAGAACCTTCTGGAGGGTGTCTGTATCAGCCGAGGAATCAATTATGGCCCCTAGTTTGCAGTTGTCTGTGAACTTGGTCAGCCAAAGTCCTCCTATGCTTGCCTGTACCTCTGAGAAGTATATACTGAACAGGAGGGGTCCCAGGACTGAGCCCTGGGGGATGCCACTTGTAACCGGTTTAGAGTCAGACATAGAGCCTGCAACACTCACCATGTGGGTTCTATCCATGAGCCAGTTGGCAACCCATCTCTTCATGTAGGGGTTTACGTTCAAGCTGGTGAGCTTGTCTATAATACTAGAATGGGGAATGGTGTCAAAAGCCTTTGCGAGGTCTAGGTAGGCTGTGTGGACCTCCTTTCCCTCATCTAATCCCTTGGTAACTGTCTCAAAGAAGTCCACCAGGTTTAGGAGGCATGATCTGCCCTTAACAAAGCCAAACTGGGTAGGGTCCAAAGTTTGGAGGTTCCCAATGTCTCTGTTAATGAGTTCCATGATTATGCGCTCCATAGCCTTGCAGACCAGGCTAGTCAGGCTTATAGGGCAATAGTTCCCGGGGTCCGTTGTGACTCCACCTTTGTGGAGCAGGATAACTGTTGCTGTGCACCATTCTGTGGGTATGTAGCCTGTAGAGAGGCTGAGTTTGAACAGTGTGTTTAGGTGAGGGGTTAGTTCACTTTGGAGTTCTTGCAAGACACAGCCTGGGACACCGTCCGGTCCCATTGAAGCTGTGTTTTTGGCTTTGGATAGGGCTGTTTTAACCTGTGTGTCAGTGATTGACTGGGCCTTACATTTTTCTGGTATGGTTATGGGCCCTTTAGGGGGTGAGAGAGGGGTGAAGTTTGCACTAAACCTGTCTGCCAGACGTTGGCAGTATCAGACCATTCAGTGTATTTTGTGCCATTCTGCACTAACTCAGAGCAGATCTGAGAGTTTCCACTTAGGTTCTTGACATAACTATAGAATGCTTTGTTGTTATCTTTGGAGTCATTGGCAATTTTTCTTTCGAAACTAGCCTTGGATGATTTAATTAGGGATCGTAGTTTCTTGCTGATACTGATCAGGGATATCTTTCCTTCTTGGGATTTTACTCTTTTCTCTGCTAGTTTCCTGCTTTTCATTCATCTGTGACTGAAAGCTTGCATTGCACAGGGCTGGTGACATAGAATTTAAGCTACTTGTAGCTATATCTTATACTCTCCTTAATGTCCTACAGTTATGTGCATAAAAGCAGCAGTTCAGAAGTGAGAGTGCTTGTCAGCTTGTTTATGTAATATTGCAGTATAACTGAACCCTGCTCTTCATACAGAGATTTCTCAAACAACCAGTTAGGAAGAGTTTTACTTTAGCTATTGGGTCTATATTAGAACACCGAACATTCAAAATGTCGAGTGTTCTAATATTGAACCCTAGCAATGGAAAATGCAAAACATCGAACATTCAGAACAGCAAATTCTTTCCTAGGGAAAAAATCCGCTGTTCCAAAACACATAGACACAACACAAGCACACCAAACAAACAGCAGTCCACACACATACACCTAAACTCTTACACCTAACCCTACACTAAACTATACATACACCACTAACTATCCATTTACCTTAACGCAAACCTTAACCCTAAGGTCCGTCACTATCGCACAGTAACCTCACCCGCTCCCTAACCCTAACTCACCTACCCTGCCATAGCCCTCATGTCCACACAATCGCACACTTACCTGACCTACGCCCTAACCCTAACTCACCTAACCCACCCTAACCCACACGTCCACACAATCGCACACTTACCTAAACCCGACCCATAACTTTCCACCAGAGCGCTGAAAATACTGAAGCAACAGAAACGGACAACCAAATTCTTTCCCTAGGATAAAATATGTTTTTCTATTTCTTCGATATTTTCAGTGTTCTCTGAAAATGGGTCGATATTAGAACACTCGACATTTTGAATGTTCGGTGTTCTAATATAGACCCTAGCTATTACATGTGCTTTGTAACATTTTGCTGACCTGAAACTGTAAGTGGTAACTTAACATAGAAAGTAGCTATGTCTGAATTGTGACAAATTACTTTCTGAAACAATATGAGAGCTAAAAAAAAGATGTGACCTTCATAAACTGTAGCAGAAAAAAACAGAAATTAGGAATGAAAAAAAAAAAAAATGAAAGATATGGAAATGTGTCTGGGCACCAAAGCTGTGTGACAAAGTAACTCCCACATAAAGTTAACTATATTGTAGGTAGAGTTTCCCTTTAACATTCACTTGAAAGCTACCAAAATAATTAGATGGTATGGTGGCTTAACATGTTAGCTATAAGATGAACAGAAAAATAAAAATAAAAATTAGTAAAGTATGTTGCTTTGTATCACATTCATTATTATGAATGCTAGTATACCCTGTCTCACTTCTTAAATAGGCTTTTTCATGAAGACAGAGGTACAGAAACACCCATATCAAAAGTGGCATTAGCTGTTCTATCATAGGCGTACTCCTGTTAGGAGTGTATGTACACTATTTGGAAATGTCAAAACTAAAGTGCAAATGGGCAGCAATATAGAATAAATCTAAAACTGCTGTATCTCAGAGGTTTCCCTTTCCTCTTCTCCAAAATAAAGTGATCCCAGGATTAATAAAGATAAATAGCAGGAATATGGGATGCAGGATAGTTTACCCCTTCAAAAATGCTTTTATTATGTAACAGCTAGTTTTACATTTCATCTTTTCTAGGCTGTGCACAAAGTACAATACAATAATGCAGACAGATGAAGACAACATAGACTTTGTTGCAGGCAGGAGGATCCCACCAGCCACCTTTGAGAGATCTGTACATTTTTTACTAGGTAAAAACTGGAAATATTCTGAGGCTTAATGTGACTTCAGCTCTACAGATTCACTCCTGCCAGTGGTGACATGTCCAGATATGTCTAGTAAAATATTAATCTGGGCACCAGGAAGTGCAACATTTCACCCACTGACATATTTGGTTGTACTTCCATACAGTCACATTTAACTACAATTACTAAGTCATGTACTAAATAAAGACAGTTACTAAATACCAAATTACTCTGCTCTATCCAGCGGCTAAGAATTTTGCCAGCATTTTGTAGTATACACTTATTTGAGAATATTGGGCAATGATTTTTGCATAGCATGGCATCATTTATTTTAAGCAGTACACCTGAAGAAGCTACTATTTAATAAGAAATATAGTTCCTATTCAAACGTCCCCAAAATATCCCCCAAAACAGGAAGGAGATGATGAGCTATTAACTTATAGAAATCATGTGATATTTTCCCTGAATCTGAGGTTTTTGACCCTAATAGGGAGTGAATAGCTTTTAACAGAGTTTTCCATGTCTGTAAATATTTGTGTCACTGTTCTGTGAGCTGGAGTGGGTACTAAGTTACAAATACATATGGGATAAAACAGGATTTTGAGAGAGAAGCAGTCTTGGGCAGTTTTACAAATGATGAGCAACTGATAGTTTATTACAGGTGGTGGTTTTATTTGTGATTTTAGCTGGAGTGGTTTGGTTACCTTCTGTTTGTATGGTTTATGCCCCTGTATGCTGATTACCTTAAAAGATGTAACTACACTGTTAAGTAGGAATAATATCAGTTTACCTGATTACAATATTTATCCATCCATTCACACACATGCATGTGTAAATTTTATATATATATGTACATGCATGCACATATAATCAAGGCATGCCAACACCTTTACACCTTTAGCCATCTGTTCACACACGCACATGTAAATTCTAATATATATACTCACATTCAACAGGATATAGAACGAAGAATCACATAAACTATTAAAACAAAATAGACAAGTCCGTATAGCGTTGACTTGTTTAATATAATTGAACTTCATTCAACAAGAATAAAACGTAGAGCAGACTTGAAACAAAAATAACGTATCAACGATACTAAGCGCTTTCACCCCTACACACCTGGGGTATCATCAGAGTATCAATTGTTAGATTCACATTCCATTTAAATACCCAAAACTCATATCAATTAACCAATCACATGAACCATAAAAAATATATATGTGTATGTTTTTTTAAAAACTATTCTAATGTAATATACTTGATATAATACATAAACATACAATAAAGACATACAATAAAAACATTAAATATATTAATTATACCAAAACGTCTCACTTATTCAATCCCTTTTGTCAAAACTTCATTTAATTTGATACTAATATATTAAATAAATAATTAATTATTTATCTTATGTCAAAACTTTGCTATGATTTTAAAAAAACTTCAAATATATTGGTTGTATTTAAATACCTAAATACTATGTAAAAAGATACAAAAAATCTAAAAAAATCACTAAAACTATTAATTTAATTTTCATATAAAATGAGATTTATGTTTTAAAATACTGATTATAGAAATTTGTTCATTAATACCCGGTGGTCTGTTAGCATTTAATCTTAACTGTCATAAACATTCTTTGACCTCCAAAAGAGTATTGTCATCACCCCCTTTACTAAAATTGTATGGGACCCTATCAATAATGAAAAAAATAAACCTCTTAAAATCTTTACATCTAGTACTGTGATTGTATAATGAATTAGTACATTTTTTATTTTTGATGTCCCTATTGTGTTCCATGATACGGTCTCTTAACCTCCTAATAGTTTTCCCTATATAGTATGCCTGACATGATAGACATGAAGCCAAATATATTACCATCTTCGTGTTGCAGTTACAGAACCCAGGACACTTAATGGACCTACCATAATTTTGTACTGCCACATATGGACCATCATTTATGAACTTGCTATATTGATGTCAATTGTAGGGATACTTTAATTAAATTACCACACATCCTCAGAGACTCATGGCATTGCCTAGAAGTAGTGAAGGAACATGCAACTCTTATAAGCAAGGACACCATGATGGTCACTATAGACGTAGTAAATTTATTTTCAGTTATACCACACAAACAGGGCCTTACCAGGTTTGAGACAAGTTTATTCAAATACAGTAATATACACACTGTTAAACGTAAATTGCTTGTTGATATGATGGATTTAGTTTTAACAAACAATTTTATGTTTATGGATGGAAGATATTACAGGCAAAAGGCTGGTGTGGCTATGGGTGCAAGATGTGCACCCATATATGCCAATTTAGTGTTAGCCAATTGGGAGACAGAAAGTATCTTCACTTCCAGATATTTTTCAAAAATTTTACTTTATTGTAGGTTTCTCGATGATATATTAATTTTTTGGAGAGGAAACAAAGATGAATTAATGGAATTTATATTATTTTTGAACACTACATCTACTTTTTTGAGATTCACACACAAAATTTGTTACAATGAGTGTGAATATTTGGATATTTTATTTTATAAGAATGATGAAGGTATACAATCAAACATTTACAGGAAGAAAACATATTCCAACTCTTTTTTACATTTCAATAGTAGTCACCCACATTTTCAAAAAAATAATTTAGTAAAAGGACAAATGGTGAGGTTATCACGTATTATAACAGAAGAAGGAAAATTCTCTATTAAAACTGACAAATTAGTTGGGATGTTTCAGGATAGAAATTATCCACACACATTACTAAACAATGTTAAGGAAGAGATTGTACACAAGAGACATATTTACTATCAACCTATTTTAAAATCAGGGCAAGATAACAAATCAAATAGAAAAAACGAAGTAGATAAAAGCAAAATTGATGCTTACATTTTACCATACAATGATGAAGCAAAATTAATTATAAATATATTAAATGAGACATGGTTAAGTGTGTTTATAAATACATCAGATGTACTAAATATAATTGGTGAACATCCAAATGTGACATATAGTAGAGGAAAAAATTTAAAAGAACACTTGGAAACAAGTAGTCACAATAATATCTATAAAAATTCTAAAATGAGTAAATGTGGATTTTGTAAAACATGCAAGTTCATAAATGATGGTCCATATGTGGCAGTACAAAATTATGGTAGGTCCATTAAGTGTCCTGGGTTCTGTAACTGCAACACGAAGATGGTAATATATTTGGCTTCATGTCTATCATGTCAGGCATACTATATAGGGAAAACTATTAGGAGGTTAAGAGACCGTATCATGGAACACAATAGGGACATCAAAAATAAAAAATGTACTAATTCATTATACAATCACAGTACTAGATGTAAAGATTTTAAGAGGTTTTTCATTATTGATAGGGTCCCATACAATTTTAGTAAAGGGGGTGATGACAATACTCTTTTGGAGGTCAAAGAATGTTTATGGCAGTTAAGATTAAATGCTAACAGACCACCGGGTATTAATGAACAAATTTCTATAATCAGTATTTTAAAACATAAATCTCATTTTATATGAAAATTAAATTAATAGTTTTAGTGATTTTTTAGATTTCTTGTATCTTTTTACATAGTATTTAGGTATTTAAATACAACCAATATATTTGAAGTTTTTTTAAAATTATAGCAAAGTTTTGACATAAGATAAATAATTATTTATTTATTTAATATATTAGTATCAAATTAAACCAAGTTTTAACAAAAGGGATTGAATAAGTGAGACGTTTTGGTATAATTAATATATTTAATGTTTTTATTGTATGTCTTTATTGTATGTTTATGTATTATATCAAGTATATTACATTAGAATAGTTTTTAAAAAAACATACACATATATATTTTTTATGGTTCATTTGATTGGTTAATTGATATGAGTTTTTGGTATTTAAATGGAATGTGAATCTAACAATTGATACTCTGATGATACCCCAGGTGTGTAGGGGTGAAAGTGCTTAGTATCGTTGTTACGTTATTTTTGTTTCAAGTCTGCTCTACGTTTTATTCTTGTTGAATGAAGTTCAATCATATTAAACAAGTCAACGCTATACGGACTTGCCTATTTTGTTTCAACAGGATATAGATATATTTACAAACTCTTATGCAAACCAGGTTGACTCCACAAAGGGGGTGATAAGTTGTCCTAGTGGCATCCAGGAAAGCTCAGATACTACAGGGAGGCGACAGAATTAGTAATAATGACCTAAGAACACTACAGCAAGAACTTAAAGTACCATTATATCTGTTATTTACTAGGTTGAATAAATATGGGGAGATTCCTCAAGACTGGAGACATGCACTTATTAAACCCATCTTTAAGGGAAAGGGGAGTAGGCAAACCCACAGTCATACAGACCCTTAAGTCTACTTTCATGTTGTGGAAAAGTAATGGAGAAGGTAGTACTGGATAGGTTATTGCCAGAATTGGAAAGGCTGGGACTTGAAACCATATATCAGTGTTCATATGTTGAAAATAGATCTATTACCACCTGTAATATGATGTTCTATAACAGTGTAATAATAATAACAGTTATGAATTAAAAATTGTGCTGTGATATCATTTATATAGATTTAAATTCAGTGTTTGACAAGAGTCATTCACAAAACACGGATCAATAAATTAGAACAACTAGCTATTAATGTACTCTTGATAAGAAAGATAGCTGCATGGCTTACAACTAGGACATGGCAAGTGTCATACAGCAATTGGATAGGTGACATTCTTGGTTACAGTCAGGGTGTCTCACAAGACTCTGTCCTAGGGCCTTACTTGTTAGACTGTAACTTTCAGATAACTCTGTCTTTTTCATAAGAGGTATCTGTAGATAATTTTAAATTGGGTAAGCTGATTACATTTGTGACAGATAGGGCTTGTCTACAAAAGAACTTGACTAAACTGGCCATTTGCACACAGGGGAATAATATGATGATAAATACATCAAAAACCAAGGATATGAAATTTGGAAGACATAAATTGAAAGGTGAATATATAATACAGCACACAGTGATTGAAACTGTAGATTCATTTAAGGGCGTGGGTGTATATGGATAGATCCAGTTTTGAGTTTTTCTAATCATATCAACCAATTGGTTCTTGGTTAATGATAGTTATAGAACTATAAGTTGTATAAAAAGATTTATAAAGTCTAGGAAATCAGAAATGATGAAGTTATTGTTTGTTAGTTACATTAGATCCAAACTTGAATATGGAATAACAATATGGAAACCTTATAAGAAATCCAGAAAAAGGAGAAGAAACCAGCTTGCACTGTATCAAAGTAAGTTTAATACAACAAAAAATATTAAAAAGATAAATGCTTTCACGCCTAAACTCTGTGCTTCTTCAGACCTTATAAGAAAACAAACATGGGTAAACTGGAAAGAGTACAGTGGAAAAATACCAAGGGCATCCATGAAAGTGAAAATGTAAGTTATTATGAAAGACTAAAATATCTGAACTTGTACGGTGTCTTATATGGATATTTAAGAGGAGACCTAATTCAGGTATATAGGCATTTAGGGGCAACCACCTCGGCAAATGTTTGGGGTTTTGAAAAAGTAGTAGAGAATCATCAGACTGCCAATGTAGAAGATTCTATAGGAATGCAAAGTGTACTAATTGGTCCTCAGAGAGAGCAGCTGATGCATGGAATAGACTACTAAATTACATTAAAGCAAGCACTAGTTTAGATATTTTTAAGAACAGCCTGGACACTTACTATGAGAACAACCATTTTGGTATATTGGCAGGCTAGAAAGGCATTAATACCCTCGCTTGAAATATTTGTATGTATGTATGTATGTATGTAAAACAAGAAATAACTGATAAAATTATTCCACCAGGTTTTGACATACTCAGAATGATCAGAAAACTTAAAAGAACAGGTAGTATTGCTATTATTTATAAAAGAAAAACTTAGAAATAACTCTAGCCCATCTAATTATCCAAAAATATAATAATGCTGAACTTCTGACTGTATACCTCAAAATCAACCAAAAGAAATCTATGTCTCAGCAGTATACATCCCACCAGACAACATCACTAGAACTGAAAATATCCTACACTGGATATCTGATAACATTCTGCAGGAAACCTTCATCTTAGGTGACCTAAATATAGACTGGCAATTCATAAACAGCAGCATCCCCAAGGACTCTATTCACCTATTTGGCTTTACCCAACTAATAAGCTCCACCACCAGAATCAAAAAAAGCACTAACAGGCAGTCCACACTGGGCTAGATCTTAACAAACAGCCCCCATAATATGAAATCCTCTTGTTGCTTGCCAGATGCTAAAGGTGACCACCTCTCAACCTGTGTAATAAGACAACAACATGGTTCACCCAAACAAATAATCTATAAACAAGTATGCAATTTAATCAAATTTGACAAAGATGCATTTATTACTACCCCGTCCTACTATAACTGGAATGTTTTAAGAATAATGCCCTAGGTGAAGCAGTTACTCACTGCAATTATACCTTCCTAAAACTACTAAATGATTTAGCACCATTTAGGACAAGAAGGGTAAAAACTAACACAGTACTGCGGCTGATAAAAGAGACCAAACAACTAATGCTGCAAACAGATACGGAAAGAATGGTATAAGAATAAAATACAACATGCCTACCAAAAAGTTAGATATCTCAGAGATCATACCAAGATCCTTGTTAAATCTGACAAGAAATCATACTACAGTAACCTCCAGCAAAAGCACCAAAACAACCCCAAGCTTTTTTGGTCCACTCTAAATAAACTATTACACCCTGGCCATACCACTACACCCTGTCCTTGCACCTCAAACAACTAAGAGTCCATTACCACTCAGTTCAACACTCGTCAGTTCTATCACTCATCAATGACCACCTCACTTCACCCCTCCAACTTCAATCTATTCTAAAAAGGAATGCACTGCCTTTTAGGTTTCAGTCAATCCCAACATCGACCATAAAAAATTACTAGCCAAATTAAAAGCAACAACTTCAGATACTGATAACCTTGCCACTGAGTTCCTCAAAATAGGTGCAGAAGTACTAGCCTTCCCTGTCATCATTCTGATCAACCAACCAGTTAATAACTGAAAACCATGTCCCATCCATCTGGAAAAAATTAATTATTATACCCCTTCATAAAGGAGGTACTTCAACAATGTTAACAAACTATAGCCCTATTGCTGTCCTATCACTTCTCTTAAAAAATCCTTGAGAAATGTATTCACTGTCATCTTATGAAGCATATAACCAAACACAACCTCCTCTCCAACAACCAGCACAGTTTCAGGCCCAACCACAGAACTACTACTGCCCTATTCAACTTCACCAGCATAGTAAACCAATACAAAAATGGGGGTGACCTTATTTATTCACTTTTCTTTGACCGTTCCAAAGCATTTGACACAGTGTTCCACCAAAAGCTCCTTTCTGAACTTACAACTCTAGGTCTCACTTACCACTACCTCTCCTGGTATCACACTTATTTATGCAATCAACTGCAGGCAAATAAATGATAACAAAACCTTTCAGCATTTCAACTGATTACTGTTGGCGTTCTCCAAGGGTCAATACTCTATCCCCTTCTATTTAATATTTTCATAGGTAAACTTCATACCACTACAATACCTGCCACTCTCATACAATATTCGGGTCTATATTAGAACATCGACTTTTTAAAACATCGAATGTTCTAATATCGACCCCTATTCAGCGAACACTGACAATATCGAACATCCAGAGCAGCGAATTCGCTGTTCCGACACACATACACACAACACAAGCACACCAAACAAACAGCAATCCTCACACATATACCTAAAATCCTACATCTAATCCTACACTAAACTGTGCATACACCACTAGCTATACACTTACCTTAACCCAAACCCTAACCTTAAGGTCCATCACTATCGCCCACTCAACTCACCTGCGCCCTAAACCTAACTCACCTACCCCGCCCTAACCCTCACGTCCACACAATCGCACACTTACCTGACTTGCGCCCTAACCCTAACTCACTTACCTCACGCCCTAACCCTCATGTCCACACAATTGCACACTTACCTGATCCCGACCCGTAACTTTCCACCACAGTGCTGAAAATAGCGAAGCCACAGGAACGACCATCCAAATTCCTTCCTTAGGAAGAAATTCGGTGATCTGCAGCTTCGCTATTTTTCAGCGTTCGCTGAATAAGGGTCAATATTCGGACATTCAAAGTTGAGATGTTCTAATATAGACCCCAATATTCTGATGATTCAGCGGCTCTTCCCCATCTATAACAAAGTTACAGGAAATCACTCAAAAGTCTTTCACTGACATTGAAATATGAATAAAAAATTCTAACTTGCTGCTTAATGCCCCCCCCCAAAAAAAACAAGCTTATGCTGCTTACTACAAAACAACACCTTAACTAGAAACACACATTTAAATTACCTCAGGTAATAACACAACAATAGAAACCATAAACTAAACTTCTCGGAGTCATAATAAATGAGAACCTCAAATATGATCACCACACACTTCATTTCATCAAGAAAACTCACCAAAGGCTTGGTTCCCTCTATAGGGTCAAAAGCAACCTGACAGATCAAGCAAGGATTACCTTAGCAGCAACATACCTCCTTCCTTCTCTGTTATATGCTTTTCCTATTCTTACAATTATTAATACTACTTATAAAACAAAACTAGTCTCCTGCCACAATAAAATAGCTAAATTTGCAACCGACCAACCTTATAAAGCTCACCCAGACTCTGCCACAGCTTGCTGTGAGGTAAAGGTCAATTTGCTTTTGCTTTCTTATATTTTGTATTACTTGCTTTCTTCTATTTTGTATACTGTGATTTGTTTTCTTTACACTGTGTTTTGCTTGTATTCTGCTTTTAATTGGATATTAAAACTAGGAAAGAGACCACAGCTGTGTCTCTTGTGAGTCATACAGAATTTTTCCCCACCCTCCCTCTGTGGTGCTATTGTGTTCTTAAACACAGCTGTCTTTCTAGTTGCCTGCCCCTTATATTAATTTGACAACATATCTCATTCATCTCCCCTTTCATTGGCTATTGTGAGTAAGCACGAAATTATCATTTTGTGAAATCTCTCCCCTTCAACTATTTAAATTTATTGACCATCCCACTGTATTTAATAGAACCAAAATACAAAGTGCCCACCCCTGTCAATCTATCTTGCTCTTGTAAAATTACTGGCTCTCCACTTAGACAGCTAAATCTTAAGTTACCTCTTTTTCATATCTAATTGCTTAGTGCTTAGGACATTAACTTTTAGTTATGTACTTACCATAACGATAGATGTATGCGATCCATCTCGCCTACATTAGTAACTGATGGGCTCGGAGCCGAGAAACGGCTCCGACTTGGCCGATAAACTAGCACGAAGTCTCTGATTGGCTGGGCCAACCCCTCTATCCCAGGATGCACCACACCCAAGCCCCCAGATCTTGTTTGCCCCACACAAACTCTCCCTCACCTCCACTCAAGTCACGGAGATATATGATTCAGAGAGAAGAAATTAGATCTTCAGTGGAAACCCCAAATGTGTTTCCTCCAAATCCTTCAGGTAGGGGCAGGAAGGGGGTATATACAAATGTAGGCGAGATGGATCGCATACATCTATCGTTATGGTAAGTACATAACTAAAAGATGTAGTGCGATCCTATCTCGCCTACAGTAGTAACTGATGGAACCGCGTCCCTAGCACCTATATCCTGGGAGGCTCACTGGAAAAAACACTCCTGAGCACTGTGGAACCAAAAGATGCCCGACCTCTGGACGTCAAGTCTAATTTGTAATGAGAAACAAAGGTGTGTGGAGAAGACCAAGTGGCAGCAACACAAATTTCATCCACAGACAGTCTGGAGTGGAAAGCTGTTGAAGTTGCCATGGCCCTAGTAGAATGAGCTCTAACTGGGAATGGAAGGGACCTTCCTGTTGATGAATAAATGAAGGACACGCAATCCCTGATCCATCTGGTGATCGTGGCCTTAGTGACTGGTTTGCCAATTTTGTTATCTGCAAAGGCAACAAATAGTTGATCTGATCTTCTGTCCTGCTGCATCCTATCCAGATAGAAATGTAATTGTCTGTGCACATCCAACTGGTGAAATCTGTATTCTGCATCGTTGGAAAAATTGGGAAAGAAGACTGGAAGCTCAATAGATTGTTGAAGGTGAAGAGCAGAAGAAACCTTAGGGAGAAAGGATGGATTTAATCTCAGGGATACTCTGTCCCTATGGAAAATGAGATAAGGAGGCTTGGCAGAAAGGGCTTGAAGTTCTGAAACCCTTCTGGCTGAAGTAATAGCTACCAAAAATGCGGTCTTCCATGACAAGATTTTTTCTCACAAGTTGTTGCTGGTTCGAAAGGAGGGGACGTCAAGGCACCAAGGACCACATTCAAATCCCATGGCAAAACTGGATGTGATATAGGGGGACGAAGCAACCACGCTCCTTTAAGAAAGGCCTTACACAATTTGTGACTCATGAGTGAAGGATGAAAGGCAACATGGTAATTGGAAATTGCTGCTAATTGTACCTTCAGCGTAGCAACGGCGGAACCTTGGCTAAAAAGAGAAGCCAAAAAATTCAGAACAGTGGAAACGGGGGCTGTCAGGGGATCAAGGTTATGCCGCTGGGCCCAAATAGCAAATCTCTTCCATTTGCTAAAGTAAATACTCTTGGTAGAAGGCTTATGCGAAGAGGACAATATTCGAACCACCTCAGGCGAAAACGCCTGTTGCCTGACTAAGGTTGGAAGTGGAGCAGCCAAGCCGCCAGTTTGAGAGTCCGTAAGGACGGATGGGCCTGCCCCGACTGATGAGTCAGGAGGTCCGGAATCAGATTCAGGATCCAGGGGCTGTCCACCGCATACTTCCGCAGGAATGGAAACCACACTTGACGGGGCCAGAATGGGGCTATCAGGATTATGGTGCTTCCCAGACGGATCACCTTCTGAATCAGTCTGGGCAGTAGAGGAAGTGGAGGGAAGGCATAGAGTAGACCGGAGGGCCATTTGTGGACCAGCGCATCCCTGGGTTCTTCCCCTTGAGCAGGGATCAAGGAGAAGTAGTTGTCGCACTTTGCATTCAGCGGACTGGCGAATAGGTCGCAGCAAGGCAACCCCTGCCGGGCGAAGATCCAATCTGCCACTTTATCGTTCAGGGACTATTCGTGGGGCATCAGGATGTCCCTGCTCAGCTTGTCCGCTATAACATTGGATTTCCCGGGAATGTGAGTTGCCACTAGAAACCACTGGGAAGCAATCGCTCATTCCCACATTCTCATGGCTTCTCTACAAAGGGGGTAAGACCTGGTCCCTCCCTGTTTGTTGAGGTACCAAACCACTGACATATTGTCTGAAAGAATCGCAATCATCCCCAGTGGGAGAGAGCTGTGTAGTGCCTGCAATGCTAGAAGCACCGCTGTCATTTCCAGGACATTGATATGTAGACGAGTCTCGTGATCTTGCCAAGTGCCTTGGACAGTCCTGCCCAGATAATGCCCCCCACCCTATCTGGGATACATCCGTGGTCACCGTGGCCATGGGGGATGGAGGGTAGAAGGATTTGCCCAGGTTCAGGTTAGAGGAGAGAAGCCACCAGTGAAGATCCCGCTGACACGAGTCCGTGATAATTATCGGGTGGGACAACGGAAGTTCCTGGAAGGACCATTGGCTCGATAGGAGCCACTGTAGAATCCGCATGTGCAGTCTTGCCAGAGGAACTAATAGAATAGAGGCCACCATGGATCCTAAGAGTTGAAGGACTAACCTGGCTGGAGCTTTCCGACGGGGCAATAGGTCCTTGACTTGGTTCTTTAAAATCCTTATCCTTTCTGTTGGGAGGAAGGCTCGCATTTTTATAGAGTCTAGCTCTGTGCCTATAAAGGCAACACGCTGTGATGGCAGCAATACAGACTTTTCCCAGTTGAATGTTATGCCTAGCAATTGACCCAATTCGATGGTGGTAGTCACAGCATGATTGAGTAGATGCTTGGTGGGAGCAGTGAGGAGCCAGTCATCTAGATACGGAAATACCTGGAATCCAAGACGCCTCAGGTGAGTGGTTACCACTGCCAGGCACTTGGTAAACACCCTGGGGGCTGTGGTGAGACCAAAGGGCAGGGCTCGAAACTGGTAGTGACTGGTTCCCAGGTGGAAGCATAAATGAGTCCTGGACGCCTTGTCTATCTTGATGTGATAATAGGCGTCCTTGAGATCGATGGAGCACTTCCAAACTCCTTCTTCCAGCAATGGAAAAATGGATTGTAGCGTGACCATCTGGAACTTGGACTTCTTTACGAAGCGGTTGAGATGGCTGAGATCCAGGATAGGTCTCAAGTCCCCTGTTCTTTTTGGCACCAAAAATAATCCTGAGTAAGTTCCTAATCTGGCCTGGTCTTCGGGGACTGGCTGAATGACTCCTTTTTCCAGCAGCTTTACCACTTCTGTAGCTGCTTGAACCCTTTGACTGGGTGGAACGTCCGGGATTTTCCTGGGGGGGGTGAATAAACGGGATGGTGTAACCTCCGGCAATGATCCGGAGCACCCACTAATCCTGAGTGATGGACTCCCAGGCTTTCAGGTGCTCCGAAAATCGACCCCCGACTGGCTCCGGAGATGCACAGTCGGGCCGTCCCTCAAGGACATTGGAAGGATGAGCCGCAAAAGGATTCGCGGTCTCCTGTGTTGCGGGGGCCTCCGCTGCCTCTAGGGTGACGTCTTCCAGAATAATTCCCCCTTCCCCTGCCTCTGGAGGGGGGCTCACCTTGATGAGCCAGGAAAGACCTTTGCGATTTCTTGAACCATATCTTTCCTCCCCTCTGAGCCTTGGGATAAGGTCTCGTGAGAAGCGAAAAACGGGCCCCGACGGCAGACAAGATCTTGCCCTCCTGCTCACATCTAGTGAGGGTGTCCTTCACCTTGGGTCCAAAGAGGGAGGACCCATCAAAGGGGGCGTCTGTGAAAGAAGACTTGAACGCCTCCGCAAAGTGACACAAGCGTATCCAAGCCTGCCTCCTTAGGGCTACGCCCGAACTTGCTGCTCTACCCGCCCCCTCGGCCGCATATGAAATGAGCTTCATGGACGAGTTAATGACAGACGACAGGGTCGACAGCTGGGCATTGACAGACTGAGCCAACACCTCAGGCACATGTCCCGACAGGGTATCTCCCAACTCCTTCACGAGATCCCTTTGTAGTCTTGTGAAATGGCACAAATAATTCAATGACCGCAGGGTAAAGGTCACTGAAGATAGGGTACACTTCCCGTACCTATCCATGCTCCTAGATTCCTTGTTAGGCGGATGGATAGACGTTGAAGCCTCTGCCACATCCTGTTGAGTGGCAGATGCCACCACCATAGCATCTACCGGAACTCCCTTAGTGAGAAATTGCTTATCGGGGGGTGCAGACAAGAATTTATTGGGGTGAGTGGGGACAGGCTCCACAGAGTCAGGGTGTTCCCGCACCCTTCGACAAATAATGTCCAGTAACTCATTGAAGGGTGGAGATACCCAGGAGGTGGAGGGCTGGGCTCCGAAGGCCTTGAGGAACACTGACTCTTCCGTGGAAGGGGTCTTGGAAGGCCAGTCGCCCCTCTGTCTCAAGATCTCTGGTATGTCCGAGAATGAGACATCATCAGAGGACGACTTAGGGGATCCTTCCGCATCATCCAGAGCGGTGTCTGAGGTGACGGAATCATCTGGGGAGTCCACGTGCTTCCTCTTACAAATCTTTTTCCTAACGGTCTCCTCAGGCAAGGACTCTGATGGCCCTTCGGAAACTGGGGGACCACAGAAGGGGGTATCCTCAGGCCTGGGAGCCCCGCTGTCTGAGGACAGGGGTGCAACAGAGGCTCCAGTCGTCACCAGGGAAGGAGCTACAGATTCCGGAGAAGTAACTAGGGGCTTTGCCAGTGCACTCCTCATGGCCTCAAGGGCGGGTCCACCAGAGTCTGCTGAAAGACCCACCTCCGAGGCCCTGACCATAGACTGGGCTCCACTCGCTGAAGCACCAAGAGGGAGACTAGGAGCCGAAACCAGAGGCCCCAATGACTCTCCATCAGGCCCGACCTGTCGAAAGTATCGAGAAGGTTGGAGCAGAAGTTGGTGTCGACGGGCTAGCAGTGGGTCTCGGAACTGACCCGACAACTTCCCCAGCTCCTGTAAACTCCGGCTCTGACGACCCTAAGGTTGTCGAAGGAGGAAGCAATAATACAGGCAAGGCTGGCTCTGTAGCCGACTGGGCTGGAGCCGACAGCAATTTGGAAAAGACCGGTGACTGTAGGAGCCTCTGGACGACCCTGTCCAGATCTGAATCAGAGAGCCTAGAGGATTTGGAGGAAACCGAAGGGGGCTCGACAAACTGTCTCCATAGGCTCCAAAATCACCGTAGGAGTTTGGCAACGAATCGGCTCCAACAGCATCGGAGCTGAGGCAGACTCAAGAAACACCGAAAATTCCTTCGGAGCCGATGAAATAGGAGCCAAAGAAACCAATCCCGGAGCCGACCCTCTGTCTATCGGCTCCGAAGCCATAGGAGCCGAGGGGAGAAATCCCAATTCCGAACCCCTTTCCATTGGCTCCGAAGCCCGTGGAACCGAGGAAGGGGAAGCAGAACTTGGTCTCTCATCTGTTGGCTCTGAAGGCAATGGCGCCGAACATGAAGACATAGATTTTCCTCTTTTGGCCGGCGGATCCGACGGACTGGTCAGAGCCAATGACCTCTTCTTCTTACCACGAGGCTCTGAGGATAGAAGAACCTCTTCAAAGGAAGGTCTGATTAATCCTCTTAAAATCAGTTCATTTTTTCTCTCCTGGAGGACCCTCGAGAAGAAGGCATGGCAAACACTGCAAGACTCTTGCAAGTGCTTGGCCTCTAGACAGTAAACACAGATGTCATGGCCATCTGTGATGGACATTTTGTATCTGCATTTGGTACATTTCTTGAAGCCAGAAGGCTTATGTTCTTTCCCAGACATTCTCACAAAACACACACAGAAGGAGGAAAGGAATTGGGGTAGCTCTAAGTTAAACACTCTAAAGGCAGGGCTAAGGCCCTCTAAGTTAAACAGACCTAGCCCACCAAACACCTGGAATTTACCACAGAAAACAAACTTTAAGCTAAAACAATCATTATACATTCAGACAACAAGATAGCTATGAAAATAGCTGTTTTTGGTTAATTCTTAAGAAAAAACCCACCAAAAGCCAAAATTTTGACTAAAAAAATAGGGTACTTAGCCACAGCCAACTCAAGACCACGTCTTATCTCTTGAAGCGGCAAACGAGATCTGGGGGCTTGGGTGTGGTGCATCCTGGGATAGAGGGGTTGGCCCAGCCAATCAGAGACTTTGTGCTAGTCTATCGGCCGAGTCGGAGACGTTTCTCGGCTCCGAGCCCATCAGTTACTAATGTAGGCGGGATAGGATTGCACTACATCCCATTTTTTCATCTTACGTTTAAAATCTGCAACATCTGTTGCAAGGTCACCAATTATTGAAGAGCCACATTCTGCCACTCAGTAATCATTTTGGGGATTAGTGCTTCTGTTTTTTCCTGGTGAGAGAAGGAGCACAAGAACATTATTTCTTGGAGACTGCTGATCACTGGGAAGCCTAATAACTGCTTCATAGGTGGCAGCTTGGAATTTATGCTTATATTCTGCTCCTGGTGAGAGAAGGAGCAGAATGCATTGATTCCTCACTGTTTCTGGTTGGGCAGAGAGTGTCTGTGCTTGATGTTCTTGACTGGTCTGGTTGCTATTCAAGGCATCAACCAGGAAAAGGCTACAACAAGCATATAGACCCTTGCATCATCTGGGACAAGACTGTGGATCACCAAACAGGCTGTGCCCTGTTGATATTGGTGCTAATGTTTTGCTTCTGGTGAGAGAAGAAGCAAAGGAGCATTGTATCCTAGCAGAGTGAAGCTGTGGTGAGACCAGCACTAGTAGTAGCCAGGCAACAGCCATTCACGCGACTCCCCTCTTTTCATCTTTTCACCATTCTTGACAAGCTAATTCTTTGTTTTCAGTAAATACTGCCTGATTTTTTTTTAACATCAGAATATCTGCCTAAATACTTCATCCTTAAGTTTTCAGGGTCTACTTATTCGTTTCCCCTCAAGTATATGGCAGTGCCCTGTATAGACACAGACACCTTGAGTGACATTCTTTCTGCAAAAGCACAATTGAAATTTCACCAGTACCTAGATGCACACAGGACATCTAGTTTGCAGTGACTATCACTGTCCCCAGAGTTGCAAACTGGATACTCCTGACATTGCTTTATATTCTCACTCCAACTGCCTAATAAATAAAAATGGGTATGTTGCCATGGATATGAACTTTCCCAGTATCTCTTTTACCAGCTTGGTGGATGTCAAAGGAGACAAAGCTGTCACATAAAAGTACTCCTAATGTCAATAAGGTTGTCAGTAGTACATTCGCTGCACCCATCACACACAAATCAAAGCAGACATATAGACCCACATATGCTGGGGCACTTAAATGTAACCTTCCTAAACACCAAAGACCCCCTAGATGAACTACACATAACAAATACCCTCAGCAGCCCCAAGTGCACTCTTTCAAAACAACATGCACATCAGCATATACAGCCACATTTAATGGAACCTCTACTTCCAAGCCCATAAAGCAAGCCACCACACAATTCAACATTCTGGTTATTGGAGACTCCATCATGAGACACACTGATGTCCCTCTCACCAGGCTGAGTAATGAGAAAGTCATAGTCAGTTGCTTATCAGGGACTAGGATACCCCACATTATGTACGCATTCAGGTCATTGGACCACAAGTACCAGTTTGACTCAGTCATAGTCTTTGTGGGTGTAAATGACTTGAGCTGTACCTCCCTATACTATATGAAAAGAGACATCATAGAGCTCTCAGAATATATGTCCCAGGCTGGTATGAGCCTAGCATTGAGCATAATTTTACCTTCTCGGAAGATGATGCCACAATACGAACAAAAGATGACTGACTTTAATAATTGGCTTAGTTTCTGGTGTCATTCTAAAGGGGTGCAACATTTGTCAACATGGAAGGAGATGGTCAACAGGCCATGCTGCTTTGCCAGGGATGGTTTGCACCTCTCCACTCTAGGCTTTTGTATATTAGCTAAAACATTGTCTTCCCCATAGTTCCTTTTTTAGGCAATGTCAAACTGAAAGTACTTTCGACATAGTAAATCGGAACTAAGAAAATCTAAAGGTATCACTGTTCAATGCTAGGAGCCTAAACAAAAAATTCAACTTCCTAGAAGCTTTCTTCACCCTAGAGAATGCTGACATCTGTCTTAGACATGGTTTAAAGCTACAGAGAGCACACTGACAATGCAATGATATAATGCCTTTCACACATTTAGACCAGCTATTACACAGACAGGGACTAAAGGTAGAGGTGTCTCGATTTACATCAAAAATAAATATACCTCAAGGCTGGTCAAACAGTACAATGCACTTGAGCTTCTCCAGGTTCAAATCACAATAGGCAAAATCCAATACTACTATAGGTTCTCCACAATTACCCAGGGGGTCTACTTCATAACACAGAAATTTCATAACATTGAATTTCATAACATTGAGACCACAACATTAAAAATTCAAAACATTGAAAACCCAAAACATTGAAAACTCAGAACATTGAAAGTGTGCTTCATAGCATTGAAAACTACATTGCACAATTATATAATATCACCTCCACCTACAACAACACATAACTAACAAACACACTTTCTGCTATGTTTCTGCAGGGGGCAAGCCCCCTGCACCCCCCTTGTGGGGGGTTCTGCCCCCACACCCCCATAAATTAAATATACCAACTCCAAGATCACACCACAGTGGAAACATTTTCCACTCAAAAAACAAGCCACCCTGGTAGAATCACAAAATCAGTAGGCTGTATAACAAAAGGAAGAAAATCCTGGCAAAATTAGGAGTTGCAGCACCCAGCAGAACAAAAGTACTCTCATCAAATTAAACAAACAACTCAGAGGAGAAATAAAGTCTACCAAAGCCAAATTTGAGGTAAATTTGGCCTCCCAGGCTAAGGACACCCACAAGGCATTCTTTAGCTATGTCTGCAACCTCAAAGGCAATACACAATTGTGTGCAGAGCTCATTGTGAATGGAGCCAGCTATACTGAGCCAGAAGATATAGCAAACCTCCTGGCTGATAAATTCAGCTCCATCTTTACTCATCTCTCCCCCCAATCTTCCCTAAGGAAATACCATCAAATATAACTCCCCCTACTATCTTTAGGGAACAGGTCCTTAATGCTCTCTCTAAGACCAAGAACGCTGCATCAATGGGCCCAGACAATATTCCAGGATGCCTTCTAAATAGCATGAAACATGACCTATCAGGCCCTCTGGAATTGCTTTTTAACTGTAGCCTCCAAACAGGCTTTGTGCCTCATGAATGGAGAAAGGCAACAGGCATCCCTCTGCATAAAGGTGGGCCATCTACAGACTCTAAAAACTACTGATCCATAGGTTTCACTAGTCTCATATGCAAAGCCATGGAACGAATAATCATGGAAATGATTAATAACGATATAGTAAACCTCCAGACACTGGACCCAACCTATTTTGGTTTCGTTAAGGACAGGTCATGCCTAATCAACCTGGTGGACTTCTTTTGAGAATGTCACCAAAGCAATGGATGAGTGAAAAATGGTTCATACTGCCTACCTTGACCTGGCCAAGGCATTTGACACAATACCCCACTTGGACATTGTTAACAAACTGAAGAGGTTAGGTGCAAACTTGTATGTCACCCAGTAGCTAGCCAAATGACTCACAAACAGGACCCAGGAAGTTAGAACTGAGGAGTCCACCTCTATAAAGAGGCTAGTCACAAGTGGCTTCCATCAGGGATTGGTCCTTGGACTGCTCCTTATTGGCATTTACCTCTCTGAAGTCAAGGCCAATGTCAGTGGTCTCAGGCTGACTAAATATGCAGATGATTTCAAATTAGGAACTGTCACTGAATGCCATACTGACACAAATGTTCTCCAGGAGGGGCTGACACAGACAAACAGCTGGTGTCAGAGCCATGGACTAAAACTAAATGTCAAAAAAATGCATAATAGTATACTTTTGGACGTCATCCATCCCTGATAACTATCATATTGACAGCACAACCCTTAAAGCTGATCCAGTAGTTAGGGACTTACAGTAATCTAGCCTTTGACCATCATGTGTCTATAGTAGTGAGGAAATCATTATATGTTGCAAAACTTATAAACAAAGGTATGGCATCTAGGTCCAAGGAAGCCATTGTTCCACTGTATTCAGCATTCATCAGACCTTTCGTTGAGTACAATGCCCCCTTTGGTATATACCTAAACAGGGATATACAACAATTGGAACGTCCACAGAGGCTCCTCACTAAAATAATACAGGGTGTAAGTAAAGTGTCCTATGCAGACTGCCTCAACAACCTGTTCCCGTATTCTGTCTCCTACAGGCTGTTGAGGGAGATCTATGTCTGGCATACAGGGCATTGTCAGACACCACTCTGATGGACCTCCTGCATATCCACAAAACAAACAGTACCAGAATTACCCATTCTAAAGACTTAATCCTTGCCTGTTATATAAACAGGACCTGCTGGAGAGACAGGTATGCATCTCAGAGATTACCCCTTCTCTGGAACAGGCTCCCCCCCATCTATGTGAAGCAGAGTTCTTCCCTAACCCAATACAACTTAGACAATTGGATGGGCAACAGGAAATTCATCCCTGGTTTGGCCCTCTGAATCTAATGGACAGAGGCAACCTATAAATGGCTCATCTCTCAGGCCACTGCTTGTAAATGTCTCATCTCCCAAGTCCCTGCTTACACGTATCAACTTGTCAGAGATTTGCATGGCTAGGCTTAAAAAGGCCCTTGTGGTCATTAACCTAGTAAACAATTATGAACCTGTAAACCTATAAATCATACCACTGCCTTGCATTAAAACAATTAAACTGGCTTGAACTCCCAAACCAGCTGACATGTTTACACCTAATCACTTCCCTTGTACTCTGCTGACAAATGCCCAGCATTCCAAAATACTCTACTGTACACACACTATAGACCTTCACTTTAGCAATAAACTCTTTAATATATATATATATATATATATATATATATATATATATATATATATATATATATATATATATATATATATATCAGTAAGATGTTCAACACTGCTGGAGACTCTACTCCCATCGTGTGTCAAAACTCTGGACTGAAATCTCCATACAATTAAAACAGGTACAAATTAAATAGTTTCAAAACTGCTTAACCAGCACCTATGCCAAAGATGGGTCTATTCTTCCTGACCACCTGACTAGCTTTACTCAGATCAATTTTCTCCAACTCTTACAGCTTCTTTGCTTCCCAGTCTTTTTGTAGCTTGTCGCTCCTCCTCATTCTGCACTAATTTCCTAACCTCTTATTCTTCCTCCAGGTCTCACACCCCACCACTAACTACAATTTCTGATGTCCATTTATCTTCCTGCTCATTTCCATAATGTCGCCTTTCATATTTCTCTTATCATCAGTTTTAAGCTACATTACTACCTGTCTGTAAATTATTACTGACCTCAAAAACAGCTCAGTATGACATTTTCCCTGCAGCCATCATTCTATAAATATGTTAACTAAATACATTAACTGCTATTGTATTTTATTTTATTATTCAATATTTAGCAAATGTATTTTAATTTCTCTCTTTTTGTATTAAAATGTTATGTTCATGAAAGAAATATTTAAAAATCATGTAAATAAGCTCATATACAGATGTTTTACCCTGCAGTTATAAATGTGCATCATCTGTAACTTAAATGTGGAGCTTTTCCCCATGATCCTCTGCTGAAAATGCATTTTACCTAGTCAGACTTTTCCCGATCAACAAAGACAAATAAATAAATAAATAAATTAAATAAAATACTTTCAACAATATTGCACAAAATCACAGATGAAATAATTTATTTTCCTTCTGTAATTTATAATTTATAATGTGTTGGCCATATCACATATAGTCATACCTGTAAACCAAGAAATCTGGACAAAGTTAGAAATAATTGGAGAACAAAGGCCCCAAAATAGGGACAGATTTTAGTTATTACCCTTATAAACTTAGTTACTAGAATAACAGGCTTTGTATTATCATCCATTTTCTGATGGACATGAAGTCTGAAACTCTAATGACTGTCATTATTTAGTGAATTTAGTCTTCAATGATTTGACAGAAAAACACAGATTTTATGAGGAACAGATCAAAAAATGTGAAACAAAAATCTGGATATTCTGCAAAAATCTAAACAGCTGAGAGATATGGATATAGTGAAAATACATATTATTAGTTCAATTCATAAATCGGGCAGCTGCGGTAGTGCAGCGGTTAGCGTTGCCACCTCACAGCAAGTGGTTCTCTAGTTCAATTCTTGGCTGGGGTGCTTTCTGTGTGGAGTCTGCATGTCCTCCCTGTGGTCGCATGGGTTTCCTCTGGGTGCTCCGGTTTCCTCCCACATCCCAAAGACATGCTGTAGGTGGATTGGACATGCTAAATTGGCCCTAGGTGTGAGTGCGTCTTTGTGTCTTCTGTGGAAGGTTGGGCGCCGGGCTGGCAACTCGACACCTTAAAACTCCACTGCCAATCATGAGCGGACAGGTGATCCATGTGTTTTAACATATTTCTCAGAACATAGATGGCTGTCATGTGTTCTATTTCACATTTATTATTTGAGTATACAAAATGCCTCACACAGGAGACAGGTGACACAAGGAACCAATCAGAGATTACCATCAGATCATATACTAGTAGATATAGCAATGTTAGAAGAAACAACACAAGACAGTGCACACAGATGATTTATTTCCATTTTAAGAAGGTGATGCTATATTATAATACAGCACTAAGTAAATCCAAGTGTATACAGCATTGATTTTCAAGGTGATTATTTGTATTTGTTAAAGGAAAGCCGAAGGCAGTGGGTACATAAAACCACATGACATAGCTCTGATTAAACATCAAAAATGTGGTCTAGAGTTAAGTGGGCTTGTATAAAAAAATAAATTATTATTATTAGTTATGTATTTAGGTAGAATCTTTGACCCAGTACTGGCTTACATTTCTGAAATATGGCAAAAATGATGATATAACACACACAGCGCAATGACTTGAAGATTTTGCTCCAGTATAAAACTATGCATTGACAGTACCTCAGTCATGCTCATCCTAAACAAAGTCATGTGAACCTACTATGATGACCCACACACATGCAAGGTGACATGAGGGATCCAGGCGCAATACCAGTTACTGATGATACATTAGTCCAAATTATTTTCAGTATATTTTCCCCATCCAGTTTTATTAAACTGACACTATGTGTTCAAGCACCAGTGTTCTGCGATCTGGTCAACTACTGCAGGATGTCTGGCTTTCTAGGCATTACACTTTATAGTGTGCACTGATGTCTGTTTTTTCAAGCAGCTATTCGGAGTACGTACTATGCTTGTAGAAGCATTATTCTTTTGGTATCCTCTTGAGAGGAACATCAGTAGTATTGCAAAGTCCTGCAATTTTTTTTTTTGTTAAACATGCATTAAACATGATATTATGAAATCTTAGAATATTGCTAATACACTGTTTTAGTAAATAAGCACATACTTAAGCACATATTACACCAATATGACTTATGTTTAATGCCATCATTCATCAGTAATAAAGCATTAATATTATTAATACACTGTTTTAGTAAATAAGCACATACTTAAGTACATATTACACCTATATGACTTATGTTTAATGCCATCATTCATCAGTAATAAAACATTAATATTATTAATACACTGTTTTAGTAAATAAGCACATACTTAAGTACATATTACACCTATGTAACTTATGTTTAATGCCATCATTCATCAGTAATAAAACATTAATATTATTAATAGGTTCCTAGGTTCATAGGCAGGTACTAGGCTATCTGCCTGAGGGCATTTATAAGCCTAGCCAGAGTGTGTCGACTTTCGCTGCCCCATTAATTAATTAACTGATCCTCTGTCAAGCAGAGCCAATGAAGTGATCCCAGCGGTGTATTTTCTGTTACCCACCCAGTCATCAAGGTTTCTCTTGAAGAGTGTTAGTGAGGGGCTTTGCCTGATGTAATTTGGAATTTTGTTCCAAAGCATGGGGAGTCTCTGTGACAGGAATCTATCCCTCCAGCATGTTCTATTTATTGTTGTGGTGAGGTTTAGCTCAATAGACCGCGTGGCTCGCAGTGACTTGGATTTCTTTAGGTGGAGCATGTCCATCAATTCTGAGTTGGACATGGCTTTGTTAAGTCAGGCAGAGATCACCTCTGAGTAAGAAACTGAGTACAGCCGGAGTTTTTTCAGTCGGGCTGCATAGGACATATGTTTGAGGCCAGTAATCCTCTTGGTGAGGTACTTCTGTGGTCTTTTCAGCTGTTGGAAGTGTCTTGTAAGGTACATCCCAAATGGGGCATTGTACTCTATGATGTGTCTAATGAGTGACGAGTAGAGGAGCACTATAACCTCTTTATTTATAGATGCAAACACTTTAGTAATTAGATGGGCCACATAGAAGGATTTCCTAACTACTTTGTCAATATGATTATCAAAGGAGAGATTACTATCTACCTGAGTCCCCAGATCTCTTATTACCTCTTCAGTATTAAGAGGGCTGCCACCTATGTGGTAATTCATGGGTGTATTGTTTTTCTCAAATGGGATGACTATGCATTTTTTGGGATTTAGCTTGAGGCCATGACTTTGACACCAGGTGTCCGTCTCAGTAAGGCCCTTTTGGAGGATGTCCATGTCAGCCGGAGAGTCAATTATGGCTCCCAGTTTGCAGTCATTGGCAAACTTGGTTAGCCATAGTCCTCCTGTATTTGCCTGTACTTCTGAGAAGTATATGCCGAACAGTAGGGGTCTCAGGACCGAGCCTTGGGGGACACCACTTGTGACTGGTTTAAAGTTGGACCTGGAGCCCGCTATTCTTACCGTGTGAGTTCTGTCTGTAAGCCAGTTGGCAACCCATCTCATGATGTAGGGGTTTATGTTCCAGCTGGTGTGTTTTTCTGTAATACCTGAGTGGGGAATGGTGTCGAAAGCCTTGGCGAGGTCAAGGTAGGCTGTGTGAACCACCTTTCCCTCGTCTATGGCCTTGGTGACTGTCTCGAAGAAGTCAACCAGGTTTAGTAGGCATGATCTGCCCTTAACAAAGTCAAACTGGGTCTGGTCAAGTGTTTGGAGGTTCCCAATGTTTTTGTTAATGTGTTCCATGATGATGTGCTCCATAGGCTTGCAGACCAGGCTAGTCAGGCTTATGTGGTGATAGTTACCTGGGTCAGTTGTGGCCCCTCCTTTGTGGAGAGGAATAACCTTTGCTGTGCGCCATTCTATGGGCACATAGCCTGTGGAGAGGCTGAGGTTGAACAGTGTGTTTAGGTGGGGGGTTAGTTTGTACTGTAGTTCATGCAAGACGCAGCCTGGGACACCGTCTGGTCCCACTGATGCTGTGTTTTTGGCTTTTGAAAGGGCTGTTTTCACCTGTGCGTCTGTGATTTTTGGGACACTACACTTTTCCGGTATTGTTGTGGGCCCTTTTGGAGGTGAGAGGGGGGTGAAGTTTGCACTGAAACTATCTGCCAGGATGTTGGCAATATTAGTAGGATCAGTATATTCTGTGCTATTTTGCACTAGTTCAATGCATATCTGCAAGTTGCCACTTATATTCTTAACATAGCTAAAGAAGGCTTTGTGGTTATCTTTTGAATCCTTGGCTATTTTTTTTTCGAAGTTAGCCTTGAATGGTTTCATGAGGGACCTTAGTTTTGTATTGATACTGATCAGGGATGTCTTTCCTTCTTGGGATTTGCTTTTTTTCTTAACTAGTTTCCTCCTTCTATTGTATAGCCTGTTTATTGCAGGAGCCCACCAAACTGGTTTCCTTCTCCTAGAGGAGTGAGTCTTGGTTTTGCTAGGGATGGCATGATCCATGCATCCTTGTAGGTGCTCATAGAATGCATTTGTAAAGGTTTCTGTATCTTGGGCAGCATTATCCTTTAGCGTGGGGGCTGTGAAACTTACCACCTCTGTCTTAAGTAAGGTGAAGTTTGCTTTAGAAAAGTTTTTTACTGTGGTTTCCTTAGTTGAGGGTGGTGGTGAGGTGTGGACATCCAGAGTGATTAGTTTATGGTCTGATCTAACCAGTGATGGGCTGACCTCCAGTGCGGAACACCTGTCGCGCATGTTGGTGATGACCAGGTCCAATATGTTTTCACCTCTGGTAGGGGAGTTTACCAGCTGATCCAGGGCATTTGAGTTGATAAATTCCAGGAAGCGCTGGGCCTGGGAATTTGTACTCGAGTAGTTTTCCCAGTGAATGGTAGGGTAATTGAAATTGCCCAATATCAGGGTGTTCTGTAGGACCTTCATGTTTTCCAGTGTCTCCAGAAAGGTGGAGTGGTGGTTCTGGGTCATGAAGGGTGATCTGTAGCAGGCCACAAGTTGCATTGCAGATTTGTCCGATGTTAGTTGCACATGGATGATCTTAGAGGGATCATGCTGCTCCACTAACCTGGAGGTGTAGGTATCCTTGATTTATATGGATACACCCCCTCCTTTTGTGCTTCGGTCCATATTTTATGGCCGAAATGTGTGGTATGAGTTGTAGCCCGGTAGTGCTTTGGTGCTCTCTGGAGCCTTGAACCAGATTTCAGTTACTGCACAGATGTCGACGTTCTCCATACTGTGGAGTGCTTTGAGCATGTGCATTTTGAGATTTAAACTCCTGGCGTTGAGTAGCATAACCCTCATTTTTTTTTTTTTTTATTGTGCTGTTTAAGGAGGTGGCTTTGACTTTTGAGCCTTGCCTAAAAAAGGCACTATGGGGGCAGCAAGAGCATTGGCCAGTATTCGAAAGCCTAGGGGTGACAGGTGCAAGCCATCTCTTGTGAAGCAATGTGGCTTGTTGAGCATGTCGTCCCAGTCTGACAGTTGTTGAAATTGATCATTTTTTCTTTATACTGAGGTATCATTCATGGTGAGGGAAGGATGCTACTCAGGGTCAGGGTCATACCAGTCTGGGCTGCATGATCAGAGAGCTCTTCCATGTCTTTTTTCATGTAGTCCAGAGAGGTACATCTCAGGTCATTCACACCAACATGAACAATGAGAGAGTCATATTTGTACTTGTTCTGGAGTGACCTGAGTGCTTGTGTTATGTGGCGGATTCTGGCTCCCGACAGGCAGCTAACAGTAACCTTCTGCTTGTCCAGCCTAGTGAGTTGGATATCAGTGTGCCTGACTATAGAGCCACCTATTACTAGTGTGTTAGGTATGTTATTTCACCTTAAGGGCTGTGATTGTGTGGCACACTGATTTTGTGTTTTTTGTAAAAAGTAAAAGCAAGACGCCAACTGGATCCACGGAAAATTCCTTTTATTGGTAAAACACTACTGAGCACAAAAACGCTTTCACCCACTACCTCCGTGGGTTTCATCAGAGTTAATAAAAAACTGGAGCAGTTACTTCTTATAGACTACTAATAAAAACAAGGACCAATCACATCTTTGTACGACTTCCAAAATATGCATTTGTCAATTTACTCAATTGGAAATGATTAAGTAATCAAATAATCCAACCAACCTTTGTATACAACAGCAAACTTTTTATGAAAACCTATGCTTTCCATACCATAAAATTCATATAATATTATTAAGTAAATGGATATGCAAAAAATATATATGTATAACCATATATGTGCACAATGTGCAAATATGCATAAAAATATAATGTGCAAATAAAATTTAATGTGCAAAAACCTGTTATATATATATATATTAAAAATTTTTTTTTTAAATTTTTTAAAAAAATAATAAATTTTTTTAAAAAATAATAATGATGTGCAAAAAAGCAATTTATCTGTTTGTCTCAAAATGTCATAGAATATTATGCAAAAGAAAACATAAAAATTCATTTAAAAACATATATTCTGACAAATGAAAAAATGAATATAAAACATATATAGATAAAAAATCCTTAGCAATTTCATACATATACAGTACAATATATCTACAAATATATTAATATATTAAAAAAATCAATTGATAACAAAACACCTAAAAAAACCTTATATAATGTATGATTTCATTTTTAAATAACTTGCAATGGATATGTATTCATTTAGTCCTGGTTGTGTACAAGCATTTAGCCTCAGCTGCCATAAGCATTCTTTTGTCTCCAGCAATGTATTCAAATCACCTTCATTGTTACAATTAATGTCTGGTACTCTATCTATAACAAAAAATAAAAACCTCTTAAAACATTTACATTTTGTACTATGTATATATAGGGAACTGGTAACCTTCTTATTTTTAATATCTCTATTGTGCTCTACAATTCTTTCTCTGAGCTTCCTTTTAGTTTTCCCCATATAAAATGAGGGACATGACAGGCATGTGGCTAAATATACAACTAATTTGGTGTTACAATTTACATTTCCTGGACATCTTAGTGTCCTATTGTAACCATGCAGTATGACATATGGCCCGTCATTAATAAATCGACAACTTTTACAAAAACCACACTTTCTCATTATGGAATTCTTAAATAGACTTTGACTTTCAAAATAGTTTTTCAAGTTCCTTCCTCTACTGAAAACTATAGCTGGCACATTCCCTATATACTGTAAAATATCTGCTTGGTTCACGAACACCTTTTCATAACATTCTTTAATAGTATTCGTAAAGTGATTAATGTTGTTACTATAGGGGACTAAAAAAGCCCCTACCTTCCCATCTTTATTATATTTATTATCGTTTTTGTTGAGGGTACCATGTATCAGTAATGGCTTAAACGTATCTTTCCTTTTATTACTCACCTCATACCTAATACTTTCAACTAATTTTTTTGGGTACCCTCTTTCCAAAAACATATTTTCCAGTTTTAGTAACTCGTTGGTAAATTCTAAGTCATCACTTATTATTCTCGATAACCTCACCATTTGCCCTTTTACTAAATTTCTTTTCTGAAAATAGGGGTGACAACTATCGAAATGTAGATAAGAGTTTGAAAAAGTTTTTTTTACGATGTATTGTAGAATTTAACTTATCATCACCCTTATAAATTTTCAAATCCAGATATTCACAACTCTCTTCTCCCATTTTGTATGTGAATTTTAGAAATGTAGTACTACCTTCTAAGTAATCAACAAAGTTGTTGAATTCCTCTCTATTTCCTTTCCAAAATATCAATATATCATCAAGGAACCTTAAATATAAAACTATTTTTGACCAGTACATACTTTCAAATATTTTCTCTTTCTCCCACATGGCTAAAACCAAATTTGCATATATGGGGGCACATCTAGCCCCCATTGCCACTCCTGTACATTGTTGGTAATATTCTCCTTCGTGCTGGAAAAAATTGTTTTTTAATACCAATTCCATAAGATCAACAAGAAGTTTTCGTTTTACTGTATGAAAATTACCAAACACCTCCAAACTGTTCTCAAAAAATTCTAAACCTTCAGTCAAAGGGATTACCGAAAATAAATTAACAATGTCTATTGTCACTAAATATACTTCCTTCAAATTTTCATTTCTAAAACTGTGAAGCAATTCTAGGCAATGCCATGAATCCTTTAGAATGTACTTGATACTAGCTACTATTTCTTTACAATTTATATCCACATAATGAGCTATAGCCTCCATTTTTGACTGCTTTGCAGAAACTATGGGCCTAAAAGGGGGGTTAGAAACATTTTCATGTATTTTAGGTATTCCAAAAATTGATGGCGTCAAAGGGTGTTCAACCGAAAGGTACTCATATTCTGTCTTAGTAATAAATCCTTCCAACAATAAATCATATAATTGCCAATCAACTTTTGTATATGCCTTTGTTAAATCATACCTAGCTACTCTCTTGTAGGTGGTCTCATCACTTAACATAATGCTCATCTTATTGTTGTAATCCAATTTAGTCATCAGGACCACCCCCTCCCCCTTTGTCTGGTTTCATGATTCTCATTTTGTCCGACATACTCAGCTCATTTAGACAAAACCTTTCTGCTTCAGTTAAATTGTCCTTATAAAAATTCCTTTCCTTCCAAGTTTTTCTTAACTGCATTTCACAAAACATTTCAAATAAGTGAACAATAGGGTTGTTAGGTGGAATAAATGTACTTGACCTTCTTAAGGTAAAATTTTTAGTATCCATATCAATCGCGCTATCAAATTTGTTCTTAAAATAAATTCTGAGGTTTAAACTTCTAGTATACATCTTTAAGTTAACTAGTAATTTACCAATATCCACCTGATAATTAGGAACAAACTTAAAGCCTTTCATAAAAAGTGAAAAATAACTGTTGTTTAAAGTTTTGTCTGTAAAATTGTACACAGAAAAACTACCTCCTGTAATAATTTCACATTTACCATTTTCAGACACATAACCTGGATTTTGCTCACTATCATCAATATCTTGTCCATTCATCATTGCATATGTAAAATGTCCATTACTAATATTACAATCCTGAACTTGTAGTTCATGCGCACTCGCATTACTTCCATTATTAATGTAACTCTCATTATTATCGTCTGTTGTGAATAGGTCATTAAAGGCATTCTGTTTATTCGCTGCTTCACCATACTCTTGAATTGAAACCTCGTAGCTACTACTAATAAATGGATCTGTAGTTGTTAAATCTTGGGACGTACCCAAGCAATAAAGCTTCTGCTGTTCATCTAATAATGGCGTGCTTGGTACTTGTACCTCCCCCCTCCATTGTACTGCTGATTGTAGTACTGATTCTGTCCTTGATACCGCCCTCTTAAACGTTCTGATCTGCGGAGCACAGGCTCTTCTAAAAAAACTTCTCTATTACCATCTAAATTCGTATTCCTATTCGTGCTATCCTGCCCCACTACCTCTTCGTTTTGTACTACTAATGCATTTTCATTGGTAAAAGGGCCATTAGAGCGAACCCTGAAAAAACGCTTAAAATCCCGAAAATGTGTGTATGCAGTGTTACATAAATAATCCTTAGTATCACGCTGGAGCTTTTCATTTTTAATGTCCAGCCCTTTACTCACATATCTTTTCATATCATTAAGTATGCTGTCAAATTTACTTTTGTTAAATTCAAACAACAAATCTTTTTTAATGTTATTATTAAGCACAGTTAAAGATTCTTTTAACTTATTTAATCTATCATTGTTGTTTTTAATAATTAATTTGATTAATTGCATACCAGTGTTATCAAAAATGTCCGTGAGTTCTTGCAATAAACTGTCATTATTTTCAAAGCCAAAAGGTACCTTGAAAACTCTGAGCCCCTTTGGAATTTGCTTAAGCTCTAGCGATCTCTCTAAAAACACATTGTCCATCTGGATAGTCTTGAACTTTTTTAACGCTCTTTCAAAAGCTTCCATCTGTTTATTCAAACTTTGGATACCCTGTTCGTTTCGTTGTAGTGGAAAATTTGGCGCTAAAAGCACAGACTTTAAATCTGCAACTCTACAATCCACATTTCTTTCCCCGTGCAGTCCATTCCTAGCGTTTGGTGACGAATCCGGTAGCGGAACTGCGTGGCCATCACTTCCTGGTCCCGTACGCGTTGTCCGACTGCCAATAGGATCTCCCAAACCATTACTAGCACCTGGATTGCTACGCGATGTACCCGGGGTAGAGTGGAGCGTGTAAATCTGCTCATCGACATCAGAAAAAACAGCGTTTTCATTTTGTATCTCTTCTAGGTTATTTTGCACATCACTACAGGCCGCTTCATTCCCTTTTAAAGCAGACAGTATACGCTGTGTTAATAGCAGCTGCTGCTGAAATAACTGCTCCATTAGCTCCATAATAAAATAGAATGAAAAGTAAAAAGTACTGTGTACAGTCCACAATTTATCCAAAGGTAAATGTCCGTGTCTACCAAAAAGCGAATTACTCAACCAATACTCGGTACAACAGAAAAACAAAGTAGACGAAAAACTAGTAAAAAGTAAAAGCAAGACGCCAACTGGATCCACGGAACAATTCCTTTTATTGGTAAAACACTACTGAGCGCAAAAACGCTTTCACCCACTACCTCCGTGGGTTTCATCAGAGTTAATAAAAAACTGGAGCAGTTACTTCTTATACACTACTAATAAAAACAAGGACCAATCACATCTTTGTACGACTTCCAAAATATGCATTTGTCAATTTACTCAATTGGAAATGATTAAGTAATCAAATAATCCAACCAACCTTTGTATACAATAGCAAACTTTTTATGAAAACCTATGCTTTCCATACCATAAAATTCATATAATATTATTAAGTAAATGGATATGCAAAAAATATATATGTATAACCATATATGTGCACAATGTGCAAATATGCATAAAAATATAATGTGCAAATAAAATTTAATGTGCAAAAACCTGTTATATATATATATATTAAAAAAATTTTTAAAAATTTTTTTAAAAAAATAATAATTTTTTTTAAAAATAATAATGATGTGCAAAAAAGCAATTTATCTGTTTGTCTCAAAATGTCATAGAATATTATGCAAAAGAAAACATAAAAATTCATTTAAAAACATATATTCTGACAAATGAAAAAATGAATATAAAACATATATAGATAAAAAATCCTTAGCAATTTCATACATATACAGTACAATATATCTACAAATATATTAATATATTAAAAAAATCAATTGATAACAAAACACCTAAAAAAACCTTATATAATGTATGATTTCATTTTTAAATAACTTGCAATGGATATGTATTCATTTAGTCCTGGTTGTGTACAAGCATTTAGCCTCAGCTGCCATAAGCATTCTTTTGTCTCCAGCAATGTATTCAAATCCCCTTCGTTGTTACAATTAATGTCTGGTACTCTATCTATAACAAAAAATAAAAACCTCTTAAAACATTTACATTTTGTACTATGTATATATAGGGAACTGGTAACCTTCTTATTTTTAATATCTCTATTGTGCTCTACAATTCTTTCTCTGAGCTTCCTTTTAGTTTTCCCTATATAAAATGAGGGACATGACAGGCATGTGGCTAAATATACAACTAATTTGGTGTTACAATTTACATTTCCTGGACATCTTAGTGTCCTATTGTAACCATGCAGTATGACATATGGCCCGTCATTAATAAATCGACAACTTTTACAAAAACCACACTTTCTCATTATGGAATTCTTAAATAGACTTTGACTTTCAAAATAGTTTTTCAAGTTCCTTCCTCTACTGAAAACTATAGCTGGCACATTCCCTATAAAACTTCTCTATTACCATCTAAATTCGTATTCCTATTCATGCTATCCTGCCCCACTACCTCTTCGTTTTGTACTACTAAGAGGAATTCAACAACTTTGTTGATTACTTAGAAGGTAGTACTACATTTCTAAAATTCACATACAAAATGGGAGAAGAGAGCTGTGAATATCTGGATTTGAAAATTTATAAGGGTGATGATAAGTTAAATTCTACAATACATCGTAAAAAAACTTTTTCAAACTCTTATCTACATTTCGATAGCTGTCACCCCTATTTTCAGAAAAGAAATTTAGTAAAAGGGCAAATGGTGAGGTTATCGAGAATAATAAGTGATGACTTAGAATTTACCAACGAGTTACTAAAACTGGAAAATATGTTTTTGGAAAGAGGGTACCCAAAAAAATTAGTTGAAAGTATTAGGTATGAGGTGAGTAATAAAAGGAAAGATACGTTTAAGCCATTACTGATACATGGTACCCTCAACAAAAACGATAATAAATATAATAAAGATGGGAAGGTAGGGGCTTTTTTAGTCCCCTATAGTAACAACATTAATCACTTCTGAATACTATTAAAGAATGTTATGAAAAGGTGTTCGTGAACCAAGCAGATATTTTACAGTATATAGGGAATGTGCCAGCTATAGTTTTCAGTAGAGGAAGGAACTTGAAAAACTATTTTGAAAGTCAAAGTCTATTTAAGAATTCCATAATGAGAAAGTGTGTTTTTTGTAAAGGTTGTCGATTTATTAATGACGGGCCATATGTCATACTGCATGGTTACAATAGGACACTAAGATGTCCAGGAAATGTAAATTGTAACACCAAATTAGTTGTATATTTAGCCACATGCCTGTCATGTCCCTCATTTTATATAGGGAAAACTAAAAGGAAGCTCAGAGAAAGAATTGTAGAGCACAATAGAGATATTAAAAATAAGAAGGTTACCAGTTCCCTATATATACATAGTACAAAATGTAAATGTTTTAAGAGGTTTTTATTTTTTGTTATAGATAGAGTACCAGACATTAATTGTAACAACGAAGGGGATTTGAATACATTGCTGGAGACAAAAGAATGCTTATGGCAGCTGAGGCTAAATGCTTGTACACAACCAGGACTAAATGAATACATATCCATTGCAAGTTATTTAAAAATGAAATCATACATTATATAAGGTTTTTTTAGGTGTTTTGTTATCAATTGATTTTTTTAATATATTAATATATTTGTAGATATATTGTACTGTATATGTATGAAATTGCTAAGGATTTTTTATCTATATATGTTTTATATTCATTTTTTCATTTGTCAGAATATATGTTTTTAAATGAATTTTTATGTTTTCTTTTGCATAATATTCTATGACATTTTGAGACAAACAGATAAATTGCTTTTTTGCACATCATTATTATTTTTTAAAAAATTTATTATTTTTTTAAAAATTTTTTTTAAAAATTTTTTAATATACATATATATATAACAGGTTTTTGCACATTAAATTTTATTTGCACATTATATTTTTATGCATATTTGCACATTGTGCACATATATGGTTATACATATATATTTTTTGCATATCAATTTACTTAATAATATTATATGAATTTTATGGTATGGAAAGCATAGGTTTTCATAAAAAGTTTGCTGTTGTATACAAAGGTTGGTTGGATTATTTGATTACTTAATCATTTCCAATTGAGTAAATTGACAAATGCATATTTTGGAAGTCGTACAAAGATGTGATTGGTCCTTGTTTTTATTAGTAGTGTATAAGAAGTAACTGCCCCAGTTTTTTATTAACTCTGATAAAACCCACGGAGGTAGTGGGTGAAAGCGTTTTTGCGCTCAGTAGTGTTTTACCAATAAAAGGAATTGTTCCGTGGATCCAGTTGGCGTCTTGCTTTTACTTTTTACTAGTTTTTCGTCTACTTTGTTTTTCTTTTGTGTTTTTTGTGTTGGCTGGTTTATGACGGGAAGTGCAGGTTGTTTGGGTGTCTTCTTTGGAGGTCTCTGATGCTTTTGCAGGTTTTTATTTAGAGCCTCCGAGTATAATTGCATCTCTCACATATGTTAGTGTTTTGTGGTAGGAGGAGAGGGTTGTCTGTGTACATGAGGCAGTTGTAACATTGCCTCAGGATACCCAGATTCACCAGCTGGACTGGAGAGTGCACCTGAAGTTGCCCTTTGGTCATACCTGAATAGTAGGGTGAGCTGCTTAGTCGGTTGGTTGGTGAGGGGTGAATAAAGAGCCTTGCCTCGCTGGGCAATCAGTGTCAGGGTATATTAGTGCTTGCTATTAGGTCTGAGCAAGTACTGGGCTGTAAGGAGCCTTTTGAGTGCTTAGGTTGAGAGTTAGACTAGTTTCAAGGAAAAAACTAAAGAGGAGATTTAGTGGAGCTGGGAATAATTTAACCATAGCTAACTGGCACTGCCCGATGCACAAAACTGTGCAAACGCAGTTTTTATAGTAGGGAAATGAAAGAGATAGAAATTAGCCCAAAATGGCCAATAAACTACTAACTTCTGGGCTGGAACCACTCCTCCAGGGAGAGATAGGTTGCTCAAAGCTCCCCTCTCTCACAGGTGAACAGAGAAACTTCCTTCTAACCAAGTAAGGTATGGGCAACTCAGAAACTAGTATCACAGCCCTGAATTCAGCACTAGCCTGAAAACTGGAATATACTAGCTTAGAAAGGCGGCAAACAAGGAATTTTTTTGTTTTTCATAGGTTCATAGGTTCATAGGTTCATACTAGGCTATCTGCCCGAGGGCATTTACAAGCCTAGCCCATAGTTTTGTGGCTTACGCCACCCCTTTAGTATGGGGAACTATTCCCATTATTTTGCTGTGCCTCTGTCGAGCAGTGACACTGAGGTAATCCCTGGGGTATATCTGCGATCTCCCATCCATTGGTCAAGATTTCTCTTGAACAAGGCCAGCGAGGTGCTCTGCCTCACATATACCGGGATTTTATTCCACAGCATAGGGAGTCTTTGGGTGATGAATCTATCCCTCCAGCACGTCCTATTAATAGCCGTGTTGAGGTTTAAGTCTCCGCCTTGTGGCTCTGACGGATCTAGATTTTTTGAGGTGAAGCATATTCATCAAATCTGGGTTTGACATGGCCTTGTATGTTAGGCAAAGGTCACCTCTGAGCAAGCAGTAAGCGGCTGAATAGAGCTGGAGTTCTTTCAGTCGGGCAGCATAGGACAGATGTTTAAGACCCTTTATCCTTTTGGTGAGGAACTTTTGTGGCCTCTCCAGCTGCTGCAAGTGTCGGGTCAGATACATTCCGAATGGGGCATTGTACTCAATCATTGGTCTGATGAGTGATGAGTATAGGGAGACTATGACCTCCCTTGATCTAGATGAGAATCCCTTCATGATAAGGTGGGCAATGTAGAAGGTCTTCCTAACTACTTTAGCTACATGGGTGTCGAATGACAGACTACTATCAACCTGGGTCCCCAGGTCCCTGATAACTTCTTCTGTGCTCAGTGGATTGCCACCTATTTGGTAGCTAGGGGTAACCTTGTTTTTCCCAAAGGGTATGACTATGCATTTTTTGGCATTTAACTTTAGGCCATGGCTCTGGCACCAGTTATCCATTTCTGTGAGACCCTTCTGAAGGATATCTGTGTCAGATGTGTTTTCTACTATGGCGCCCAGTTTGCAGTCATCTGCAAACTTTGTCAGCCATAACCCTCCTGTGTTTGCTTGTACTTCGGAAAAGTAGATGCCAAACAAGAGTGGGCCCTTTTTTTGTTTTTTTTTAAAAGATAAGGCAAAAACAGTAAAAATACACTTAAAACAGCTTTAAATGACTACAATCAGAAAAGGCTATCACACTTTAGTGTGTAGCCTACAACAGTTAAACAAATTATTTAAACAAAAATCTTTTTAAAAGTGCAGGCAGTCAAATAAGTACAATATGTGAAAAAAACAAGCTCAAATAAGTACAATATGTGAAAGAAAACAAGCTTTTAAATCACAATAACGCTGGAAAATCTGAGTTTAGGCGGAAAATATTTAAGTACAGCAAGAAAGTACAGAAAACTGATACTTAATCACTCCGAAGTCTCTCTTCTAAGCTAGAAGGTTTGTATCAGTTTAAGGCTTTCTAGTGCTACCAAGTAGGTTAGTTACAGGAAAGATGGGAAACAAGCACAGATGTGATCTTTTAAACCAAAAAGTTGAAAGAGATGGACAAACTGTCCAAATGATCAATAAACTACAATTTCTAGGCCAAGAACCTCTCCTCTCATGGTAGACAGGCTACCTAGTGCTTACCACTCCCACTGATAAGCTAGAAGGCTTTCTTCCAACACAGAAAGGCTTGCGGGGCTCAGAAGCTTACCAACAGTCCTGGATACAGCAACTCTGTATCTGGACTAGGCTAGTTACAGGATAGGTGGGAAACAAGTGCAAGTGTGGCTTTTAAACCAGAACATTGAAAGAGATGGGAAAAAAAAAATGCCCAAACGGCCAATAGTTACAATTTCTGGGCCAGGAATCACTCCTCTTGTGGTAGATAGGCTACCTAATGCTTACCACTCCCACTGATAAGCTAGAAGGCTTCCCTCCAACACAGAAAGGCTTGGGGGGCTCAGATGCTTACAAAGAGTCCTGGATACAGCAAATCTGTACCTGGACTAGACTAGTTACAGGAAAGGTGGGGAACAAGTACAAATGTAGGCTTTTAAGCCAGCAAGTTGAAAGATGGAAAACTGCCCAAACGGCCAAATAAACTACAGTTTCTGGGCTAAAACACACTCTTCCCATGGAGGATAGGCTACCTAGTGCTTACCACTCCCACTGATAAGCTAGGAGACTTCCCTGCAACACAGAAAGGCTTGGGGGGCTCAGAAGCTTACTAACAATCCTGGATACAGCAACTCTGTAACCGGACTAGGCTAGTTATAGGAAAGGTGGGAAACAGGCACAAGTGTGGCTTTCAATCCAGAAAGTTGAAAGAGATGGGAAAAAACTGCTCAAACAGCCATTAGCTACAATTTCTGGGCCAGGGACCATTCCTCTTGTGGTAGATAGGCTACCTGATGTTTACTACTCCCACTGATAAGCTAGAAGGCTTCCCTCCAACATGGAAAGGCTTTGGGGGCTCAGAAGCTTACAAAGAGTCCTGGATACAGCAAATCTGTACCTGGACTAGACTAGTAACAGGAAAGGCAAGAAACAAGCGCAAACACAGACTTTTAAATCAGAAGGTTGAAAGAGATGGAAAAGCTTCCCAAACGGCCAATAAACTATAATTTCTGGGCCAGAAACTCCTCCTCCTGTGGTAGATAGGTTACCTAGTGCTTACCACTCCCACTGATAAGCTAGAAGGCTTCTCTCCAACACAAAAGGGCTTTGGTGGGCTCAGAAGATTACCAACAGTCCTGGATACAGCAAATCTGTATCTGGACTTGTATATACACTGTTTTAGTAAATAAGCACATACTTAAGTACATATTACACCTATATGACTTATGTTTAATGCCATCATTCATCAGTAATAAAACATTAATATTATTAATACACTGTTTTAGTAAATAAGCATATACTTAAGTACATATTACACCTATATGACTTATGTTTAAAGCCATCATTCATCAGTAATAAAACATTAATATTATTAATACATTGTTTTAGTAAATAAGCACATACTTAAGTACATATTACACCTATATAACTTATGTTTAACGCCATCATTCATCAGTAATAAAGCATTAATTCACCTGACAAACTATAAGTAAATACACAAACTGAAGCCAGGACACCACAGGTGGTTAATTTCCAAGTCCACGTTTATAAGTTACTGAGGCTCTATTAAAGGCATCTTACAAGGTGCTGTACAAGGGAGGACCCGGTGTTTTTTATAAAGGCACAAATATTTGGTCAAATGTTCCCTTAAATATTAAAAGGAATATTTCTCAGTGGAGCAAACAGGAACATTATTCATAGATAATCTACTAAGATTGATTTGGGAGGTGAGCTCTAGTAAGAAAAAGGGTGGCAAGAACTTTTAAGTTTGGTTAAAGGTATATATTGCTAGGCATCTTATGATCACAGCCATTGTTTGCCTAGTATATTCCTATATTCTTATAGCCAATATTTTTCTAAATATAGACCACGTATCAACAGAAAAGACATAGCACAACACCAAAATTGTTAATTAACTACACAGCGGTGCCACTGGTATACTTCATGTGCTGGTGTTTTCACTGACATTTATAAGCATCATTGCTTATCCCTACAAAGAAATGCAGTAGTAGGTCTAAATTCCCATCAATAAGAAGAACATGTAATCTTTCTAATGTTGTCTAAATGTTGTAATCACTCTGCATTGCTGTCCTCTCTCTCTCTCTCTCTCTCTCTCTTTTGTGCTCTGTTGAGCTACACCGCCGTGATACCTTACTGTTCTCAATGAATACTTCTCACTTCTGACCTGGTTAAGTCAACTTTTCAGCACTGCTTGAATTCTGACTATCTTATTGTCATCCAGTCTTGCATCAAAGTCAGGAATTTATTCAGCCAAAGCCCTCTCCCAGTAGATAGAGAACAAATAAATGAGTTGGTGTTATTGATACAGCTTCAGTCTATCTAATTACCTCTCTTAGCAGCTGCAAAGTAATACAAAATAAACAAGACAGGAAAAACAAAACCTGGAGGTACACTAAAGGTCAGGATCACTGAGTTTAAGGAAATAAACTGCTAGCAATATTTTGTTATTCCTGGTACTAGGGTAGAACAAAGCAAGTTCTATCTACTCTGTCAGCAAGGGTGGAATTAGCATGTGGTCCATGTTATCAAAGACTGGTAAATCAAAACGTACCTATCTATCTATCTGTCTGTCTGTCTCTATCTATCTATCTATCTATCTATCTATCTATCTATCTATCTATCTATCTATCTATCTATCTATTGTTTGTTTACCTGGGTAGTCCCACTGGGCTAGTGGACTCTTTTTTATGGAACGCCCAAGGTTGTATTTATACCACCAACAGAAATAGTCCAATGGGACTGGTCAGTTTACTATCGAATTCCCTAAGTGTGCAGAGCTTATTTCACATCTGAGTTATGACAGAACCTCAAACTAAACCTGAGATATTTACAGATGTCAAAAGCAATAAAGTACAGCATAGTACATAGAGCTAACGTATTCTGTACTAACAAATTTTATTTTGTAGCCCTGTGTTATTCCCTCATTTCACAGTATATGTCATTTTTAACACTTTGTGAGACTTCATTAGTATCTGTTCCCTGTGCAATGATACAGCATATATTTGGAAACAAACCTGTACAACAGTTTGATACAGCAGACTGGGATTAAATAGCGCATTATTCCCCTTAGAAAGGGTATTAGCAAAAGTACAAATGGCAGAAGGGAAACAGGCCATTTTATAGCAAAAAAAATTACCTTCTGGATTTATCATAATTTACAGAACCTATAATGTGGCATATATACCCAGTCTCCACTTAAATACCATGTAAACTTGTACAAATCACTTAACCAGATAAATGCCCCTGGTTATACATGAAAAAAGAACTTTTACTTGTGGAATTATCCAGTAAAATGAACAAAATAAATAAATAAAAATGAAAAAAAATAATGCTGCTTTAATCTGATTTACATTGACAAGGATTGTTGTCAGTTATGTCATAGCCATCTCCTCCACAAGTACCTCCATGTCTAAACTTACATATTTGACTGCTGCTTTACATTAAATATGCCACAAATTAATTCAAGTCCAAAAGAACACTGCGAAAACAGCAGGACCAGCCAAGGCTCAATTAGAGCAATTCAAAATTTAATAAAACATGAAAACACCAAACACTGATTGAGTGCTTTCATCCCTAATAACTGGGACTTCATCAGAATTATTCACAACTTGCCACCAGCACTTTTAAATACTAAATTAGTAATGACATAATCAACCATGAGATACAATCCTTAAAGGTGCCATACCTAAAAGGTTCCTCATACAAAATTGTATACTATAAAAACCATTGGAAACTTTAAAATGTTAAAAGTATTAAAAACATTTGTATGAAAAGTATAATATGCCACAAAATTAAACAACTCAACACAATGCTAGAAACAAATTCTACACTATATTATAGCATTCTCATTCACAATGCTGTGTTTAACAGGGTGCTAATAAGCCCTAATTCACCTGTTTTCTGGGAGACTGAATCATCTCATTTTATTTATTTATTTTATTTGTATTGGTTTATTGGGGTACAGCATTGATCACAATGGACCAATTTCAGGCTCAGCCCATGAGGTTAGAGAGACAAGAAGTATGAAAACACAAAAAGCATTCTACATTTTCTTTAAGTAGCATGGATACAGAGTTTACGAATAAGCAGAAAAGAGTTTACATACAAAATGTACATTAGAGAATAAAATACTCCTGTAGGTGAGGAATGTAAATCAACTTCCAGTTACAAAGAAAAATTATTGGAAAAAAAAGAAAACAAGGAGGGTGTCAGGCATAAAATGTACACTAGAAACAGTCTGCAGTAGTCTGGGTCCATGGTAAAAAGGGAAGGAGCACTGACCACAACACAGGCAACAGGGGTTTTCTTAGCAGCCCCAGGACTGCAGGAGCCAGGCATGGAGGGGGAGGAGGAGGAGTGAAGGGAACTAGCCTGCTCACCTCTCTCTCATTGGGGGGGGGGGGGGGGCACAATCTCAGGAAGTATGAGGAGGAGTCAGATTTCTCTGGTGTTGATTGGGGGAACTATGTCCAATGCCCAAAGTAGATGGGCAGAGTTGACTGCTGGTGCATACCCCTGTGGAATTAAGGGTCTGCCTAGCACTGTAAACCCACTGTATGCTTTACTTTCCTCAGTGTACCCAAGCATGTTCAGGAAGGTAGGGCATGTGTAGGTTCTATAGTGCAGTGGTAATCACATCTGCCTAGCATGCAGAAAGTCGTGGGTTCAATCCCCAGTGTAACCATTATTAGAATTCATTTCTGTGAATTTGTGCAGAGCTAAAATTTCTGGCTTTGTTGTATTCTGTTACCATCTGGTATACCAAAACTGATAAGTACAATTTTTTGCAACTTGATTTGCACTGTACTGTATTTATATATTTGCTTTATTGTTAAGGTCCTTGTCTGCACTGTTTGTTTTTCCACCGTCCCTCCCAAGTGTTATTGTACTCTTAAACTTGGTGGCTTTGGAATTGCCCGCCACTGCTGTAAATCTGATTTTGGTCACTCCTCCCAGTCCAATCTCATTTGATCACTCAACCTAGTGCAGTGAGATCATTTGGGTAGGACTACCACCTTCCTTCTTTGACTTTGGGTACTCCTCCCTGCTCTATCTCATCAGCTCAGTGTACTGAGTAGAAAGAGAGAATTTGGAAAGGCCAGCCCCTTAGTTCCCTAATCTTGAACTATCTTCTGTTTCCTCCCTCTCCACTTTAAAAAAAAAAAATACACTTTTTTCAGCTGCTTTTACTGTAATTGTGTTCTTCATAATTTAGTACTTTATTTTTGCTGTATGCTCTTAGTGTTCAAGTGCTTTTATTCTGCTACATTTATTATTGCTTGTTAGTAGCCTGATTAAATGTATCTGTTACTCTAAGCATCTTAGCTTTGGTTTTAGCACTTGTGCTTCAGGCCAGTTATTTTACATTTAAGAAGGTTCTTGTGGTCTACACTCTTGTGGACAAACCCTTATCAAAACCCTCTTGCCATAAGTCTGCCCAAGCATTCAGAACACTATACCTGGACAATTCCCATCAGTTTCTCCTGCCAGTCTGGTCGACATGGGCATACTGAGACAGTGTAGCAACTGCCTCATGTTTACTGACAACCTTCTTCTCATAGCACATAATTTTCCACTTGCAAGAAATGCATGTACATCAGTAACCTGGAGTCAATGCTCTCTAGCGCCACAGTCAGTACTTCTGACAAAGAGGAGATTGCCAGCACAAACCCCACACCACTCACATCACATAGCCAAGCACAACACACACACACACACACACACACACACACACACACACACACACACACACACTCACACACACACACACACACACACACACACACACACACACACACACACACACACACACACACACACACACACACACACACACAGCTATACAAAGGTCCTCAATAAAAACTTAACAGCAGAGACCTCCAAAATACACTCACAAACATTCCACACACAACACCAAACACAACACACACAGCAGACAACACACCAGTGTCTCACAAACACAGTCCATAAGGCAAAACAATAAACCATCAAAGCCCACAAGACATAACAATAAACCAAACATACTAATCATTAGTGACTCAGTTGTGAGACATACCAATCCGCCCCCCACCAGGCTCGACAAGGAGATGGTCAAGGTCAGTTGTCTGTCAGGTGCCAGAATCCGCTACATCATGCATGCACTTAAGTCTCTCCACACCAAGTACAAGTATGACTCTGTCATTGTCCATGTTGGTGTGACTGACTTGAGACATACCTCCCTGGACTATATGAAGAGAAACATGATTGAACTCTCAGAGTATGTGTTCCAGGCAGCTATGACCCTAGCCCTAATCAGCATCCAACCTTCACCAACAATGTTACTACAGTACCAACAAAAAATAATTGACTTCAACAACTGGCTTAGTTTCTGGAGTCATTCCAAGCGGATCCAGTATCTGTCTGCCTGGGATGACATGGTTGACAGGCCTCGATGCTTTGCAAGAGATGGCCTTCACTCATCACCACTGGGTTTCTGGATCCTGGCCAATACTCTTGCCTTCCCCATTGTGCCTTTTTTAGGCAATGTCCCAAAGACAATCCTTACAACATAAAAGATCTGTCAAAAAGCAAATTGAAGGTCATGCTGCTTAATGCTAGGTGCCTTAACCTGAAAATGGACTCATTTGAGGCTCTCCTTGCACTGGAAGATGCCTATGTTGGTGCAGTCACAGAAACTTGGTTCAGGGCTGTGGAAAGCACCCCTGCCTTACCAGGCTGTACTTCATTCCACACATTCCAACCCCAAAATGAGGTCAGAAAGACTAAGGGTGGTGGAGTTTCTATCTTCATTAAGGACAGCACACCTCCAGACTGGTTTGCCAGCATGACACACTGGAACTACTCCAGGTGCAACTGACAGTTGGCAAGATACCTATCCAAGTTATAGCTAGTTATAGACCTCCCCTTCATGACTCAGAACACCCACTCCTCTTACCTGGATCTACTTGACTCCATTAAGGTACCCCTAACACCTTGATCGTTGGTGACTTCAACTACTCCACCATAGACTGGGAAAACTATTCTTGCACTAATGGACTCTCTCAACAATTCCTTGACTTCATTAATTCTAGCGCACAATACTAGCTCGTCTCATCCCCCACAAGGGGAGATAACATTCTGGACTTCGTTCTCACCAACAAGTGTGACCACTGCACCACTCCTATAGTATGTTCTTCCCTGGTGAGATCAGATCATCTATTCCACCCAATCCCCTATGCCGTAATCAAGCTAAAAAAATTCTTAAAAGCTGACTACAACCTCCTAAGGGAGGGTATCTGTAGCTTCACACACCCCACTCCTCAGAGGATGCAGACATCTATTCTGAACAGTACGTCAGTGCAGTATACAAGCACCAGTACAACTGCATGGACTCATCCATATCCAGTAGAACTAAAACCTGCTCCTCAAGGAAACACAAACCTATCTGGTGGGCATCCTCTAGCAACAAGCTTTACAACAAAAGGAAGAAGCTGTTGTCCAAGAGTAAAAAGGAACAAATTCCTAATTGAAAAAACTCCCTCCTTAGCTTCAACAAGCAAATTAGATCACTAGTTAAAACCTCAAGGCCAATTATGAATCAAAACTAGCCTGTAAAACAAAGGGAAACCATAAAGTCTTCTTTGGTCATGTCAGCAGCCTCCATGGCAAAGCGCAGGTTTGTTCCAAATTAGTACTTAACAGTATCACTTACACTGATCCTGTTGATTTAGCCAACCTGCTAGCATGTAGTAAAACTGCACTTGTGGAAACAGGTGCTCAACACAATTCTTTTAGTGTAAACCAAGTTTATTAATCCACTATTCGTTCTAAGACTTCATTAGAAACAAAACGTTTTGTTTCTGATGAGGTCTTCGGATGAATAGCGTATTAATAAACTTGGTTTATGCTAAAAGAATTGTGTCAGGCACCTGTTTTCACCAGTGTACTTTTGCTGTTTGGTTGCTTCTCTCTGGTTGCTGGTTGTTTTGGTTTTTTGTTGCTGCTAGCAGGTAGGTTCAGTGCAAACCTCACCCCTCTGTCCCCCCAAAGGCCCTTTTGACATCCTCACATCTCCATGGATCAAGTGTTGCAGGCCCTATCCAGGGCAAAGAACACAGCTTCCATTGGACCTGATAGTATCCCAGGATGTAGTCTGCACCATCTCCAGCAAGAACTGACTTCGCCATTGAGCACCCTATTCAACCACAGCATAAGTACAGGCTTCATTCCAGCAAGGTGGAGAACTGCCATTGTCATCCACTTGCACAAAGGTGGTGCCACTAGTGACCCTGGAAACTATCACCCCATTAGCTTGACAAGTCTGATCTGTAAAGCCATGGAGCATATTATTATGGATCTCACAAACAAGGACATAAGCAATCTCCAAGCACTTGTCCCTACAAAGTTCAGATTCATCAATGGCAGATCTTGCCTGTTGAACCTGGCTGACTTCTTTGAGACTGTCACCAATGCCCTGGATGAGGAAAAGTCAGTGCATACAGCTTACCTTGACTTGACGAAGACCTTTGACACAATCCTTCACTCAGGCATCTTCGAAAAGCTAACACAACTTGGCGTAAATCCCTATCTCATCAGGTGGGTGGCCAATTGGCTCACTGACAGGACCCTCAAAGTCAAAATAGGCAACTCCACCTCTGATAGCAGACCTGTCACTAGTGGAGTTCCCCAGGGATCTGTCCTGGGACCCCTTCTGTTTGGCATCTATTTCTCAGAGGTCCAGGCAAAGACAAAAGGCCTGTGGCTGACCAAGTTTCCAGACGACTATAAGTTGGGTGCTGTCATTGACTCCCCAAATGATGTTAACATACTGTAAAAGGGTCTCACAGCAACTAATGACTGGTGCCAAAGTCATGGCCTCAAGCTAAATTAAAAAAAAATGTATCATCATACCATTCGGCAAAAACATGACCCCTACCAATTACCACATCAATGGCAACTCCTTAAGCACGCAACCTATGGTGAGAGACATTCAAGCATCATGTAGCGGCAGTGGTCAGAAAAGCCTTTTACTTGGTTCATCTCATAAGTAAAGAGGTTGCATCTAGAAAAAAAGGAGGTTACTACCTCTCTATACTCATCCCTCAATAGACCAATAATTAAGTATAACACCCTGTTTGGGGTGTGCCTCTCCAAACATCTGCATCAACTGTAATGGCTACTGAAATACCTCACAAATAGAATCCATGGCCTCCAACACCTGTCCTATGCAGACAGACTCAAATCACTATCACTCTACTCGGTATCATACAGATTGCTTAGGGGTGATCTGTGTCTCTCCTACAAGGCAATCCCGGACCCTGCCCTACTTGAAATGCTCCATATCCATAAGTCTAATTCCTCGCGTACTACCCATTCAAAAGGCCTGAATCTAATATGTGACATCAACAAAACCCTCAAACATGACCAAAGCATCACATAGCTCACAACACCAGTGTGCCGCCCAACAGCAGCCCCTAAGGCAAGACAACGTACCCAACACTTTAGTCATAGGTGACTCTATAGTCAGGCACACTGATGTCCCACTCACCAGGCTGAACAAGAAGAAAATTACAATTAGTTGCCTGTCGGGTGCCAGGATCCGCACATAACGCATGCACTCAAATCACTCCACAACAGGTACAAATATGACTCTGTCATTGTCCATGTTGGAGTGAATTACTTGAGACATACCTTCCTGGACTACATGTAAAGAGACATGGAAGAGCTCTCAGATCATGTAGCCCAGGCAGGTATGACCCTAGCCCTGAGTAGCATCCTGCCATTGCCCAGAATGATATCACAGTATAAGGACAAAATGACTGACTTCAATAATTGGCTAAGCTTCTGGTGTCATTCAAAGGGGATCCAGTATCTGTCTGCCTGGGACGACATGATTGACAAACCACAATGCTTTGCAAGAGATGGTTTGCACCTGTTGCCCCTGGGATTCAGGTTACTGGCTAAGGTACTTGCCACCCCTATAGTGGCTTTTTTAGGCAAGGTTCAAAGGACAAAACTACCACCATAATGGGTACAAGCAAGCAAAATCTGAAGGTAATGCTACTCAGTGCTATAAGTCTAAACCTCAAGATGCACTCTCTCAAGGCTCTCCTAAAAATTGAGGACATTGATATCTGTGCAGTAACTGAGACCTAGTTCAAAGCTTCAGAGAGCACCCCTGCAATAGCAGACTACAACTCATACCACACTTTTCGGCGACCAAACCAGGACTGAAACACTAAAGGTGGAGGAGTGTCCATATTCACCAAGGATATTCACACCTCCAGGCTGGTTGCCCAACACAATGCATCCAAAATTCTCCAGGTGCAACTAACACTAAGGAAGACTGCAGTACAAACTGTAGTTTGCTACTGATCCCCCACCATGCCCAAGATTCTCACTACACCTTTCTAAACATTCTAGAAAATATTAAGATACAACCAAACACCCTAGTACTGGGTGATTTCAACTACACTGCCATTAACTGGGAAAACTACTCCTGTACCAACACCTTTGCTCAACGGTTCTTGGAATTCATAAATTCCAATGCCCTACAGCAACTAATTCATAGTCCCACCAAGGGTACCAATATTCTAGACCTGGTCATTACCAACATGGGAGATCGATGCTCCACACCAGTGGTCACCCCCTTGTTGGTCAGATCAGACCGTAAGCTAATCACCCTTGAAATCCACATCCCACCCCCACCCCCCATTAAGGAAACCTCTGTAAAAAACTTCTCCAAAGTCAACTTCATGTTTCTCAAGTCAGAAGTAACAAACTTCATGACACACATGCAGATGCGAACTGGAAGTTCAACTTCTGAGTCCTACACTAAGGTGCTGTACGAGCACATTCACTCATACATGGACCGAGCCATCCCAAATATAACCAAGATGCTGTCCTCTAAAAAAAGGAATCCAGTCAGGTGGTCCTCTGCCATAAACAGGCTGTACAACAGAAGGAAGAAACTGTTGCAGAAAAGAGAAAGTACCCAGGATTCAAAAAAACTCCCTCACCAGCCTCAGTAAAAAGCTGAGATCCCTCATAAAATTTTCCAAAGCTAGTTACAAAAACAAAATTGCCAAAGATTCCAAAGACAACCACAAGGCATTCTATAGCTATGTCAAGAATCTAAATGGCAATACTCAGATTTGCTCTGAGTTACAGCAGAATGGGATTAGATATATTGATCCCAAGCATATTGCCAATATCCTGGCAGATAGATTCAGTGCCAACTTCACCCCCCTCTCACCCCCTAAAGGGCTCATCTCAATACTGAAAGAATGCCAAATTCCAGTAATCACGGCCACTCAAGTAAAAAACGTACTCCCCAAAGCCAAGAATACAGCATCCATGGGACCAGATGACATCCCGGGCCATGTACTGCATGAACTACAAAATGAACTGGCATCTCACCTATGTGTCATGTTTAATCATAGCCTCACCTCAGGCTTCGTGTCCACAGAGTGGAGCACAGCTACAGTCATCCCACTCCACAAGGAGGGATCCACTTTGGATCCCGGAAACTACCATCCCATCAGTCTGACGAGCCTGATCTGCAAGGCCATGGAACATATTATCATGGAACTTATAAACAAAGACATTGGCAACTTTCAAACACTGGACCCCACCCAGATTGGGTTCATGAAGGGCTGATCTTGCCTCCTGAACCTGATTGACTTTTTCAAATCAGTCTCCAGAGCTGTGGACGAGGGTAAGGTGGTTCACACAGCCTACTTGGACCTCACCAAGGCTTTCAACACTATCCCCCACTCTGGAATCATATATAAAGTTACTAAGCTGGGCATTAATCCCTACGTCACTCGATGGGTTGCAAACTGGCTTCCTGATAGAACACACTGTAAAAGTAGCAGACTCCAAATCCAGCTCCAGACAAGTGACAAGTGGTGTACCACGGAGTTCGGTCCTGGGACCACTCTTGTTTGGCATCTACTTCTCTGAGGTACAGGCCAACACTAAGGGACTCTGGCTTACAAAGTTCGCAGATGACTGTAAGCTGGGAGCCATTATTGACTCCACAAATTATGTGGATATACTACAAAAGGGCCTTACCTAAACAGATGCCTGGTGCCAGAGCCATGGGCTCAAGCTAAATGCCAAAAAAATCTATAGTTGTCCCCTTTGGGAAAAACCACATACCTGTGAACTACCACATAGGTGGCAGTAGGCTAAAGACCTAAGACACAGGTTGACAGTGGTCTCACCTTTGATAACCACATAGCCACAACGGTTAGAAAATCCTTCTACATGGCACACCTCATCACTAAGGGCTTTTCATCCAGAAAAAATGATGTCATTGTCCCTCTGTACTCATTCCTCATTAGACACATTATAGAATACAATGCCCCATTTGGTATGTACCTCACAAGACATCTGCAACAACTAGAAAGGCCAGAGAAATACCTCACAAAAAGAATCACAGGCCTAAAGCAGATGCCTTATGCTGACTGTCTAAAGAAACTCCAGCTATACTCTGTCACATATCACCTACTCAGAGGCGATCTTTCCCTAACATACAAGGCCATGTCAAACCCAAAGTTGTTGGACATGCTGCACTTAAAGAAATCCCAATCCCTCTGAGCCACACGCTCCAGGGATCTTAACCTTGTCATCACGATGAATATAAAATGCTGGAGGGATAGGTTCCTGACCCAGAGACTCCCCATACTGTGGAATAGGCTGCCCATACATGTCAGGCAGAGCACCTCAATGGCCCTCTTCAAGAGGAACCTTGACAATTGGATGGGAGATAGGAAATTCACCCCAGGGATCACATCAGTAGCCCTGCTAGACAGGGGTCCAGGAAAGTAAATATTTGTGGGAAGCAATAGCCAGGGAATCGTTATGGCTTGGCTTGTATAGGCCCTAGGGCTGATAGCCTAGTACCTACCTATGAACCTATGAGAGACAGGTTTGTTTCCCAGAGGCTGCCCTGTCTCTGGAATAGACTTCCCATACACGTCAAACAGACTCTCTTCAAGCGCAACCTTGTTGAGTGGATGGGAAACCATAAATTAGTCCCAGGTGCTGACTGTAGTTTTGTTTTGGGGATAAACTCTTGGCTAGGCTTGTAATGGCCCCAGGGTCATTAGCCTAGTAACCTTCTATACTCCTATGATCCTATGTGCAAAAAATACCTAAACAATCTCTGACAGCTGTCTCAGTTATGGTCCTCCTGGTTGACCCTCATCACTGTGATGATAAGCAATTGATGGATTGGCCAGGAGGGGGATGATGATGATCAGGCAGGGGGATTAAAGTGTGTGAAAAAAATAGTCTGTAGTAGTAAAGAATATGAGGAGGAGATTGGGAGACCTTCATAGGGAATAAGTTAGTTAATGTGACCAAAACAAAAGCCCCTGCATTTGGGGATACATGTTTTGAAATGAGACTGGAATTTGATGAAAGAGGTTAAGCTTTTAAGAGCAAAGTTGTGACTTCCAGAGTTTTGGTCCTAGAAAAGAGAAACTTGTTTGCACAATGAAGTTTTGTATTGAGAGTGTGCGGTATAGGACCTAAGTGTACTTGTTCTCTGAGGCTGCATAATAGGATCGTCTCAGTATGTTTGGCAGCTGATATGGTGAAAGGGTTGCTTTCATATTTCAAATAACTGAGAGCATAACATAAGATCATCTATTTGTATAATGCATAGCCATTTGGCTTTACTGATTGTTTGGTAGTGATGTTTGTGTTATGGAGTGAGAGTAATGACTACACATATTTTGTTGGATGTGACCTGGAGTGCATTAATATTTGTGTTAGAAGCAGCTAATCATAAAGGAAGGGTATATTCAAGCTGACAAAATAGAGCACCCTTACTTATTGTGGATCTTACAGCAAAAGAAAGAAAATTTGAGAAGTTTCATGCCCAAAACAGAATACAATTTTGCTTCTCGTTTTATCTCTGTGAAGTTGAAGGTTCAGGTCTTGCTTAAACCACATGCCTACTGTAGGTATTTCAATGAGGTAATTGTTTTGATTGGTACTTTGTTAAAGTCTTTAATTTGCCAAGTGATTGGTTATTGTTAATCCATTTATTAAGTTTGTGGAGGTTATTTTCTAGCTTATTTTGTAGTGAGGAGTATGATGGGTTAAGCCAGAGTATAATAGGGTTACTACCTATCCATCATTACGAGGGGCAGTCCCTCTTTGGGCAGTTGTGTCCTGGGAAAAAAATTAAAAAATGACAACTGTCCTGAGATTTTTAGGACAATAAATATTACATAAGTTTTCTTTAATAATTGTATAAAATAGTTATTTTGCATCTGAAACTCCTAAATGTTATATGAAAGCAGACATATCGACCCACATTAGCTGAAGCACTTATATGTAACCTTCCTAAACCACAAAGACCTCCTAGATGGAGTACACATAACAAACACCCTCAGCAGTCCCAAATGCTCTTTTTCAAAACAACACCCACATCAACACAAAGAGCTACCTCTAAGCCCATAAGGCAAGCCACCACTCAATCCAACATTCTAGTCATTGGAGATTCCATTGTGAGACACACTGATGTCCCCCTCACCAGGCTGAGTAAGGAGAAAGTCACAGTTAGTTGCTTATCAGGGGCTAGAATCTGCCACATTACACAGGCACTCAGGTTGTTGGACCACAATTACCAATATGACTCAGTCATAGTCCAGTGGGAGTAAATGACCTGAGATGTACTCCCCTAGACTATATGAAGAGAGACATCATGGAGCTCTCGGAACATGTCTCAGGCTGGTATGAGCCTAGCACTGAGCAGCATTTTACCTTCTGCAAGGATGATGCCACAATATGAAAAAAAAGATGACTGATTTTATTAACTGGCTTAGTTTCTGGTGTCATTCTAAGGGGGTGCAATATTTGTCAGCATGGAAGGAGATGATCAACAGACCACGCTGCGTTACCAGGGATGATCTGCACCTCTCCCCTCTAGGCTTTCAAATATTGGCTAAAACATTGTCTTCCCCATAGTGCCTTTTTTTAGGCAATGGCAAACTGAAAGTACTTCCAACATAGCAAATCAAAACCAAGAAAATCTAAAGGTATTACTGCTCAATGCTAGGAGTTAAAAAAAAACTCCACTCCCTAGAAGCTCTCTTTACCCTAGAGAATGCTGACATCTGTGTGGTCACTGAGACATGGTTTAAAGTCACAGAGGGCACACCAACAGTGCTAGGTTATAATGCCTTCCACACATTTAGGCCAGCTACTTCACAGGCAGGGACTAAAGGTGGAGGTATCTCTATTTACGTCAAAGATAAATATACTTCAAGGCTGGTCAAACAGGGCAATGCACTTGAGCTGCTCCACATTCAAATCACCATAGGCAAAATCCAACACCACCTCTTTGCAAGCTATAGGTCCCCCTCTATGACCCAGCAAACCCATACCATGTATTTAAACTTATTAGAAACACTAACCATCCAACCTAATATCATATTCATGGGTGACTTTAATAACCACACTATTAACTGAGAATCCTATATGACATCAAACATGCATGCACAGAGATTCCTGGATTTTGTAAACACAAACTCCCTGGACCAGATAGTCAATACACCAACCAGGGGTGCAACCATACTGAATCTGGTCCTGCACAGCCCCTACTGCTATGCCTTCCCTGGTAAGGTCAGACCACAAAATGGTCTCCTTTGAAGTAAAAACAAAACCTGGATCCCCAGCTAAACCTGGAATATTCAGGAACTATTCTAAGGCTAACCTCCTGCTATTAAGCGAGAACTTGGCAAAATTTCAAGCCCCCATAAGCCCTGAGAACACTGTGCTGCCTATGCAGAAATGATCACAGAAACCCTCCACAAGCATGATAATAGCTGCATAGAGGCAGCTGTACCCACCAGGAAGAAGTACAGAGCTAACTCAAAAAACAAGCCACCCTGGTAGAATCACAAAATCAATAGGCTGTATAACAGGAGGAAGACAATCATGGCAAAAATTAGGAGGTGCAGCACCCAGCAGGATAAAAACACTCTCAGCAAACTAAACAAACAACTCAGAGGACAAATAAAGTCTACCAAAGCCAAATTTGAGGTAAGTTTGGCCTCTCACGCCAAGGACAACCACAAAGCATTATTTAGCTATGTCTGCAACCTCAAAGGCAATACACAATTGTGTGCAGAGCTCATTGTAAATAGAGCCACCTATACTGAACCTGAAGATATAGCAAACCTCCTGGCTGATAGATTCAGCTCCAGCTTTACCCCTCTCTGCCCCTCAACCTTCCCTCAGGAAATATCATCAAATATAAACCTCCCTACTATCACTAGGGAACAGGTCCTTAATGGTCTCTCTAAGACCAAGTACACTGCATCAATGCAAACAATATCCCCGGATTCCTTCTAAATACCATGAAACATAACCTATCAGGGCCTCTGGAATTACTGTTAAACTGTAACCTCCAAACAGGTTTTGTGCCTCCTGAATGCAGAAAGGCAACAATCATCCCTCTGCACAAAGGTGGGCCATCTACAGACCCATAAGTTTAACTAGTCTTATGTGTAAAGCCATGGAAAGAATTATTATGGAGATGATCAACAGAGATATATTAAACCTCCAAACACTGGTCCCAACTGAGTTTGGTTTTGTCAAGGGCATATCATGCCTACTCAACCTGGTGGACTTCTTTGAGAAGGTCATCAAAGCAATGGATGAGGGCAAAATCATTCATACTGCCTACCATGACCTGGCTAAGATATTTGACACAATACCCAACTCGGGCATTGTTGACAAACTTAAAGGTTAGATACAAACCTGTATGTCACCCGGTGGATAGACAACTGGCTCACAGACAGTACCCAGGAAGTTAGAACTGGGGAGTCCACCTCTACAAAGAGGCCAGTAACAAGTAGAGTCCCTCAGGGATCAGTCCTTAGACCACTCCTTTCTCAGAAGTCAAGGCCTATATCAGTGGTCTCTGGCTGTCTAAATTTGCAGATGATTGCAAATTAGGAGCTGTCATTGAATCTCACACTAACACAAATATTCTCTAGGAAGGGCTGACACAGACAAACAACTGGCATCAGAGCCATGGACTAAAACTAAATATCAAGAAATGCACAATAGTATAGTTTGGGAAGTCATCTATCCCTGGTAACTATAATATTGACAACACACCCCTTAGAGTTGACCCAGTAGTCAGGGATTTAGGAACACACATAGATAGTAATCTAGCCTTTGACCATCATGTGTCTACAGTGGTGAGGAAATCATTCTATGTTGTGCAAATTATAAACAAAGGTATGGCATCTAAGTCCAAGGAAGTCATTGTTCCACTGTATTCGGCATTCATCAGACCTATCATTGAGTACAATGCCTCCTTTGGTATGTGCCTAACCAGGCATTTCCAACAATTAGAACATCCACAGAGGTTGCTCGCTAAAATAATACAGGGTGTGATTAAAATGTCCTGTGCAGACCGCCTCAAGGCCCTATCCCTGTATTCTGTCTCCTACTGGCTTTTGAGGGGAGATCTATGCCTGGCATACAGGGCATTGTCAGACCCCACTCTGATGGACCTCCTGCATGTCCACAAACAAACAGCACCAGAATTACCCATTCTAAAGAATTAAATCTTGCCTGTGATATAAATAGGACCTGCTAGAGCGATTGGTATGTATCCAAGAGAGTACCACATCTATGGAACAGGATCCCTATCCATGTAAAGCAGAGTTCCTCCCTAATCCAATTCAAGTGCAACTTGGACAATTGGTTGGGAAACTGGAAATTCATCCCTGATTTGGTACATTTGTCTCTAATGGACACAGGTAACCTGTAAATGGTTCATCTCCCAGACCAATGCTTACACTTATCAAGGGTATCAGAACTTGTCAGAGATTTTGGATGCATGGCTAGGCTTAAAAAAGCCCTTGTGGTCATTAACCTAATAAATACCTATGAACATATAATCCTATGAAATAGCATAATCAACTCAAATGCTACAAGAATAAGTTTTTATTTTGGCTAAAAGGTGAAACTCTGTCCTTTGCACTAGCTGCAGGTATGTTTTGCCCTGCAAAATTTGATGTTTCTGCCAAAAATGTCCCACTCTGGGCATTTTAGCAGGTGTCAGTCCTAGTGTATAACCATGCAGTCTGCCTATAGTACAAGCATAATGTGAGGCAGACTGTTGTGTAGTTTGGTAATAAGCTGAGAACAGTAGAGAGGCCAGGAGAAAACTTTGTGGGACATCTGTCAGTAAGATGAAGTCAGAGGAGATAGATGGGCCCATCTTAAGGCTGAAGAATCTGTTGGGCATAGAGTTGTGAAACTAAGTGACAGCCATCAGGACTGATACCTCTTTTTACCATATGGTTTACAAGGATGGAATAGCCTACAAAGCTGAAAATGTTGTTAGGTCTATACATGTGCCAGTTAGGTTTGCATTATGCGCTTCATCATGTCCAGATTGTTTCTACAAAACCAGTTCATACTTTTAGTCATTCCTCATTGGTCATTATTAAAACAGCCATAACCATTGACACAGGCCGAATCCTGGCTTTAAATTCTTTTGTACTTGGATAAAATGCTATATATATATATATTTATTTTTGGAAATGATTTGCTAGTTAACTTTTGGTACACCTTTTGGAAGACAGTGACAGATGATAATGGAGAACACCAAACTTGGTGTAAATCTCATTTCACAACATGGCATCTTCAGCCCTGACAGCAGTTTATAAAACACCACCAGCAGCAGCAAAGTCCTCCTCCTGTATGAAAACTGACTGCAAATGAGTTTGACGCACCTTGGCTCTGAGGGACCACTTGATTGGATTCTTGTCTGAAGAGGTGGAAGACACATCACTGGAAAAGAAATTAAGATCTGCCATGTATTTTAAGTAGGAAATATTACCAGATGCTCCTCACAAGTAGAATATAAAATTTTCATTGCATAAAATGAAACATATTTAGTTGCAATAGCAAGCAGTTTTCTTAGATATGAATCATTTATTTTTAGGAAGACTATCTCTTAGGTGCTGCCAGCTACTAGGTGGTGCTGTTTTGAGATTCTAAGACCTGAGCACAAACATCAGTGTTTGTTATACAAGAAAGCAGTTCTAAAAAATAACTCAGGTGTTCCTGTCCTAGGAGCCATACCATTATGCAAAACACAGCTGCCTAAATCAGGTAAATTCAAGCACAGAGTTTCAGAGTTTGAGGGTATTTGAGGGTATGCATGTGAGGGTGCATCTCTCTCTCCCTCTGTCTTTCTTTATATACCTATATAAATATGGTTTCTGTATATTCTGTCGAAAGCATGTTTTGCTGACAGAATTTACTGCAGGCTGTTGATTTCAAGAGACTCTGAATATGGGAACATGTGCTTCTGTGATGTTTGGGATGCGCTTGGTGTTAAGGTAAAGTAGCTGACTGTAATTCTGAAATGTTTAGATACATGGAAAGCTTTGTCATTAGGGCTAGTGCGTATGTGCAAGTGTTTACAGGTTAGCATTAGAATACGGGTTAGGTAAGATGATCGTTTCAGCATGTGGTGTGCGTGATTGTGTATGTGAACTGTGTGTCTGAGTGTCTTAGGTTCATAGGTTCATAGGTTTATACTAGGCTATCTGCCCTAAGGCATTTATAAGCCTAGCCCAAATTATTGTGGCTTACGCCACCCCTTATATGAAAAAATACTGTGCCCATTAGTTTGTTGTGCCTCTGTCCAGCAGTGACCCAGAGATGATTCCCGGGGTAAACCTACGATCTCCCATCCACAGGTCTAGATTTCTCTTGAACAGAGTCAGCGAGGTGCTCTGCCTCACATGGACCGGGATTTTATTCCACAGCATAGGGAGTCTCTGAGTGATAAATCTATCCCTCCAGCACGTCCTATTTATATCCGTGCTAAGGTTTAAGTCGCTTGCTCTAGTGGTTTTGGTGGATTTGGATTTTTGAGGTGGAGCATGTCCATTAATTCCGGGTTGGACATGGCCTTGTATGTCAGGCACATGTCACCTCTGAGCAGACGGTATGCGACTGAATAGAGCTGGAGTTTCTTCAATCTGGCAGCATATGACAGATTTTGGAGTCCCTTTATCCTTTTGGTGAGGAACTTTTGGGGTCTCTCCAATTGCTGCAGATGTCGGGTGAGATACATCCCGAATGGGGCATTGTACTCGATCATTGGTCTGATAAGTGAAGAGTACAGGGGAACAATGACCTCACTAGATCTGGATGTGAATCCCTTCATGATCAGGTGGGCAATGTAGAAGGTCTTTCTAACCACTTTAGCAATGTGAGTGTCAAAAGAAAGGCCACTGTCAACCTGGGTCCCCAGGTCCCTGATAACCTCTTCTGTGCTTAGCGGATTGCCACCTATATGGTAGCTTGGGGTTACCTTGTTTTTCCCGAAGGGTATGACTATACATTTTTTGGCGTTTAACTTCAGGCCATGGCTCTGGCACCAGCTATCTGTTTCAGTGAGTCCCTTCTGAAGGATAGGGGAAGAGTATTTGTTAAAGTAATGTGTAGGTTTGGGGTTAGAGGCAGTGGCAAGGTTAGGGTTAGCGTTAGCATGTCAGTAAGATGATACAAGGGGCTGAAGCCCCCCTACCACCATACTCATGTGTTAACACTCATCTTGCACTCCTCCTAACAATACCACCATTCAAAGTATGTTTGAATGTACTGTTACTTACTTTTTTATTCACTGCACAACCATAAAATAAAATGCATTTCCTTTCCTTTTGCAGTCATATTAGTTTCTGCAATTTTTTTCAATTTTTTTGTAGTTTTGACATGTATAAATTGATGTATTATACATCACTGTTTCTGCATGTAGCTGTTTAACACCATGCTCATATACACAGATAGATGAGAGAAAGAGACAGAGATAAAACTTTATACGTGACAAACACAACATACATATACACATAGGTCCCCAAATACCTCTCATTATCTAAATCAACCCACTAAAAATTAAATTAATCAGAATTCAGAAGAAAGAAGTAAAAATTAAAGAAATAATATACTAAAATGTGTACTTCAATTAGGCAATCAAAATATGGTACTCTCTGCTAAACAGATCTGATTCTAATTATACAGCTAAACTATGAAACTAACAAATAGGTTCATAGGTTCATAGGTAGTTACTAGGCTATCTGCCCAAGGGCATTTATAAGCCTAGCCAGAGTGTGTCAGCTTTTGCCGCCCCATTAATTATTAACTGAGCCTCTGTCAAGCAGAGCCAATGAAGTGATCCCAGGGGTGTATTTTCTGTTACCCATCCACTCGTCAAGGTTTCTCTTGAAGAGTGTTAGTGAGTGGATCTGCCTAATCTAGTTAGGAATTTTGTTCCAAAGCATGGGGAGTCTCTGTGACAGGAATCTATCCCTCCAGCATGTTCTATTTATTGTTGTGGCGAGGTTTAGCTTACTAGAGCGAGTGGCTTGCAGTGACTTGGATTTCTTTAGGTGGAGCATGTCCATCAATTCTGAGTTGGACATGGTTTTGTAAGTCAGGCAGAGATCACCTCTGAGTAAGCGATATGCAACTGAGTACAGCTGGAGTTTTTCCAGTCAGGCTGCATAGGACATATGTTTGAGGACAGTAATCCTCTTGGTGAGGTACTTTTGTGGTCTTTCCAGCTATTGAAAGTGTCTTGTGAGGTACATCCCAAATGGGGCATTGCACTCTATGATGGGTCTGATGAGTGACGAGTAGAGGGGCACTATAACCTCTTTATTTCTAGATGTGAACCCTTTAGTAATTAGATAGAAGGATTTCCTAACTACTTTGGCAATATGATTGTCAAAGGAGAGATTACTATCTACCTGGGTCCCCAGATCTCTTATTACCTCTTCTGTATTAAGGGGGCTGCCACCTATGTGGTAATTTATGGGTGTTTTGTTTTTCCCAAACAGAATAACTATGCATTTTTTGGCATTTAGCTTGAGACCATGACTTTGACACCCTTGTCCGTCTCAGTAAGGCCCTTTTGGAGAATGTCCATGTCAGCCGGAGAGTCAATTATGGCTCTCAGTTTGCAGTCATCGGTGAACTTGGTTAGCCATAGTCCTCCTGTGTTTGCCTATACTTCTGAGAAGTATATGCCGAACAGTAGGGGTCCCAGGACCGAGCCTTGTGGGACATCACTTGTGTCTGGTTTAGAGTCGGACCTGGAGCCCGCTATTCTTACCGTGTGAGTTCTGTCTGTAAGCCAGTTGGCAACCCATCTCATGATGTAGGGGTTTATGTTCAGGCTGGTGAGTTTTTCTATAATTCCCGAGTGGGAAATGGTGTCAAAAGCCTTTGCAAGGTCAAGGTACGCTGTGTGAACTACCTTCCTCTCATATATGGCCTTGGTGACTGTCTCGAAGAAGTCAACCAGATTTAGTAGGCATGATCTGCCCTTAACAAAGCCAAACTGGGTCGGGTCAAGTGTTTGGTGGTTCTCAATGTCTTTGTTAATGAGTTCCATGATGATGTGCTCCATAGCCTTGCAGACCAGGCTAGTCAGGCTTATGGGGCGAAAGTTACCAGGGTCAGTTGTGGCCCCTCCTTTGTGGAACGGAATAACTGTTGCTGTGCACCATTCTATGGGCATGTAGCCTGTGGAGAGGCTCAGGTTGAACAGTGTGTTTAGGTGGGGGGTTAGTTCATTCTGCAGTTTGTGCAAGACACAGCCTGGGACACCATGTGGCCCCATTGACGCTGTGCTTTTGGATTTTGATAGGGCTGTTTTCACCTGTGCGTCTGTGATTTCCGGGACACTACACTTTTCCGGTATTGTTGTGGGCCCTTTTGGGGGGTGAGAGGGGGGTGAAGTTTGCACTGAATCTATCTGCCAGGATGTTGGCAATGTCAGTGGGTTCAGTATATTTTGTGCTATTTTGCACTAGCTCAGAGCATATCTGCGAGTTACCACTTACATTCTTGACATAGCTAAGGAAGGCTTTGTGGTTATCTTTTGAATCCTTGGCTATTTTTCTTTCGAAGTAACCCTTGGAGGATTTTATGTCCTAACAAAGCTCTCACTACTCTACTAAAGTACAACAAAATTATTAACAGACACTCCTGAAAAAAATGATTAAAAAGACCTTAGAACTAGAAGAGAAAACCACCCGTGTGACACACCATTCATGTAAACCTGTGTAAACTTCATAAAACTCTATTCAATATCCAAAGCCTATTAAAATGAATAGGACAGAGCTATGCAAACAGAGAAAAAGGGAAACGTTAATAAAAAGAACACGGGGGCCCTAGGTGTATGATAACCTAGAATTAGGTAACATGGTTCATAATGTGTAGAGAATCTTTTCCCTAAACAATTTATGGAAAGATATGGCAAGTGAAGCTTTTTACACAGGCTGGTCACAAGCTCCCAGTCCTACTGCAGGTATTTCATAGGAAGTTACTAGGCTAATGGCCCTAGGGCCCTTACAAGCCTAGTCAGGTTCTACCATTATTTCCATGATCAGCACTTAATGCCTGTGTCCAAGAGGGACACAGGGGAAACCCTGGGGTGAATTTCTGGCTACCCATCCAACCATCCAGATTGTGTATGAAGAGGGCCAATGAGGTGCTCTGTTTGACATGAAGTAGTAGTCTGTTCCAAAGGTTTTGTAACCTCTGGGAGAGAAATCTATCCCTCTAGCAAGTTCTATTAATATCACACACCAGGTTAAGGTGTTTGGAGGGAGTAACCCGTGTGCCATTTGACTTGCGGTTATGTAGCATTTCCAATACAGCATGGTCAGAGATTACCTTATATGCAAGGCAGAGATCACTTCAAAGTAGTCTGCATGAAATAAAATAAAGTGACAGTGATTTCAGATGATCCACAAAGGACAGATGCTGAAGACCTTGAATTTTCCTTGTGAGGAACCTTTGTAGTTTCTGCAATTACTGCAGGTGCTTGGAAAGGTACATACCAAAAGGGGCATTTTACTTAATTATTGGCCTGATGAGGGAATAGTGCAGGAAGGTTATATGTTATTTTTTTCTGAAGGCAATGCCTTTACTTATAAGATGAGCAATATAGAATGCCCTTCTTACCACTGTGGAGACATGGTGATCAAAGGTAAGGTTGCTGTCAACCTGTGTACCCAGGTCTTTCACCACTGAGTGTGTACTTAGAGTGTTGCTATTGATGTAGTAGTTAGCAGGATCATCTCTCTTACCAAAAGGGATGACAATACATTTTTTACATTGAGTTTAAGGCCATAACTTTGGCACCAATCATTTGTTTGTGTAAGAGTCTCTTGTAGGATGTTGACATAATTTGGAGATTCTGTGACCGCTCCCAGTTTGCAGTCATCAGCAAACTTTGTCAGCCACAGATGTTTAGTTTTTGCTTGTACTTCAGAGAAATAAATTCCAAACAGTAGAGGTCCCAAGACTGATCCCTGTGGAACACCACTGGTTACAGGTCTGCTGTTGGAGGTAGGTTCCCCTATTTTTACTATATGTGTTCTATCAGTGAGCCAGTTATCGACCCATCTAACAATATAAGGGTTGATACCTAGGTCGGTGAGTTTGTCAATGATGCCTCAGTGGGGGATAGTGTCAAAATCCTTGGCTAAGTCTAGATATGCTGTATGCACAGATTTCCCCTTGTCCAGGGCCTTGGTGACTGTCTCGAAGAAGTCCATCAGATTTAACAGGTATGATCTCCCTTTGTCAAGTCCAGACTGAGTAGGGTCAAGTGTCTGGAGATTACCTATATGTTTGTTGATAAGGTCCATGAAGATTCACTCCATGGCCTTGGAGATAAGGCTAGTCAGAATAATAGGTCTATAGTTCCCAGGGTCACTGGAAGCACCACCTTTGTACAAGGGAATAACTGTCACCATTTTCCATTCAGCTGGGATGAAGCTGGTGCTTAGAAGATTGAAAAGTGTACCCAATGGTGTTGCTAATTCTTTTATTTTATTTATTTGTATTTTTATTTTACATTTGTTTACCAGGATAATCCGACTGGACACAGGTCCATTTACAGTGGAGGCTCAGGGAGAAAAGCTCCGTAAAAGTAACAATATAGTTTACACACCTAATACAAGTCACAATTAAAATATCACAGACAAAAGCACTTTTTATACAGAAAGAAACAATTCTTGGTTAATATGAATATAGAAAGTACATTTGGAGGTTTGCAGTAGGGATTCCTGAGTTTATTAAGAGCAACAGAAATACCTTAGAGTAGTTAGTTTGTTGTTACAATTCTTGTTGGAGTTCATGTAGGATGCAGCCTGGGATGTTATGAGATTCCACAGAGCTGTGTTTTTGGCCTTAGAGAGGGTGTTTACAACCTGCTCTTTAGAGATACAAGGGGGGAGACAGGTGGTAGGGATGTCAATGGGTACATGTGGCAGGGACATGAGGGTGAAGTTTTCACAGAACCTGTCAGCCAACAGGTTAGCTATGTGCACAGGCTCAGTATATGTGGTATCATTAACTACCAGTTTGGCACAAATCTGGGCCTTTCCTTTTAGGTTATGGATGTAAGTAAAGAATGCCTTATGGTTGTCCTTAGTTGAGGAAGCTAATTTGGATTCATAGTTTGCTTTTGAGGAATTCATAAGAAGTCTTATTTGCTTGTTTAAGCTGAGGAGGGAGTGTTTCCAGTTTAGGGATCTCTCCCTCTTATTCTTAGACAGCAATTTCATCCTCTTATTGTAACGCCTGTTAATGGCAGTTGTCCACCAGGCAGGTTTGTTCTTCCTTGAGGATCTTGTTTTGGTCCTATCAGGTACAGCCGAGTTAATGCAGTTATGTAGGTGTTTGTATAAAGCATTGGTGTAAAACTCAGCATAGCTGACAATTCCATCTGGGGAGGGGGTGCAGTGAAGCTATTTATACCATCCCATAAGAGGTTATAATCTGCTTTGGGTTTTTTTTTTTAGTTTAGTTGCGGCTGAGAGGGTCAGGTGTGATAGTTACTTCAAATAAGATTGATTTGTGGTCAGGTCTCACCAGGGATGACCTCACAGTAGGAATACTACAGTTGTTCCCATACTGGTAAGCACCAGATCCAGGATGTTGGCACCCCTTGTCGGAGTCTCAACCAGCTGGTCCAGGGCATTGGAGTTAACAAAGTCAAGAAACCTTTGGGCAAGTGAGTTTGAGCACAAGTAATTCACCTAGTCAATAGATGGGTAGTTAAAGTCACCCAAAACCATGGTTTTCGGATGTATCTTGATAGACTCCAGTAGATCCAAGTAGGCAGAGTGGGCAGAGCCTGAATGGCTAACTGAAAGCAGCAGTATTTTAGAGCTCCATATAACTAGTTAATTAAGACAGGAAAAAATATTCTTTTTTTTTTCTTCAAAGTATAAAATATTATAGATAAAGGACTAATTTACATAATTAGAAACTTTGGTGAAGTTTTGCGAATAATTTCCTGTCAAAAAGCTTGGAGATATATTCATTTGTTAAAATGAGCAACTCAAAGAATTCTCACCAGGATGCTGCCTTAAAGGAGAATACAACAGATGGCATCTACCCTGCAAGAGTTGTATTTGAAGATGGATGATTTTAAAGAGAACCTGGAAAATCTTAAAACAAGCAGTCAAAAACAGGCTGACACCCTCAAGGAAATACTACAACAACACCAGACAAGGATAACAGGAATAGAGGTTTCTCTAAATGACTTAGAAAACAGACTTAAGGAAGAGGAAACAGAAAGAACTGCTTCTTAAACAAAACACTTGGTTGGTTAATAAAGTAGATTACTTGGAAAATAGGGAGAGGAGAAATAACATCAGGATTTTTGGATTACCTGAAAACACAGAAGGTGAGGATATTATTTCCTTTTTATCGAGCTGGATCCCTGACTTTTTAAATTTAAAAGAAGGACTTTCCTTTGGCATTGAAAGGGCACACATAGCTCTTGGGAAACCTGCCACTAAATCAAACTCTCCTCCTAGGTCAATAATTATCAAATTTCTTTCATACTTGGACAAGGAACTGATTTTAAGATCTGCTTGGAGGAAGGCACCTCTAAAATATAAACAGAGTATGATAAGATTTGATAACGACTATTCATCTAGAATAATGGAACAAAGGAAAAAAGTGTGGCCAGTGATAAAGTTTCTGAAACAAAATTAACATCAAGGCACAACTTGCATATCCAGCTAAGATAAGAATACTGTATGCCAACGAGATGAGGACTTTTATTGACTTAGAGGAAGCCTCTTAATTTATTAAAACTAATAATGTGATTACTTTACCAGAAGATATGGATTGGATGTCACCTTCTCTCAAGAGAACAAAAGAAACAAATGTCTGGACAGATGTCAAAAAGAAGAAGCAAAAGACTGATACTGTTACAGCCAAATCTCTCAAAGCATCTACTATGATATGAATTGTTTTAACATTACTTTAAAGGACCAATTTTACTGCTTGGAATTCTAAACAAAGGTAACTAACTACTGGAATCTTCATCCTTATTTTTTTGAAAATAGATGACACATGAGAGTTTTCACATTATCTCAGGTATGTAAAACAGGGTACTTTTCTTCCACAGAAGGAGGGTTATATAGCACATAAAATATTTATACTGTAAATCAACATACATAGTTGTTGTATCTTTTGGCTTTTCCTGGTTAGGGGTCGCCACAGCGGAACTCCGATCCGCTAATGATTGGGAGTAGATTTTTACGTGCCGAGTTGCAAGCTCTGACGCACAACCTTCAACGAAGGTACGCCCATTCACGCATGTCGCCACACAGAAGACACTTTAGCTGAGAAGCGAACAGGACAGCATCTTACTGTGAGGCGACAACGCTACCGCAGCACCTCTTAATTTTCTCTTTTCTTTCTCTCTTCTCTCTTTTCTCATTATTTATTTTAACTGCATTGTCTCCCTTTCTAAATTCTCTCCTATTTACTATACTAATATAGTCTGCATATATTTAATAACTCACTATCTATACATAGATAAATAATAGTCTAAAATAATCTAGTTTTAGGGTAGACTAATTGGAATAGTGAACTTAATTAATTGTTATTAAAATATTTATTAGATTAATGATAGTCACTGTTATGCTTATTGGGATTGGGGACATGTTCGTGATTAACTCTGAAATGTTCCATTCATGTACATATGTCCTTTGAATTATTTCCTTTTAGTATTAACAAATACATAAAAAAGGAGGGAAAAATGTACTGTTGGTTAAGAGAAGTGAAGCTTTTTTCACATTCTATTTGCGTTGCCATAGCAACAGTAAACAATTGCTGCAGTTTCTAAGGACACTGTGAATCTGCAAGTGCATTTAGCCTCACAGCTAACAAATAATAAGAAAAGGTAATGTTGTTTAGTTATTAAAATGAAAAACAACCTAAACAAGGTAAAATAAATACATAATAGGATTATTTGTAAATATTTTATGATTTATCCTCACAGGATTACATATTCCTGGAAACACAACTGAAATGTTCCCAAACTACATGTGCACTGAAATGTAGCTGCTTGATTAAAAAGTATTACTCACTTTAACATGATGATTTCACAAGCTGTCTGCACTGTAAAGGTTACATTTTATATGTTACTTGAAATTGTCAGCCTCTAGAGCGCATGAAAAAATACATATTACTTTTTGCAATGTGTTATCTTTGCAGTTACCTCACACTCTGTACAAACTCACTTGGTAACTGATAGCTGTTGTGTCTTTCGGCTTTTCCCAGTTAGGGGTCGCCACAGCAGAACTCCGGTCCGCTAATGATTGGTAGTTGATTTTTTCGTGCCGAGTTACCAGCCCTGACATACAACCTTTGACAAAGGTACGCCCATTCACGCATGTCTCCACGCAGAAGACGCTCTAGCTGAGAGTCGAACCGGACAGCGTCCTACTGTAAGGCGACAACGCTACTGCAGCACCACCACCGCGGGTTATATTAATTTAAAATATCAGTTTAAATATTAAATGTACCCTTGAAATGCTACTGACATTTTGACAAAATATAATCTGAACTGTAAAATGAATGACTTGAAAGAAGTGAAGTAATGCATAGATTTCAAAGACAGCTCTTGATACTACAGTTGTTGTTGTTTGTCTTTCGGCTTTTCCCGGTAAGGGGTCGCCACAGCGGAACTCCGGTCCACTATCGATTGGCAGTAGATTTTTACGAAACGCCGAAGTGCCAGCTGGACGCCCAACCTTCAATGAAGGCACGCCCATTTACGCACACATGTCTTTCAAACGCTACCCAACCACGGGGAGGACATTCAGACTCCACATAGAATGCACTCCCAAGCCAAGCTGAGAATCGAAAGGGAGAACCTCTTGCTGTGAGGTAACAACGCTACCGCCGTACCATATATTCACAAGGAAGTATTGAAATGTTTTAGTCTTCCAGTTAAAATAGCTTACTGTCAACATTTTGCGATATCAGAAAGTTTGAAGAGCTAGAAAATTACTATTCTTTGTTTTTATAATGATTATTAGACAGATGTTAGACTCTGCTTAGTTTAATGAATTGTGACATATGTTTATGAGGCAAAGTGGACTCAATTACTCACATTGGACTACACATTCCTGGAAACTCAACTGAAATGTCCCAAATTACTTGTGAATTGAAATGAAACTGCACAGTGGCGGATCCAGGAATTTGCAAAGGGGGGGGAGGGGGTACTGTCTAGTGAGATGACTACCGGATGGAAGTGGGAAAGTGGGACACTGGGTTCGGTGGTTGTGGAAAGATCACCTTAAGAAGCTCAGACATCATGTATGGAAGAACAGCAGTATGTAGTCAGTTGCAGGTGATTTTGTACCCGAAACAGAACAGACCAGTTGGCATAATGGTTAATGTCTTTGCCTCCCATGCACCAGGTGCGAGGTTTGATCCTGACATCTGACCAATGTCAGTTTGCATGTTCTCCCCATTTCTTTGTGGAGTTCCCCCCACCTCTGAAACACATGCTGAGTTTTTCCATCTAAAACACTTACCAACAAATGGAGCTGTGGGCAGCAGCACAGACTGTACATGGTGCCCTATAGGGGAAGAGTTGTACAGACCAACCGCTTTGGGCATCTACTGTGGTGCTCAGTATCCTCAAGATAGGAGAACATGGATCACAGAGTGTGCGCAGTGAAAGAGCTAGCCACTTGATGGTGTAAAATATGGCTCTAGGTGATTCGGTCACAGTGTAGAGCACATACATCTAGAGATAAAACAAGTATTTTCGATGCATACTTGAACACAAGACAAGTGCTCTGGCTTCTATCATTTGCCCTTACAGTCAGCTTGTTTCCATGAAAACATAAGTATGAAATACTCATCTACCTCAGCTGCAGACTCCTCAACACACATTGAATATTCATTTGCTAATAGAAAACTTTTAATTTCATTCAGTGTTCTCTTATTTACTTGCAAAAAACAAAAAAACTTACTAGATTCAGTTAAGTGCCTTAATCCAGATATTCAGCTATGCAAAACTAACAGAAAACATATCAACTCTACAAATATTATAATTTGTGTACTTTCGCACCCCATCCCATCTTCAAAACCCCAAGATTACAGCCTATTAACTTAAATATGCTTTTATCCAGCCTTTACTGTCTTTTTACATTCAAATGCCTATATTTCTTAAAACTAAAAAATAAGGAAAATATCACTTGTTACTTTAGTATCTTTATCACATACAACATCTGATTGACTGATAATTTTATGATCTTCTTATGTAAACAAGGCAAATTTCTCACCTCTGTGTGATTCATGATTGCTTTTTTATATATTTCACCACTGTGCACTATTGCCTTATAACAATTGACCTACTACCCTTTCCATCTACTTTGCATTTCACAAAGATGCTTGCTGTATATTCCAGATTTGCTTTATCCCATTACTAAACTATTTATCTTGGCCACACCAAAACCATGTGTCCAATACCACTTGCTGGCCATGAAGACTATATATATAACACATACAAAGAATGCAACATTTTAATTTTGCCGAGAAAGAAAATCTTGATAGCTTTACAGTAGACAAGAATACAGTAATGGGCTTTAGTGAGTTTGTATAGCCCATATAGAAATGCTAGGGAAGATGAATGGTCTCTCTATATCTGTGGACACCAGGATATAGCCCTCACCTTTTGCCATGGTGATCTTCTAGAGACAAATTAATGATGCACTTGGTGTTTTTCAGGCTCCCATTAGAAAGTCAGGATCAGTTTATTTAGCTGCCTGTTTTGCCTCAGGAGAGAACCTAAACCCTGAAAGCCTTGAACAAGATGGCACATTTTCCTGAGGAATTTGGTGTAACAGACTGCACACTTAGCCATTAAGGCCACATCTGACTGATGGTGGAGGGGTTACTGAAACAGCAGGGGCTAACATTCCATCAACTGCTAGGTAGTCTGTGATGCACAGAAGCTTTTATGACCCTTGAAAATACTGACATCTGTAACATCATTGAAACATGGTGTAAAAGGAAAAAACTTCAAAGACCAATGCACATTAGGTTCAAGCAAGGCACCCTTTATTACTTGCAGCAAGGAGACAAAGCATGTAGGTACAGGATTTGTCTGGCTCTTCGATGATCAGTATGTTATTCTTATACAGTTCTCTTCACATCACACAGAAAATGTTACTATTCTATTGCTGACGTAGTTGGACACAACTTTCTGTATGTTTGACAGAAAATGTTACCAGACTTATTGCTGACTTGATCGGATTATTTGCTATCTTGCAAAAACATTTTGAGAAAAACAACCTGGCCTTGGGCTTATTTTAGCCCAACTTAACTTTTCAATTCTTCAATTGTACAGTTCTAATACATGTGTTACATTTTGTCTAGATTCAAGGTACATTTCTAGCTTTAGTACAAGTAATGCTGACTATGGTTTATACTTTCAAACATCTATTGTTTTCTTTATCAAAGTTTCTAGCAGCTGCATATTTTCTCATGGTATAAGCAGAAATGAAACATCTCTTTGTTAAGTTTCATGACATTAGCAGAAATGAAATGTCTCTTGTTAAGTTTCTAATAGCTGTGCAGATTCATGCAGTGTGAACAGAATAAATGTATTAACCCTTTTAAACCTCGAATGCACTAAGCATGCATATTACTATTATATATTTTTCTAACATTTCCTCCCCTTTTAATACTTTTATTTTACTTTCAAGATAAGCATAAACAGTTTTTTCTTCCCCTAACCTCTTCCTGCTCAGGATTTGCAGTTAAGAGAGTCATTTAGTTTAAGCTCATGAAAGCATTTTCAGTTTTTTAGCAATTCTTCAAGTTCAGCATCTTGGTATAAGGTTTCTGAAACTGAAATGTCTATAAAAGTTTTAATCAGTCTTTTTATGCAGGGGATGCTGCAGCACACACATACCACCAGTAGGATTATTCCTACACAGATGGCAATCAGAATGTTCATCAGGATGCTGCCCCAACCCCCAAACAATTTCTGGAAAAAGTCCGTCAATGGATTTGGTCCTGGTTTGGTCATGACTGACACCTGCTGAATCACCTCAAGATGGTTGTCTATCTCGTGTTTGTGGTCAGGAATATACGAACAGCACTCCTCCTCCTCCTCCTGGATTAAAGCGCACGTACCTCCTCTTTCCGCTAGGGTGAAGTCAAGAGCCATGCGATTTTGAAGAACCACTGTTCTCATGGCAGTCAGTTCATCAGTCACCAATTCTAGGGCAGAAAAGGTTGCATTGCTCATTATTTCAAGAAGCTTAGACAATTTTCTCAGTTCCCAGATTGATTTAGTTGCTCCATATGCTGGCAGTACACCTGCCCACGATATAACAGTATCACTCAAGTCCATGTGTGACAGTCCATTGCCCACAGCATGATGGTTTTCCCAGAGTGCATTGATTTGCCCCACTGGATTGACAGGCTTCTTGATTTCTCGAACATTATGAATTTTCCCTTGAGGTAAAACTGCTGTGTGTCGTATGGCCGGAACCAGGTACCCCAAAAAACAACTGCCGGACCAATTCTCAGGTAGCCATTTATATGCTTTTCTACTGCATATAAAGTAACAATCTTCTACTTTAGTAGTAACTTTACTATACCCTGACTCTGCATGAAAGATTTTTTTGTCAATTATGGACAGTTGCTTATAGAGGTCAGCATTATGTTTTACTTCACCAATTGTCCTATGCATCAGTTCAACAAATGAATCATAGGTCGTGTTGCAATACAATCCGATGTTATCAGGTTTAGTGTAGCATTTATAGGGAACAGTCACATTGCAATTGCTCCAACCCACCTTGACTGTATCATTCTTATAAAAACACACAGTTCCCTTCTGTCGAACAGACAAGTGCAATGCTACTTTATCTTGTGATGTGACATCTGATGTATCATGAATTAGGTTTTCCCAGGTTTTGTTGGCTCCTAGGTGAACTGAAGTTAACAGTAACCCCCATATGCTGTTGGTAAAGCTGTGCAAATCCAGCAATTCGAAACATTGAAGGTTTCAGCATACACATATTTGATTGCCTGATAAGTGTTAAAGTTCAGGTGCCACTCTGCATGCTTGTTCAGTTCAATTTGTGTGGCTGAGAAAAGGAATGGCCACAACAAAAGGATTATTGTCACTAGTACAGTCAACAGGATGGTTATGCAATATTTTTGTGGAAAAGGTTGTTCTGCATTTCTGTTTTCTCCAGCTCTTCCAAGTAGGTGTATTTGGATCTTACTGGGTTCCGTCATTTTTACTTTAGACACGTGCTCTTACTCTGTGCCCTAATAGGACCTTCAGCACCAATGGTTTCTTCACTGGGGTTGAGACAGATCAGTCCTATTGATCTGACCCCCCCCCCCCCTTTGTAGCCAGACTTTGTGCTGTGGGCCCCGATGGAGAGGTAAGATTTTTGTCCAACTCAAAGTTCTTAACCAGCTTGCAGTGCATCAGGTGTATCCACGAAGCTCGTTCTGCTATCTTGACTGCAGTGGGTGTTGAAAGAAGCACCTGGTATGGACCTTCCCACCTTGGCGAAGCCCAATTTTTTCACTTGATAATTTACATCCACACCCAGTCTCCTGGCGTCACTGCCACTTCTGATGTTTCGGTTTGTTTTCTATCTGAAACAGAATTTGACTGCAACAGATGTTTAGAACTCAACAACTTTTTCATATAGTCAGCTAGTGTAAAATCAGCTTTCTGGTCTGATGACATGAGAAGTTTCCACTGGGGTGTATAATAAGCCCTTCCAAATAGTTTTTCAAAAGGAGTCAATCCTTTTGCTGTAGGGACAGTTCTCATGCTCAACAGTGCCAGGGGTAAACAGTACAACCAAGTTTTCCCTGTCTCAGCTATTAATTTTCTTAATTTGTTTTTTGGTATACCATTATGCCTTTCAACTAGCCCTGCAGATTGCGGATGGTATGTACAATGATTTTTTAAACAAATACCAAAATGCTTACTCAACTGCTATATGGCTTGATTTACAAAGTGTGTACCATTGTCACTGTAGATTCTTTCCAGAATACCAAACCTAGGAATGATTTCCTTGACAAGTACTTTTGCCACCGTAGCTGCATCTGGATTTTTGGTTGGAAAGGCTTCCAACCATCTGGAAAACATAGCTACAATGACAAGGCAATACTTCTTATTTTCACATTTGTTCAATTCTATGAAATCCATACAAATAGTGTGAAACGGATATGGTGGTGTGGGGAAACTCCCTTGTTTGGGCTTTATCGCCCCCTGTGCATGATGTTTGTTACAAATCTGACACATCAAACAAAATTTTTTAGAGTAGTTTGTAAATCCGTACGTTGTGAACACCTGGTTCACCAGCTGTACCATCCCCCCTGTTGAGACATGGCACTGCTCATGGCTTAGCAATGCTACACAGCGGAACAAATTAGAGGGTAGTATTGGTTTTCCCTCTCGAGATGTACAGCCCCTTTTCGAGGATTGCTCCTCATTTTATTCATCGCTGTTTTTCAGCTTGCGTAGTGAGTGTCTGCATTGTTTTTAACATATTTAGATCTAAAGTTTCAGAGGGTTGTAATTCCTCATTTAAAAGAAATACTTCTGTGGCTGCTTGTTTTGCAGCTGTATCAGCTCTCGCATTACCTTTTGAAATCCTATCTTGTTGCTTGGTGTGAGCTGTGCATTTACAAATGGCTACTTTCTGAGATAACTGAATAGATTCTAAAAGATCTAAAATAAACTGCGCATGATTTATAGGTTTGCCAGTAGATGTTATCATTCCCTGGTTTTTCCACTGTTGCGCAAAAACATCTACAGTAGAAAAAGCATACTGGCTATCAGTAAAAATGTTTACACATTTACCCTTTGCTAAGGTACATGCCTGTGTCAGAGCAATCAATTCTGCTGCCTGTGCAGATAAATTGTGTGGTAAAGGTTTTACTTCTATAATCCCAGTATCAGAGACTACTGCATATCCTACTAGGTTCTGTCCTGCAGGACCCCTTTTGCACGAGCCATCCACGTAGTATGTCACCTTGACATTATCCAAGGGGACATCCGTGAGATCTTTTCCAGGTAGTGTCTTTTGCTCAATTACCTGCAGGTAGCAGTGCGGTGTGCCATCTGCAGGGGTCGTGAGCAGAGTAGAAGGGTTTAAAGTTGTGCATCATTCAATTGTCATATGAGGTTGGCTCAATAATATAGTCATACAGGAAAGATACATAGCAGGGGAAAGATATGCCACCTTTTCTTGTAGTAAACTAATCGCGACTGCATGAGGTACTCTCAAAGTGAGAGGGTGGAACAAGACTACTGAGGCTGAAGCCTGTACTGCCATTGCAGCTGCAACTACTGCTTGCACACAGTGGGGTAAGGACCGTGCCACTGGGTCTAGTTGTGATGAGTAGTAAGTAATGGGGCGCTGCTTATCCCCATGCTGTTGTGTTAACACTGATGTCATGTAACCCTGCTTGCAATCTACAGTTTGGAAAAAATGTTTATGGTAGTTTGGCAATCCCAGAACTAATGAGGACGCTATTAGCTGCTTTAGTTTACAGAAGGCAGATTCTGCCTCTGGTGTCCACTGTAACAAATCCTGCGCTGCTATAGGTTTCTTATATATAAGGTCAGTCAGAGGTGCAGATCCAAGGCATAGTTTGGAATCCAACTCCGGCAAAAATTAGTTGTACCCAGGAAGGACATAATTTCCTTCTTGGTAGTGGGTTTTGGTGCTTGCAAAATTGCGATTTTTCCGTCCCCATCTAACGTTCTACCTTCCTTGGATATTACATATCCTAGGTATTTGACCTGTTTTTTCCAAAGCTGTAGTTTATTTTTATTTACCTTATGTCCCTCAGCGGCTAAAAATCGTAGAAGTGCTATGGTATCTTCTCTACAATCCTGCTGGGTGGGGGCCGACAGCAAGATGTCACCAACATAAAGTAAAATCTGACTGCCTCTTGGTGGGGTGAATCCCGCCAAATTGCTTGCCATTTCTTGTGAGAATATCATTGGACTTTCACAATATCCCTGTGGTAGTCGTGTATATGTATACCTTTTCCCCTGAAATGTAAATGCAAACCAATACTGGCTGTCAGAGTATATCAGTATCGAAAAGAATGTGTTGCTGATGTCTACCACAGAAAAATATTTTTGTTGAGGTTTTAAATCATTCAACAGGGTGTGTGGGTCTGGCACCGTGGGTGCCCTTGGTATTACTGCATCATTTACGGCTTGTAAATCCTGGACCATATGCCATTCTCCATTGCCCTTTTTAACTGGAAATAAGGGTGTGTTACATGGTGAATCGGTAGATTCTACTAGTATCCCTCCTTTAAGTAAGGCTGCTATAATAGGCTTTATCCCTGCCTCTGCATCTTTTCTTAAGGGATACTGTCTTTTTTGTGGTCTGAATGCTGACTTTGGCATGATAGTAACTGGTCCTGCTGTACGAATGAGTCCTACATCTGATTTCCCTGTTGACCAGAGAGTCTCTGGTATGTCTCATAAGGCATTCTCTTCCTCCTTTAATAGGAGTGTCAATCAGCTGTCCTCGCTAGACTGCAAGTGCACAGCTGGGTTGGTCTGAGTTATCCAGTTCAACTTTTGTACTTGTATTATTTGTTCTGACAGTTCTAGTTCTGTCTGTTTCTCCCATCGCATGATTTTTTCTCCTAGGTCTGCCCATTCTGTATTTCTCTTTTTGGTTAAGCTAACATGTGGTAATCGATTAGATTTATAAAGTGCAAAGAACTCCTGGGGCAATAACAGCTGGCTACACTGTTCCCTTCTATGTCCCTGTACAGGTTATGCAATATCAATCTGTTTGCATGATTCTTAAATAATTCTTGCTCATATTCCTTATCAGGTCCTGGTATGTTGTAATAATACAGGGTACAGTGCAACAGGTGTTGCTTATCAATGCCAAGGGAGGGGAACTTGCTGATGGCTAGGTTCATTAACTCTTTGGTCACAGTCCCTGGACCAGTCGTAACCAGGTCCTGGCTGTACCAATAAAACATTTCACCCTCCGATTGCACTACAAAGGTGTTAATCTGTCACTGTGCTTCCATACCCTGCATGGTTGGGACTACTGCTATACCAAATAACTGCATGAGGTTTCTGCCCAAGAGGTTTACTGGGCATTTTGCAGAAACTACAATTTTGCTTCTTTGTGTCAATCCTGAAACTGGATCAGTTATTGCAATGTTACGGGAGAAAGGCTCCCGATACAGCTGTCCATTAGCTGCTTTGACTAGTATGTAATCAGGTGGCTCTGTGTTTTCTGGCAGTTTGGAGGGGTGTATCAAGGTTCGTGATGCCCCTGAGTCACACAAAAATTTGATCTCCCTCCCTTCTACCAAGAGTGTAACTTCTGGTTTCGTGTCTGCTAAATAAAGCTCCAAGCTCAATAAAGCTAGGTCTAGTATTTCATTTTCTTCATTGTCACTAACATCCTGCACTTCCTCTACTCCCTCTATCACATTCTCATTTGTCCTTTCTTTGCTAGCCCCTTCTAGTGATTCTTGACTACCATATAGTCAGTCCTCACCCTCCTTGTCTTCCGTTGTTGCCTTCTTGTTTTTCTTGCAATCCCTTGCCAAATGTCCCTTTTTACCGCATTTAAAACATTCTCCCCTTTTTTTCCACCCTTCAAAGTCCTCTGATCGCTGATCAGATTGTTTGTTTTCTTGCTCGTTTTTCTTGCCCTTTTTCCCAGACTGTACTACATAAACTTCTGCTCCATCTTCTACAGAAAATACTTGAGCTTTCTTTTTCTTTTTGCTATTAAAATGCCTTTCGGCATGCCTAGCATATTCAAGTAATGATTGTAACCTGCTTGTACGATGGTCTACCATGTGTTTTGTAATAAAACTGCTTACAGGCATGCTACTGCCTTTTAAAAATGCATTCTTTAACTGCTGTTCATATGGGGAATCTTGTGTTTGATCTTCAGGAACCTGCATTCCACAGTGGTTATTAAAACATTCTAACAATCTGGCATAATACCGATCAATTGTTTCACCTTCTTGTTGGATGCATTGATTAATGCAAGTCCAGTCTGCCCTAGGTTTCCCTTTTTCAGAGATGCGGTCTGTAAGACCTTTTACTTTGGTGTCTAATTCTGCGCTGCTATGTGGGAGGGGTCTTTGTGCAGCGTCACTGGGATTCCAATTCCCACTAATCATGTACCAATCTGGCCCTACAATTTGTCTAACTACTTTTTCTATTTCTTCTCCGTTTAGGTTATAACTCAACCTCATTCCTTGTAAATCTTCTGAGAATTTTCTGAAATTAACCTTTGGATGGGGAATTCCCTCAGTGGCTTTCCGGATATCTTCCGGAGTTCAAGGTCTATACACTAAGATAGTTGGGGCCTGATTGTCTTGACCTGCCTGAGGATTGGGTACTTCTATAAGCAGGCATATTTCTTCTTCTTCACCTATAGATCGTGAATTCTTAACTATTCGCCATAACTCAATACCTTCTTCTGAATTACCTGCCTTTGTTTGGGACCTGGTCCCGATGGGATCTCCAATTTTAGTCAGTTTTAATTTCACAATATCTCTATCTTCAGTGACCGCAGGATATAGTGGGGGTGGACTAATCTGTTCACTTGCTTCATATTCTGGTAAGGGAGGCGGAGGTGCTGATGCTATTACTAAGTTATTATCCTCCCTATCTAAAAACATTGCTTTTGAATCTTTGTTTTTTTGTTCCCTACGGTTTACTTCCTCCAGCCACCTGTGTGCCTGAGGAATTCCTAATCGACGTTGCTTTTTTACCCGACCCTTGGAATCGTTTTTGAGCTGTTTGATAAGTTTGATAAGCGAGGATTTTTCTAATTTTCCGTCAAATTCGTATTTATTAACCCATTTTGAATAATATCTAATATTGTCAGTGTGCTGCGACTGCATATATTTTGCGTCTTCCGTTAACGGCAGGTTTTGGGGTCTTTTTGTGCAATTATTACCCATTTTGTTTTACCCTTTGATCGTTACGTAACTTCTCTTATTTTTTAACGTGGTACTACGGATTTTGTTATAGTGTCTTCAGAATGACTGCCTACTTATTCTGTTTCTCCTGATCTATGACAAGACAGTAATCTTTTTTGTCCCTGACTTGCAAAAATACAGTCTGACAAAAACAATACACATCTAGTCCCTGATCTAAAACAGAAAACAGAAAAAAGTAGATTCACCTTACCTGAGCCTACGTGATTGATCACCGATTCGCGGAGACCCATCCTTCAGTCACAGATCAGAAAGTGGCTGGCCTCTTTTGAACAACAATTCAGTCGGAGGACGTTCCATATAAGAAGAACCAATTTGGTTTCTTCCCCATACAGTTTCAACCACCTGGCCGTCTGATTCGAGGTGAAGAGAGGGTTCCGGCCTGAAGGACCAATCAGTAAAAGGAAAAAACTTCAAAGACTAATGCACGTTAGGTTCAAGCAAGGCACCCTTTATTACTTGCAGCAAAGAGACAAAGCATGTAGGTACAGGATTTGTCTGGCTCTTCGATGATCAGTATGTTATTCTTATACAGTTCTCTTCATGTCACACAGAAAATGTTACAATTCTATTGCTGACGTAGTTGGACACAACTTTCTGTATGTTTCACAGAAAATGTTACCAGACTTATTACTGACTTGATTGGATTATTTGCTATCTTGCAAAAACATTTTGAGAAAAACAACCTGGCCTTGGGCTTATTTTAGCCCACCTTAACTTTTCAGTTCTTACAGTTCTAATACATGTGTTACATTTTGTCTAGATTCAAGGTACATTTCTAGCTTTAGTACAAGTAATGCTGACTATGGTTTATACTTTCAAACATCTATTGTTTTCTTTATCAAAGTTTCTAGCAGCTGCATATTTTCTCATGGTATAAGCAGAAACAAAATATCTCTTTGTTAAGTTTCATGACATTAGCAGAAATGAAAAGTCTCTTGTTAAGTTTCTAATAGCTGTGCAGATTCATGCAGTGTGAACAGAATAAATGTATTAACCCTTTTAAACCTAGAATGCACTAAGCATGCATATTACTATTATATATTTTTCTAACACATGGTTTCAGTGCAATGCTAACTCCCCTTTCCTAGCAGGATTTAATACATAACACTCATTCTTACTCCCTTACGTGTGTGTGTGTGTGTGTGTGTGTGTGTGTGTGTGTGTGTGTGTGTGTGTGTGTGTGTGTGTGTGTGTGCGTGTGTGTGTGTGTGTAGGTGTGTGATACAGTAATACAAGTTAACACATTTATTAAATCATCACTTCAGATGTAGATACACATACATACATCAAAAGAAAAGAAAATGTATTTTTTTCATTTATATACATTATATATTAAATCTATGTTTTCTTTCTTTGCAAAAACTCTCATTTAATCCAGCATGACATAAATTGCTCATTTCCTGTCTTTCTTAAAACCTTACTCTTTCTCCTGAACATATTTTTTGCATGTATTCATGTATTGTTTCCAGAATTCCAAGTATTTATATGTACTTTGTTCCTTCCCTCTTCTAAAGATCCCACTTTTAGTACTTTAATCTCGTTCACAATATTCAGGGCTTTAAAATACAGTTAGTTTAGATTCTGATTTCCATTTTCTAGTTATTGCTATTTTTGTCAGTTGACAGAATTAAACTTAATAAGGCTTTACTATGTCTAGGCAATTTGGATCCTGTGTCCCAGCTCAAAAAATCATCTCCTCAGTTACAGCCATTTGGTGCCCCCCAATATTTATGACAACAGCATTCTCTGGTGAATTTTTAAAATCTGCAAGCTCAATACACTCCCAAAAAACATGTTCCCATTTAACTTTTTCTTCCCCATAGCATCTCCAGCATTTGATATCTTAACAACCATGCAGAATATTATATTCATAAAGTTGCAGAATATATTCTAATAAATAAGGATTAGGAACTATCCACTATTCCATTTTCCTTTACTTCATCTTAATCTTTAACTAAGTCCCCGCCATAACTTTTAACCTATTAGCACAAAAAAATCTGGACAAAGCCTAAAATAATGGGAGGACAAAGCCCCCCCAAATAGGGACAAATGTTAAATATTGCTCTTATAAACTTAGAAAGTTGTTAGAATAAAAGACCCTGCAATTTCTGAATGATAATTCAAACTCAAATGCTTGTTATTATTCTAGTCCCTTTTCATACTTCATCTAAGGCACATTTGGGGTCAGTTTAAACCCGTTACTCGAAAGACTACATTTCTCTCCTTTCTCATGATTTTTGTTCAGTCCGTCAGTAGATTAAAAGGTTGAAAGACTCTGACTTCACTGAAGAACATTTAGAGGCCTGACCTCTGAATTAATTTAACTCTTTCTCCCTCTGTTATTACAACACAGACACTGACAGAATATGAGAATGTTTCCTAAAGTAAAATAAGTTTGTAACTCAAATTATTGCCATTATTTATTAACTGTAATCCACCACATTTTCTCTAAAAGTTACCAGTTTTGGGAGGGATTAAGAGGGACAGAGATAAAAATGAAGTCAAAATCAAAGACGTCCCTATAAGTCAAGGACAACTGAGATGTTTGATAGGAACATTCCTTCAAAATAGGGACAGTTAAGAGATCTGTGACAAGTTACCAGCACACTTTCAAGACAAACAGTAATATCAAATGTAGTAGTGATTATTGTCAAGTATAATTTTTCCGTCTTCCTTTAACCACTCTATTCAGTTTAGATGCATGGAATAAACTACACACAATTCACTCACCTGTATAAAATGCCTCTTCCTGAAATGTGACTAACTATTGAAGGTACACGCCACTTTTTAAACCATACATCCACCACTTGTTTTGACCTAAATTTCTACAAATCCCTGTAAGGACCTGAACTCACAAAAAGAAAATGATTCTGATATCTGTTACAGCTTCAGTAAACAAATAATGCACGTATTAATGCAGCACTGGACTTTCTCATCTGAATGCTTTAGCAACCCTTATCACTGTCTACTGGTGACTACTTTCATTGCATTTCCCGCCAAAAAATTGCCCTGTGGAGATAGAATTCTGCTGCACTCTGCAATATTAAAGTTCGAAGGAGGAGCCCATTGGTTTAAAGCTGAGGAGATGGAGACAGTCACTTATGTAACAAGTTTCAACATTCAATGGGCAGGACTTCCCTGCACCTATATTTTAATTGTTGTCTTTAGAGGCAAGCAGTAAAATAAACCAGTTTTAAAATGGAAAAGTAAAAAGAAAACTTTGCAACTTTTAGCAGCAAAGTATTTGCATATTTTTTCATTAATATTAACATTTTGTAGAGAGAATTTGTATTGTGTTCTGAAAATTACAGAATGTTAGACATTATGCAAGTTATGCACATCGATGTGGAATCCAGTAGGGCTCATTGATTTCTGCCCAGACATTAGTGATACGTTAGGGAAAGGCCTCAGCTTGTATGTATCCTACCAGCCAATATGCTTTCATTCAACAATGGAGAAGCAGTGCAGGATCTTCATTTAGATCAGCTGAATGCAATCTCCAATCTCATCTCTGATGCGTGAATCATGCAAAGCAAAACGATGGTAAGCTGAAAAGGAAAATGTACCATTTTAGATGTACGTTTTCCAGTTTCAATAATGGTGTATTTCTTCTTCTTCTTCTTCTTCTTTTTTTTTTGCTGTATAACTTCAGAGCTTTAAAAAGGGGGCGGCGTGCGCCCCTGCGCCAATGCTTAAATCCGCCACTGCTGCCTGATTAATAAGCATAATTTACTTTAATAACCTGAATCCACAAGCTATCTGCTCTATATATGCTACATTATATATGTCACTTGCATATGACAGTCTCTAGAGCGCACAAAAAATACATATTATTTTTGCAACATGCTATATTTGCATTAACCATACATTTTAAACTAACTCAACTGGCATAAACCTGAATTGAAAAAGGAATGATTTGAAGAAGTGAAGTATTGTACAGATTTCAAAGACAGCTATTGACACTACAATATAAGTAGAAATGTATACATGCAAGGAAAAATTGAAATGCTTTATATTTTTAGTTAAAATAGCTTATTGTTAACTTTTTGCTTTATCAGAAAATTTAAAGAGCTAGGAAATTATTTCTAATTTGTCTTTATAATGTTTACTAAAGTGATGTTAGTCACTGACTTGTTTAATGGATTGCGAGTCATGTGCAAGAAGGACTACTGAATGTTATATCTGTTTACCTGTGTTTGCTGAATTTCTTTTATTAGTACTGATGTAAAACAAGGGAAAGAAAGGGAAGGGAAATCTCTGTTTTTAGTCAAGGGAGGAGAGGCTTAAGAGTATTCTAACTGCCGCGAGAACTCTCTAAGATGCTCTAAATACTATTTGATTAATACTTACCTAAGGTAAGTCGTGATTACCATATAGGTACCTTCACATTCATTCTAGTCCGGATGTGATTACCCATTCTGGAAGCAGGAGGTGCCCTATGCAGGATGAGAATTGTCAGGGTGATCATAGTTCATTCTTAGACTCTGCTTTGTAAATCTATAAATATGTAAAAGCTCTGTACACTAGAATGTAGGGCACCTCTACTCTGAGTCAGGATACCACTGATAAGCCATGTCTTTTCATAAGTGTAAGTTGAAGTTGGTGAGCTGAAGAGTGGGAAAGTAAAGGAAGACAGTACACCTACAGTAAATTCATATTTCATTGGTAATCACTCATTGACTCCTGTAGAGTCCTTTTAGTCAAATTATTTTAGTAATAATCTATTTGTTGTCGGCTTATTTAGTGTATGACCCTCTGTTGCATTTAATTGATCCAAATGACATATCTGACATCTTTGGGATCTCGTAAGGGTAACAAAATATTGGATATTTTCAAAGTCAACATAATAATTGTTTACACTACTAACATTCCATCCTGATATATAAAATACTATAAAACATTAATAGAATAACATAGAATTTCATATCTCTTTTAAGAAAATTCTCCATATAATAATTTAACATATGGAGCTCAGTTGATATTGTTGGTTAAATGTATGAGTGATACTCCAATAGATCTATCTTTATCTATTGGATTAGGAATGACTTTCATTCCATGTTTAATGGGAAATTCATATTTACTTGTATTTGATACTTTAGAATTAATGCTTTATAGAAGTACTTTTTAAAAGCCTGACCAGAATTTTACCCTACTTATATTTAAAGAAGAAAGAACATTAAATTACACTCCCAAGTTTACACACATAAAAATAACATCCAATGTTATCAGAGTATATGGTATAACTACTATAATCAAAATAAAAAAAAGAAGCAAAAAGTTTCTTCCAACAATAACTTGAAATGGATTTAACATTCTTATCATTAAATACTAATGGCTTAAATTATGCAAATAAAAGATCAAACTTACTAAAATATTTAAATCTAAATAAGGCACAAGTAGTATTTCTCCAGGAAACACATTTTAAGACTAATGATAGCTTTATTTGGGACCCTAAGGACTATACAGTCTTAGCTCAATCCTCCTATAGAACAAAGGCAAAAGGAGTATCAATTCTCTGGAAGAAAAACATAATCACCCCAAAAGTTATTTATAAATATGAAGACAAAGAAGGTATACTAGCATTTGTTATAATTAAATTTAATAACAGAATATGGACCTTAGCTAATCAATATTGGTTCCCAGGAATTGGGGCTGGAACTGTTAAAAAACACATAGATTTTATTTCCAACAATTTAAAGAAAATCTTATACTGGGAGGAGACTTTCATTGTACCTTAGAAGCTTCCGAAACCACCAAGAAGTCTTTTAGCATAGCAACTATTTCAAAATCCTTAAAAAAATGGATTGATTAATTTCATTTAATTGACACTTTTAAAGTAAAAGATGATAAATCCTTATTATTTTCCCATAAGGACCATAGATTTGGAACACAAACCAGAATAGACAAATTATTCATAGTTCAAGATTTACAAACAAAAATCCTCACCTTCTCAATAGTTCCATGCCCCTTCTCAAATCATGACTCTCTGATAATGAAGCTCCAAATAGAGTTTAAACCTTTAATCCTCTCAACTAGAATTCCATAATATATCACGAAAATTAAAGAATTCATACCCTGGATGTTGTCAGAACTACAATTATTTCTTGAAATTAATAATACAACAGAAATAAGTAGAGTCATGGTTTGGGATTCATTAAAAGCATATTTATTTGGTAAGACCCTTAGCTGGTACAAAAACAAAGTTAGAGAGTGGGAATCTGAATCATTAGACTTGCAAACCAGACTCTTGACAGCAAAATCTAAAAAAAAATCAGAATTGTCTAGAAGTCAAAAGAGAAACAGAGGAATTCAATAAAAATATAATGAAATTCTAATGCACAAAACTTGTCTAGCCTTGGAAAAATTAAAAATAAACTCATTAGCCACATCCCCCAGATATCTACATAACTTATCTACAAGAATTAAAATACAGTCTAAAGCAAATAACATTAGTAGTATATATCATGAAAAGCAAGGGGAAAAAGTATCAGATATAGGAGACATCCTTGAAGCATTTTGGTTCCATTATATGGAACAATTCAAAAAAGAAGATTTAGATACCAACTAAATAAACTTAGATACAAACCTTATCAATATAAAAAAAATTCCCGAAAACTTAAAATTAGACGTACAAAAACCTATATCCTACAAAGAAATTGTTGACAAGATAAAAGAAAGTAAATCTAACAAAGCTCCAGGGATAGATGGTATAATTACGGAAATTTACAAACTCTTCCCTTCAACAGTAATTTCCCTTTTTCATAAAACTTTGCTAGAAGTTCAGTCAGAAGCAAAAATACCACCCTCATGGAAATATTCTTTCATAACACCAATTCTAAAAGATAATAAACCATCAGACCTTTGTACCTCATACAGACCTATATCATTACTGAATAATGATTACAAAATATTCATGTCACTACTAGCTAACAGAATGAAAATCCCACTTTCAAAGACAATTAATAATGATCAAACTGGATTTTTATATAACAGGCACACACATGATAATATTAAAAGGATACTTACTCTTATAAATTATGTGAATAAAGACGATAGAGAAACACTTGTAATTGGATTAGACACAGAAAAAGCCTTTGATTCCCTCAACTGGGAATATCTATTTAAAACTTTAGCATTATTTGAATTTCCTCCTCCCTTCATCTTATTACTGAAAAACATATATATTAATAACTTAGCCTTCATTAAATTAGGTCCTTTCACCTCAGAATCTATCCATATAACAAAAGGTACTAAACAAGGATGCCCCCTTTCTCCTATTTTATTTGCTTTGGCTATAGAAATACTTGCAGAAATAATATGCAATAATCCAAGAATAAAAGGAATAGAAGAATATGACCAGTACATATCTAAAATAATGCTTTTTGCTGATGATATTTTATTAACCCTATCAAACTCCAGAGTGTCATTAGGAGAGCTAGAAGAAGTAATGGAGACATTTTATAAGATTTCAGGTCTGCACTTTAATAGATCAAAATCAAAATTTCTATTTTAAATAAGAAAAAAGAACTACAAGTTACAGATAAATCCATCATAGGAAAACAAGAACTTATGCTAAATTATTTAAGAATAGTGTTATGCAAAAATATAAAAGAAACAATATTAATAAATTATAAAAAAACATCATTGAAACAATAAAAAATATAGAAAAGTGGAACAAAATTATATTAACTTTTGAAGACAGATTGTAATTAACAAAAATGGTCTTATTGCCAAAAATACTATATGTAGCATTAACAATACAGTTAATTCCTGAAAGATGTGTTCTTAAAGAAATAAGCTCATGTTTAATAAAATTTTTATGGTATCCCAAAAATAATAGAGTTGCTCTAACTCATCACATTAGACCCTGGAAACAAGGAGGATTGAACTTCCCAGAAATAGAAACATATATAAAAGCATCTGTGCTTAAAACTACAATAGACTGGATAAACCCAAATTATTTTGCCACCTGGAAAGAATGAACAATGGCTATACTAACAAATGAATTTAATCTGTTAAAAAAATTTTAATAGTAGACAAATCAAACGAACCCTGGTACATACTATGCATAAGTATACACTATAGTATAACCTTCTAAAACAGCACTGATTAATCATTACATCAATTCCTTTAGGAAACTTATCAATACAAACATAGATCTAAAACTTTGGTTTGATCTTTTAACCCCATGTATCATCACTAAGAACTTTCCCCACAAAATATATAGGGAAACAATAACCCCCTGGGAACAAAATGGATTATCGTGCTGGTTTCAATGTATAAATAAATTAAATGTTTTAGATATATATATATATGATAAAAACTGCTTACAATATTCCAACACAGGACTGGTTAACCTTACAAAGCATTCTAATGTACATTCAAGATTTATGCAGATTAATTAATCATTCCTCATTTAAAGATATTCCAAATCTAATATGTTTTCTGTATGAATTTATATATAATAGTTGTGAAAAGAAAAATTCCATTTCAAATCCATATAAAGAGTTAATAACATATAAGACAAATCCCAAACCATCATACTGGCAGTTCTTAACAAAAGGTCAGTCATTGCAGTTGTTAGAAGAAATTAAAACTATCATCTTACTATCAGTTAATTACACCTCTAACACACAGTACTGAAAAATATTTAACTGGAAATACTTACATAGAGCATTTTTAACATCAGATAGAATTAAAAAGATCAGTACTACTACAAATGTTTTTTGCTGGAGGTGTGAAAAGTCAAATAAAGCAGGCTGGATTCATATTTTTATGAATGTAATAAAATTAAATCATATTGGAATGGAATCAATCATTTTTTACAAGCTTTATTTAAAGGAGTACCGCACCCACAGACTCAAAAAACACGTTTAAAACATCATGGCATGGTGTTTCCTACACTTTAACAGCACTCTGGGATTATTTACAGGATTTTAAATATTTTTATATGTAATTCCAGACTCTGACCACCTACCTAGAGGCTGGCATATTGACGTGGTTTGGATAAATCAGGTTGCCATCCAGTATCCCAGAAATCATTGTTTGGCTCAAAAATGTTACATTATGCAGGCCTCCGTTTGCCTAAAGTTCCTGTCATTTCATAGATGTTGCATGTGTACAAAGTACTGAGTAAAACAGAACAGTGTAAGTAACATTCCCTGCTGCTAGATGACTACTTAAAACAGAAACAGTGCAAATGCCACAGAACACACTCAAAGTGCTGTTTACTGCTGCCTTTTTTTCTAATTTAGTTTAAATAGCACTAATTTGTGAGACAATGAATTCCAGTCCATTTACTTCTCCCCTCCCCCATAACACTTAGCTTCCCTAGCTGTCAAAGTCCTGAGGGTAATTTGACCTGGTAATTCCATTGATTGGCAGATCTCAGCAGGGTGCTTGAGTCATGTAATTTAATCTTTGCTCTAGCATTTCCTTTGTTAGGGGGACATTTTTTGCTGCACTATAGCCATGGACTTACTTGACTGCAATCACATCCAGTAAGGTCTTGCACCAAGGAGCTAAAGAATAAAACATTTATACTATTAACCAGTTTAGATCTTTATTAATTTAAGTGTGAAGGTATCACTTCATGCTTCCACCTTGTTAAAAATTGAGATTTACATGTGCAAAGTGTGTTGGTATGCAGTGTTTGCCTTCATATGTTTTTACTCCACTGGTTGGTTTGCAAAAAAAACTTTTGCAGTGTCCCTGGATTTGTCTTTGTACACACAAACCACATTGCTATATTTTCCTCTTCCTTTTTCTTGTGTCCAGAAGTCACTTATAACAAAGTAAATTTTTTATTGATTTTTTTTTTAAATAAAAGGACATCAAGGTTAACTTACCTTGAATCAGATAATGGATGCCACTACAAAGAATCACTGTTGAAATATTTGTGCATGGACAAAATCCCTTACTAAATCTATTTGCCAGCCTCCAGTTCAATTGGTGCTATGGCTTTAATATACTGGTGTGTTTGCTCATGCCTTCCAAATATCTCCACCATTACATACCACTTTTGCAGTGTAGTAACCACCTGGCATGCCCATACACCTTTAGCCATCAATATGCAGCTACTCCTGTTCATGAGTATGTGAATTCATTTTCAGACTTAAGGTGTGGAAGCTGCACTGAATAATTCTAGGTGCTTGTTCATGTTTCACATGGTGCTTGCTTAGAGCTACTCTCATGTTAAGCCACTATGAATATGTTGCACTGCCACCTCTGATACCAGGGTAATATTTTAATCTTTCTATTCCCGCACTGCACACTAGCAGTATCTGGTGCAAATACAACAGAGAAGTATGCAAGCAATACACCACCTAAGCATCATTTACCGTGCAGAATGTATAAGTATGCATACCAAATTTTTGTGTTTCCAAACATCGGTGTTACTACACTACTACTGAATAAAATGAACAGCACTCAGGCTGGGGGAAGGACAAGGGAGCCATGACATCACAGAATGGGTGGGTCTTATTATTTTAGTTAGAATCAGATGACGGCTGTGGTGATATCCCTTTGGGGGAGGGAACTGATTAAAAAAAAAAAGTACCTGCACTGCCTGGCTTCGATGATGTCAGTAATTGGGCGACTCCAGCAAGCTTTATTCAAATGTGAGAGAATCATTTTGTAAGTGAAACCATCACAGTATGAGAAGGTAGGCTTCTGTTACAGAAGTAAGGGGAATTATAAAAATTGTAAATGCTTTATTGTTGTTGCTTTAAAGAGAACAATTTATATAGGGAGGAAAAGGACCGTGAAGTTGAGGAATGCATTAGAGAAACCTATTGTACTCCTTTAATTAGTGATTCTCTATTGGTGCAGTACTGAGATGAATAGTTCTTGTGAAAAGTCATTTTCACTGGCACTCATCAATGCAGTCCTGCCCTGAAACAACATCAGCAGGGATACAGAAAAGTGTGATACAGTCCTAGTTTTAATTACTCCTCCTAGGGAGAGCATTGCATGATTCAGAAATGTAGCCCTCAGAGCCAATACCATTTCTCTATGGAGTTTTCTGAGTGATTGTCATTTATAGGTAGCCGGAACCATGAAACATTTAAAACTTTTAATTATAAAACTTGTAAAAACAAAAATTAAGAAAATGCAAGTTCAGGTGCACAGCACAGTGCAAATACACTTTCTCCAAATGGCTTCCTCAGCCTAAGAACATTCATTACCAAAAACTAAGATAAAATATGGTAAAAACCAAGTCACGTGATTCACCTGTGAATCTGATTATTCAATTGTTTAAGATGTGATATTAAAGATGTAGTCCCATAAATTCCTGGTGGGATATGAGCCTTAAGCCGGAATATCCATTTCAATTCTTCATATTCTGTTATTTGTCTTATGTCACCCCCTCTCAGTGGTTTTCTAATCAATTTAAGGATCATAAATCTAAAAGTGTGTGTTATGTTCATTTCCATTATGTGTTTAGAGATTGCATTTGTTGGAACATTTCTATTAATTTCAGATAGATATTGGCATAAAAATATCACCGGCCAGGAACCAAACTGTAGATGCACCCACAGGCAAAAATGAAAATCAAATAGCGTAGAAACAGTTTATTGCCGCTTTCGTCAGAAGACTTCATCAGAATATTTTGTTACAAAAGATTCCTTGCCTTAAATAACACTTTAATTATCCAATTTAACAATTAATTAAAAACACTAAAATCTCTTAAAGAGCACTTGCATTATTTAAACATTCTGTAACATGTAACATTTTTAAAAAGTTTTTATTTTCTGTTCTTGAGGTGTGTAAAAGTGATCTAAGGGGGGGAGACTTTAGAAATTTTGTGGAACAGAGGGAAGCTTTGTGGCAGATTCGTTTAAAATCTGATAAACCTCCGGGTTTAAACGGAATGGTCAATATTAAATGTTTTTTAAAAAATGGTAAATTAGGTATTAATAAAGATAATACTGAACTGTTGTTTATATAACATGCAAGTGCTCTTTAAGAGATTTTAGTGTTTTTAATTAATTGTTAAATTGGATAATTAAAGTGTTATTTAAGGCAAGGAATCTTTTGTAACAAAATATTCTGATGAAGTCTTCTGACGAAAGCGGCAATAAACTGTTTCTACGCTATTTGATTTTCATTTTTGCCTGTGGGTGCATCTACAGTTTGGTTCCTGGCCGGTGACATTTTCCTGGTTTTGTATAGTGGTATTTCAGTTTAGATATTGGCATATTTGCTCCTTGAATTTTTGATTTGTTTTACCAATATAATAAGCTGTATACCTAGTGCACTTAGCTAAATAAATTGCGAGAATTACAGTTTCCATATGCATTCAAATAAAATACCTATCCTGTTATTGGATGTAATATGCTTTTGTCAGTATATAAATAGTTTCAAAGCATACAATTGTTGCATTTAAAAGTCCTTATTTTATTACTAGAAAAAAGTTCTATACTAACTGGTTGTTCCTTATAGCCGAGCATATTCTTTAGGTTTTTCTGTCTTTTATGAGCATATCTAGGTTGCTGTTCAATTAAGTTAGTAAGTTCTGGAATTCCTGTTAAAATGAGGCAGTATCTACTATTTCTTTAATTGTTAGAGTATTGTCACTATACGTAATAGTATACCTGAGAATTTTCTTTGTTTGATTAAATCTTGGCATATAAGGGTCTTGAGTTCAAAAATAAGGTTGTGTTTCTGTGTGACGTTTATTTATAATATCAGTTTGAGGATGTTGGTTTTCAGCAATTTTATAGCCTCTTTGTAAAAAATCATGTACTATGTCTTCTAATTGGGTTTTCATCATGTCATCATTTGTATTAAGTCTTGCTACCCTCTTAAACTGATTTTGTAATATGTTTCTAAATATATATGCAGGGTGCATACTTGTCCTATGTAGGTATGTATTAGCTTTCACTGCCTTTTTATATAGAGTTGTTCCTATTTCCCCGTTATATTGTTTAAAGATTGTAATATTAAGGAAATTTATACTTGTTGGTAATACTTCACTTTTAAAATGAAAGAAACTTGTAGTTCTTGTTATTTACGTTTTAAAATTATTAAAACAATCCAATGTGCCATTCCAAATGAGGAACAGGTCATCTACAAAGCATTTATATAATTTAATATTATTAGTATATAGACTATTTTGAAGTATTTATAGGTTCATAGGTTCATAGGTAGGTACTAGGCTATCTGCTTGAGGGCATTTATAAGCCCAGCCAGAGTGTGTCGGCTTTCACCGCCCCATTGATTAATTAACTGATCCTCTGTCAAGCAGAGCCAATAAAGTGATACCAGGGGTGTATTTTCTGTCACCCATTCACTCGTCAAGGTTTCTCTTGAAGAGTGTTAGTGAGGGGCTCTGCCTGATGTAATTTGGAATTTTGTTCCAAAGCATGGGGAGTCTCTGTGACAGGAATCTATCCCTCCAGCATGTTCTATTTATTGTTGTGGTAAGGTTTAGCTCACTAGACCGCATGGCTTGCAGTGACTTGGATTTCTTTAGGTGGAGCATGTCCATCAATTCTGAGTTGGACATGGCTTTGTAAGTCAGGCAGAGATCACCTCTGAGTAAGCGATATGCCACTGAGTACAGCCGGAGTTTTTTCAGTCGGGCTGTATAGGACATATGTTTGAGGCCAGTAATCCTCTTGGTGAGGTACTTTTGTGGTCTTTCCAGCTGTTGGAAGTGTCTTGTGAGGTACATCCCAAATGAAGCATTGTACTCTATGATGGGTCTAATGAGTGATGAGTAGAGGGGCATTATAACCTCTTTATTTCTAGATGCGAACCCTTTAGTAATTAGATGGGCCACATAGAAGGATTTCCTAACTACTTTGGCAATATGATTGTCAAAGGAGAGATTACTATCTACATGGGTCCCAAGATCTCTTATTACCTCTTCTGTATTAAGGGGGCTGCCACCTATGTGGTAATTTGTGGGTGTTTTGTTTTTCCCAAATGGGATGACTATGCATTTTTTGGCATTTAGCTTGAGGCCATGACTTTGACACCAGGTGTCTGTCTCAGTAAGGCCCTTTTGGAGGGTGTCCGTGTCAGCCGGAGAGTCAATTATGGCTCCCAGTTTGCAGTCATCGGCGAACTTGGTTAGCCATAGTCCTCCTGTACTTCTGAGAAGTATATGCCAAACAGTAGGGGTCCCAGGTCCGAGCCTTGCAGGACACCACTTGTGATTGGTTTAGAGTCGGACCTGGAGCCCGCTATTCTTACCGTGTGAGTTCTGTCTGTAAGCCAGTTGGCAACCCATCTCGTGAAGTAGGGGTTTATGTTCAGGATGGTGAGTTTTTCTGTAATACTAAAGTGGGGAATGGTGTTGAAAGCCTTGGCGAGGTCAAAGTAGGCTGTGTGAACCACCTTTCCCTCGTCTATGGCCTTGGTGACTGTCTCGAAGAAGTCAACCAGGTTTAGTAGGCATGATCTGCCCTTAACAAAGCCAAATTGGGTCAGGTCAAGTGTTTGGAGGTTCCCAATGTCTTTGTTAATGAGTTGCATGATGATGTGCTCCATAGCCTTGCAGACTAGGCTAGTCAGGCTTATGGGGCTATAGTTACCAGGGTCAGTTGTGGCCCCACCTTTGTGGAGAGGAATAACCATTGCTGTGTGCCATTCTATGGGCACGTAGCCTGTGGAGAGGCTGAGGTTGAACAGCATGTTTAGGTGGGGGGTTAGTTCGTTCTGTAGTTCATGCAAGACGCAGCCTGGGACACCATCTGGTCCCCTTGATGCTGTGTTTTTGGCTTTTGAAAGGGCTGTTTTCACCTGTGCATTTGTGATTTGTGGGGCACTACACTTTTCCAGTATTGTTGTGGCCCCTTTTGGAGGTGAGAGGGGGGTGAAGTTTGCACTGAATCTATCTGCCAGGATGTTGGCAATATCAGTAGGTTCAGTATATTTTGTGCTATTTTGCACTAGTTCAGTGCATATCTGCAAGTTGCCTCATAGATTCTTAACATAGCTAAAGAAGGCTTTGTGGTTATCTTTTGAATACTTGGCTATTTTTCTTTCAAAGTTAGCCTTGGATGATTTCATGAGGGACCTTAGTTTCTTACCGATACTGATCAGGAATGTCTTTCCTTCTTGGGATTTGCTTTTTTCTGAACTAGATTCCTCCTTCTATTGTATAGCCCATTTATTGCAGGGGTCCAGCAAACTGGTTTCCTTCTCTTAGAGGAGTGAGTCTTGGCTTTGCTAGGGATGGCACGATCCATGCATCCTTGTAGGTGCAATTGTAAATGTTTCTGCATTTTGGGCAGTGTTATCCTTTAGCGTGGGGGCTGTGAAACTTACCACCTCTGTCTTAAGTAAGGTGAAGTTTGCTTTAGAAAAGTTTTTTACTGTGGTTTCCTTAGTTGGGGTGGTGGTGGGATGTGGACATCCAGAGTGATTAGTTTATGGTCTGATCTAACCAGTGACAGGTTGACCTCTGGTGTGGAACACCTGTTGCCCATGTTCGTGATGACCAGGCCCAATATGTTTTCACCTCTGGTAGGGGAGTTTACCAGCTGATCCAGGGCATTTGAGTTGATGAATTTCAGGAAGCGCTGGGCCTGGGAATTTGTACTCGAGTAGTTTTCCCAGTGAATGTTGGGGTAATTGAAATTGCCCAATATCAGGGTGTTCGGTAGGACCTTCATGTTTTCCAGTGTCTCCAGAAAGGTGGAGTGGTGGTCTTGGGTCATGGAGGGTGATCTGTAGCAGGCCACAATTTGCACTGCAGATTTGCCCGATGTTAGTTGCACATGGATGATCTCAGAGGTATCATGTTGCGCCACTAACCTGGAGGTGTAGGTATCCTTGATGAATATGGATACACCCCCTCCTTTTGTGTTTCGGTCCATCTTCTGTGGCCGAAACTTGTGGTATGAGTTGTAGCCTGGTAGTGTTGGGGTGCTCTCTGGAGCCTTGAACTAGGTTTCAGTTACTGCACAGATGTCAACATTCTCCATACTGAAGAGTGCTTTGAGCGCGTGCATTTTGAGATTTAAACTCCTGGCGTTGAGTAGCATAACCCTCAGTTTTTTGTTAATTGTGCTATTTATGGAGGTGGGTTTGACTTTTGAGCCTTGCCTAAAAAAGGCACTATGGGGGCAGCAAGAGCCTTGGCCAGTATTTGAAAGCCTAGGAGTGACAGGTGCAAGCCGTCTCTTGCAAAGCAACGTGGCTTGTCGAGCATGTTGTCCCAGGCTGACAGACACTGGATCCCCTTTGAATGACACCAGAAGCTTAGCCAATTCTTGAAATTGATAATTTTTTCTTTATACTGAGGTATCATTCTTGGTGAGGGCAGGATGCTACTCAGGGTCAAGGTCATGCCAGCCTGGGCTGCATGATCAGAGAGCTCTTCCATGTTTCTTTTCATGTAGTTCAGGGAGGTACGTCTCAGGTCATTCACACCAACATGAACAATGACAGAGTCATATTTGTACTTGTTCTGGAGTGACCTGAGTGCTTGTGTTATGTGGCGGATTCTGACTCCTGACAGGCAGCTAACAGTAACCTTCTGCTTGTCCAGCCTAGTGAGTGGGACATCAGTGTGCCTGACTACAGTCACCTATTACTAGTGTGTTAGGTATGTTATTTCACCTTAAGGGCTGTGATTTGCCGCACACTGATTTTGTGTTTTATTTGTTGTCTGATTTGTGACGGGAGGTGCAGGTTGTTTGGATGTCAGCTTTGGAGGTCTCTTATGCTTTTGCAAGTTTTTATTTAGAGCCTCCGAATATGATTTTTTGTATTTATGTTTATTTTTTCCAGTGCTGGTTTAGTAGGTCTGTGTGTGGCTGGAGGTGTGGTGCAAGTGTTAACCTTCTCCTCCAGAATGTCTGTTCCAGTCTTGGGAGGAGACAGCTTAGCCTCCAGTTTGGCTGTATAATTGCATCTTTCGCATGTGTTAGTGTTTTGTGGTAGGAGGAGAGGGTTGTCTGTGTACATGAGGCAGTTGTAACATTGCCTCAGGATACCCAGATTCACCAGCTGGACTGGAGAGTGCATCTGAAGTTGCCCTTTGATCATACCTGAATAGTAGGGTGAGCTGCTTAGTCACTTGGTTGGTGAGGGGTGAATAAAGAGCCTTGCCCTGCTGGGCAATCAGTGTCAGGGTATATTAGTGCTTGCTATTAGGTCTGAACAAGTTCTGGGCTGTAAGATGCTTTTTGAGTGCTTAGGTTGAGAATTAGACTAGAAAAACTGAAGAGGAGACTTAGTGGAGCCGGGAATAATTTAACCGTAGCTAAACAGCACTGCCCAGTGCGCAAAACCGTGCAAATGCAGTTTTTATAGTAGGGAAATGAAAGAGATAGAAATTAGCCCAAAATGGCCAATAAATTACTAACTTCTGGGCTGGAACCACTCCTCCAGGGACAGATAGGTTGCTCAAAGCTCCCCTCTCTCACAGGTGAACAGAGAAACTTCCTTCTAATTAAGTAAGGTATGGGCAACTCAGAAACTAGTATCACAGCCCTGAATTCAGCACTAGCCTGAAAACTGGACTATATTAGCTTAGATAGGCAGGAAACAAGGAATTTTTTTTTTTTTTTTTTTTTTTAAAAGATAAGGCAAAAACAGTAAAAAATACACTTAAAACAGTTTTAAACAACTACAAACGATCAGAAAAGGCTATTGCACTTTAGTGTGTAGACTACAACAGTTAAACAAATTATTTAAACAAAAAACAACTTTTTAAGAGTGCAGTCAGTCAAATAAGTACAATATGTGAAAAAAACAAGCTTTTAAATCACAATAAACTCTGGAAAATCTGTGATTAGGTGGAAACTAGTTAAGTACTGCAAGAAAGTATAGAAAACTGATACTTAATCACTTCAAAGTCTCTCTTCTAAGCTAGATGGCTTGTATCAGTTTAAGGCTTTCTAGTGCTACTCAATAGGTTAGTTACAGGAAAGATGGGAAACAAGCAGAGATGTGGTCTTTTAAACCAGAAAGTTGAAAGATATGGACAAACTGTCCAAATGGTCAATAAACTACAATTTCTGCGCCAAGAACCTCTCCTCTCATAGTAGACAGGCAACCTAGTGCTTACCACTCCCACTGATAAGCTAGAAGGCTTTCTTCCAACACAGAAAGGCTTGCGGGGCTGAGAAGCTTACCAACAGTCCTGGATAGAGCAACTCTGTATCTGGACTTGGCTAGTTACAGGGAAGGTGGGAAACAAGCGCAAGTGCAGCTTTTAAACCAGAACATTGAAAGAGATGGAAAAAAAATGGCCAAACGGCCAGTAGCTACAATTTCTGGGCCAGGAACCACTCCTCTTGCGGTAAATAGGCTACCTAATGCTTACCACTCCCACTGATAAGCTAGAAGGCTTCCCTCCAACACAGAAAGGCTTGGGGGGGCTCAAAAGCTTGCAAAGAGTCCTGGATACAGCAAATCTGTACCTGGACTAGACTAGTTACAGGAAAGGTGGGGAACAAGTACAAACATAGGCATTTAAGCCAGAAAGTTGAAAGAGATGGAAAACTGCCCGAACGGCCAAATAAACTACAATATCTGGGCCAAAACTCACTCTTCCCATGGAGGATAGGCTACCTAGTGCTTACCACTCCCACTGATAAGCTAGAAGGCTTCTCTCCAACACAGAAAGGATCGGGGGGCTCAGAAGCTTACCAACAATCCTGGATACAGCAACTCTCTAACCGGACTAGGCTAGTTATAGGAAAGGCAGGAAACAGGCACAAGTGCGGCTTTCAATACAGAAAGTTGAAAGAGATGGAAAAAAAACTGCTCAAACAGCCAATAGCTACAATTTCCTGGCTAGGGACCACTCCTCTTGTGGTAGATAGGCTACCTGATGCTTACTACTCCCACTAATAAGCTAGAAGGCTTCCCTCCAACATGGAAAAGCTTGGGGGGCTCAGAAGCTTACAAAGAGTCCTGGATACAGCAAATCTGTACCTGGACTACACTAGTTATAGGAAAGGCAGGGACCAAATGCAAAACGGGCTTTAACCAGAAAGTAGAAAGAGATGGAAAAACTGCCCTATCCACCAATGAACTACAATTTCAGGGCCAAAACCCACTCTTCCCATGGTAGATAGGCTACCTAGTGCTTACCACTCCCACTGATAAGCTAGAAAGCTTCCCTCGAACACAGAAAGGCTTGAGGGGGCTCAGAAGCTTATCAACAGTCCTGGATACAGCAAGTCTGTATCTGGACTTGACTAGTTACAGGAAAGGCAGGAAACAAGCTTAGAAATTTTTTTTTTTGTTAGAGAAAAGTGGCTAAAACAGCAGTAAATACAATTCAAATTGTAGTGCAGGCCAGCACACCCGAGTGTGTCGCAACACTACGGCAAATACAGTTCAAATAAATGCAATTAAATTAACAAATGACTAAAAAACAAGTGCAGAAGGCAGTAAATAAGAAGTCTACTAACAAGCAGTAATAAGTGCAGAGAAAGAGCGAATGAACAGATAACAGCACGCAGAAGAACAACTAAGACAGTTACAGTAAGAGCAGCTGAATAAAATATATATATATATATATATTTTTTTTTTTTTGAGGGCGGGAACAGAGCAGGATTAAGATGCTACAGGGGTTGTCCTTCCCAAATGCTCTCTTTGTACAGAGTATGAGTGCCTGAAATCAGAATATGATCTCACTGCACTCAGTTGAGTGAGCAAGTGAGATGGGCCCAGAAGGAGTATCCAAATACAAATCTACAAGAGAGGCAGGCAGTTTCAAAGCCACCAACATTAACACCGAAACAAGAACAGGGAGGGTGTAACGGGAACTAACTGTAGAGAGACAGCCACAACTTCAGTTGAGTTAATATTCAGTGAAAAACACAAATAAATAAATTAAATACGGTACTATATGCAAAAGAGCAGATAAAAGTGTACTTAAATTCACTTATACGTCCAGCTGATTTCAGGTAGATGTTAGCCGGCCAAAGCTCTGATATTAAGCAGAGATAACTCAAAATGTACCACTTATATAAGGCAAGAATGTCAGTGATGAGCTGAAACTACCCCCCACTGCTATCAATGGCTACACAGAAATTCTAAAAAGTACTCTGTAGAGAGACAGCCACAACTTTAGTTGAGTTAATATTCAGTGAAAAACACAAATAAATAAATTAAATGCAAAAGAGCAGATAAAAGTGTACTTAAATTCACTTATACGTCCAGCTGATTTCAGGTAGATGTTAGCTGGCCAAAGCTCTGATATTAACCTTTATTCTTTTTCCCATTGGTGCATTACAACGTTTGCATATGTGTTTGCAACTGATGTATCCATCGCAACGCTATCCATCGCAATGCCCTTGTTTTGTTTGTATATCTTACATTGAAATAAGAACACAATGTTGTTTAAGACTATCTATTAACTCACATATAATCTCTATTTTTATTTGTGAGTAGTCTGATTGCTCATCTAGATGTTTGACAACTGAAAAAAAATTCTTATTTCATTTGGAATTGGTAAAAAGTGAGTCAACATCAAGTGTTACAAAAAAGAAGTAATCTTTAGAGTCTTTTTGTGCTGACCATTGATATAACTGTTGTAAAAAGTCCACTGTATCTTTCATAACTACTCCAGTTCCAAGTAGTCTTCTTTAGCTGCCGGTCCAGATATACAGAAATAGATTCGGTGGCCCAACCACGAGCCGATACTATGGGCCTCATGGGAGAAGATATAAGGTTCTTGTGTATTTTGGTATTCTGTAAAAAACAGGTATTTTTGGATTTTCAGTCATAAAGAAATTAAACAAATTTGTATCTATGCGCTGTTCATCAAGCATGGTATCAAGGGTTTTCTGTATATGAGACTTAATTTCTTTGAATTCCGTCATGTCAATTTCCATGTAGTCATCAGATTTCAATAATTCAGACATAGCTTGATTATAATACAATGTATCCATAATTAATGCAATGTATCCATAATTACTATTTTATTTTATTTAACATTTGTTGACCGGGAAAGTCCGACTAGGTTCCACAGATCCTGTTTTCAGCGGAGGCCTGGGGAGAAATGCTCCAGAAGCATGTCTTTAGAATGTGGGAGGAAACCGGAGTACCTGGAGGAAACCCACGCGAACGCAGGAGAACATGCAAACTCCACACAGAAGGCACCCCAGCTGAGAATCGAACCAGAGAACCTCTTGCTGTGCGGCGACAACATTAAACGCTGCACCACTGCGCCGCCCTCTTGTCTGCATTACTGCACCTGCACTTGCATATTCTTAATTTGTGTTTTTACGAATTTTATAATTAAAAGTTTTAAATGTTTCATGGTTACGGTTACCTGCTAATTCACTTTGATCTACTACTGCTTAGTTAACCGGATTTATCACTACCAAATCAATACTGTCTTTCTCCTTTTGATTGTCACTTATCTAACCTTAAACTCAGGGAAGGCAGGGACACTTGTTCTAGATCCTCAAATTAGGGCATGCACACCACTTAGGTACAAGGACACTCAGCTGGCTGTCACATTATTCCACTTAAGCTGACAGAGCAGGAGGAAAAACTGGGAATAGCCCCATATTCTGTCTTTAATGTCTGAAGTATGTGATATTCCACAGGAAAGGCATTTTTTTACAGTTTTATACACACAGGTAGTATCAGACAGATATTTTCTCTTGAGATTTGCCTGCCTTTTGGTATGTTTCTGATATGACTGGTTAAATAGTATTTGGCAGAATCACAGGTGGTCGAAAATAACTCATAAAATCTCAACTGATTTAAAACTCACATTACTAAATCACAGTTTGTGGACGTCATATAGTTAAAACTGAAATAACTCTTCTTCTACTTTCGGCTTTTCCCGATTAGGGGTCACCACAGTGGATCACCTGTCTGCTCATGATTGGCAGTGGAGTTTTAAGGTGTCGAGTTGCCAGCCCAGCGCCCAACCTTCCACAGAAGGCACACACATGCGCACACTCATACCTAGAGCAAATTTAGAGTGTCCAATCCACCTACAGCATGTCTTTGGGATGTGGGAGGAAACCGGAGCACACGGAGGAAACCCACGCGACCACAGGGAGGACATACACTCCACACAGAAGGCACCCTAGCCGAGGATCGAACCGGAGAACCTCTTGCTGCAAGGCGGCAATGCTAACCGCTGCACCACCGTGGCCACCCTGAAACTGAAATAACTATAAAATGCTTTTTTGCCCCTGCTCACTCATATATACTAACTCCAACATTACACAACTGTAGAAAAAAGAGAAAAGTAAATCACCTCTAATGTATGAATTAAAACAACACCAGCAGTAATCATCTTTAGGAAACATTAATGGGTTTGTACACAAGCACACGGGTAAACATCTTCATACATTTCTACACATTTCTACCTGCCTATTACAGAAGAGTGTCTAACATTCTGCTAAAGGAGTTTCAACTTGATGTGCATTCATCTAAATGTGATTTGTAACTTAACATCTACCATTTGTATTTCTACCAATTGTTTAACAAGTAGTTAACCCATATATCTAAATCAATATATCTAAATCACACTATCTATCTATCTATCTATCTATCTATCTATCTATCTATCTATCTATCTATCTATCTATCTATCGATCTATCTTAACGTGTGTGTGTGTGTGTGTGTGTGTGTGTGTGTGTGTGTGTGTGTGTGTGTACATATACAGATTCACCAGATTCACTTTATAATCTCAAAATACTAAAATATCGAATTTCAGTATCTCAAGACTATAAAGTCAAATTTCTGAAATATTGACTTCATAATCACGAATCTGGAAATCTCTGATCAGCGGTTATGGTGGTGCCCTACGTGACATGGGATGTACTGTGTGCCTCATGTATGGTGTGCTGTGTGGATTTGGCTGGAGATTAAGGTAAGTTAATATTTTTTAAGGGTTTTGGGTAGGGATTTGCATGTATGTGAGTGTGTTCTGAAGTTTTAGGTGTGGGTTAGGGTAGGCAGGTAAGAGTAGGAGTGTGTAAGTGTTGAAAGTGGTGGTGTTTGTATATATGTGATGTGCGTGTGTGTGTGTATGTGTGTGTGTGTGTGTGTGTGTGTGTGTGTGTGTGTGTGTGTGTGTGTGTGTGTGTGTGTGTGTGTGTGTGTATGTGTGTGTGTGTGTGTGTGTGTGGTGTGTGTGTGTGTGTGGGCGCAAGGGGACTGTAGACTGTGTAGTGGTGAGTTTACTGTCTTTTTCTGTTTGGTGCAAACTCTGAGTTAGTATATATGAGTAGCGGGAGTGCAGGGGGGCTTGCCCCCCTGCTTATTCGTAGGGTAGGTTTATTTGTATTGTTGTGTTTGTGTGTGTTTTGTTTGTTGTAGTGTGGGGAGGATGGTGTATGTGTTGTGTGGTGTATGGTGTGTTTGCATTCGCAATTTTGAATTTCATGGTTTTGTAGTTTCGGTGTTTTGGTTTTCTGGCTTTATAGTCTCGAGATACTGAAATTCGATATTTCAGTATTTTGCGATTATGAAGTGAATCTATATATATAAATATATATATATAATATATATATATATATATATATATATATATATATATATATATATATATACACACACACACACACACACACACACACACACACACACACACGCCCCTTACAAAAGCACTTGATGTTGATTTATCCCACTCTAGGGCAGTCCTTGGAGCATGCCCAGATTGTGTTTACATTCCGTGTTTCAACATTAGTATGCCAATATTCTGAATATCAACCTTGTGCCTATAAATATATATATATATATATATATATATATATATATATATATATATATATATGCACACACATACATCGATATATATATATATATGTACTGTGTGGCTTCTAGGAAAGAAAAAATACTTCCACAGCTTTAAACATTGAAGGATTCCTCATGCCAGTTTGTACTGCAAACATTACTGCTTAATTCAATTTGTCCTTCCTTTGCTAAAACTGAAGTAAAAACTTCTTCCCAAGTTGTTGAACAGGCAAAATTCCCATAATGCAAGACCCCATTTTAATACTTTGAAGATTCTCATTTTTATTCCTTTAGATGGCTTTTGTCATAGGATTACCTGCTAGTGAATATTCATGCAGCTCATTTCATTACATTGCATTAAAAATGCCACTCTCTTACTGGCCACTCTTAATGAAATTAATTAACCTTGGTTAATTAGTGTACTTGTGGAAGAAGTACTGAACCTCTACAAAAAAACATTGTTCTTAATAACAATGTGCGACCAGTCTGGCTACAAGTAGTTCATGGGAGTGCATTCTATATATTTTTTTAAATAACTTGCTACTTACTGATGGAAGGAACATGATTATGTAAATTAAGTTAATTAGGAAACAGACTTTCTCCTGTGATTCTGAAAGGAGAGATACGAAATTGGTAACTATCTGGAATTACAGCTGCTTGAGTTAATTCAAGTGCAGGCAACTAATTTGCATGTGCAAAAACAGTTTTCATGTCATTCAGCTGAACAAAAAGAATCCGTCTTGGTCTGCAAAGTCCTATAGTAATATTGTCTGTATGTGCTTGCGTACATGTGTGTGTGTGTGTGTGTGTGTGTGTGTGTGTGTGTGTGTGTGTGTGTGTGTGGGCGGGAGCATATGTGTGTAAATATGCATCTGTGAGAATGCAATCTATTTCAACTGCCCAGTCTCTGAAACAAGTGACAGAGAACTGAGCGTCAGTGAGTGGTGAGTGAATGAATCTGTTCTTTAAGAGGCTTGGGTTCAAACTGTGTTGTATTTATGAAGAACTATGCTGGAATTCATCTTTCTCTATCATTCCCATGCCCTTACCCACCCCAGCCCAGTCACGAATATAAACAAATCCTCGGCATTCCGTCAGCTTATCCTGTAAAATACATTCAGAGTGACTGTCTAACCATGTAGCTCATTAGTGAGTCTGCCTTTTCAGTTTCAGGAGTGTCCTTGACAGTAACACCCACATCTAGGTAGGATTAGAAGTCCCATTCCGGATATAGTTCCAAGACTGGGGTCATATCATGCAAAATAATTACAAAGGCTACACAGCCAGAGTGCGTATGTTTTGAAGAAGATGTACCCATGTTTTACATTCTTTTCTGATTCTATGCTGGATTTTCAGATGGGGGTAGAATAGATATTTTTTTATAAGAAACATGACATTTTGAGTGTGTCTTCTCTTTGCCAATTTCTGTGGTCACAGAGTAGGTCTGTGTTATTTTTGAAGACTGTCTTTTTGCTGATGTGTACCATGTTTTACCAGAACAAATCTATACACAGTTCACTGCTGATACATAACTGCTTAGAAAGTGGCATGAAATAACAAGAATTTTGAAAAGGCCATATGTAAAATGTAGTAAGTCACTGCAGACAAATGCTTAAAAAAGAAGGACAAATAGAAAGACTGTATTAGTATATTATGGGAAATGCTTTATTGCAATATGTTCTGCCAAATGCAAAAGCATTGTCTTAAACAATTTTTACCTAGCACACATTTTACAGAGAAACTACCAATTAAATACAGAAGTATATAATTCCCTTTCTTGGCTGGTTAGCACTGACTTTATCAAATTATCCCCTTCTTTACACTTTATTCTGTACCCAGGACTGGCATCATAAAATAACTTCAGAGTAATAGACAGTAGAACCTGAGACTGAGGTAAAGGCACTGTACTGCTAACTTTGACCTGCCTCAATAAATAGGGGTAGGCCACAAGGCCCTGCTTAGGTGTGGCATTGACAAAACAGACTGGCAGTGTTTGGTGTAACAGCATATGAACAATGCATAAACCTGAGAGGCCGGTACTAATGCAAGTTTCAGAAGCGGCAATATATAGCTATCACATTATTGCTAAAGTCATCCCACGGAAGGGAATCTTAGAATTCTGACTCTGCCACATTGTGCTGTAATTATATAAATATTACAAGTCTGATGTACTGTGGCTCACACCAACTCACACAGTTTGTACTAATTCTGATATCATGACTCGCTGCTACACCTGCTGCATAATACTAAAGGCATATAAAAATAATCAGAATAATATGTTAGCATCACATAAAGCTATGTTGGAGTTTGCACACATATAACTGATAAATAATGTTGCTATCTGTCAGGTGTAGATTCATAGATATTTAGTAGGCTTGTGGTCAAAATGACCATTGAGTAGCCTAGCTAAAGGAGCCCAAAAGATTTGTATGGATATTATCAACCTAATAAATTAGGCAAAGCTTTAGCAGCCAGACTCTAGGAGAGACATTCTAAATACCCCACTGTTGAAGTTGTAGTTACCCATCCAATTTAAAAATGGCTAAAGTGCTGCATTGTTTGGTATGCAAGGGAAGTTCCATCAGCAGGCTGTCTTTATATTGCAGCTAAGACTGAGATCCTTGGTGTGAATATTTATAGTACTAACACTTTTGGAGAGCAGGATCTTCCATGGCATGGAAGGCTGATCAAAGGTCAGCATGAAGGAGCCTGTATGAGACAGGCTGTAGTGAAAGAGTTTCAGTCAAATGAGGTAACTTAAGAAGCTTACACCTCACATTTTTTAGTTAAAAAATGTTGTGCCCTTTAATGTTCAGTGGGATGTTTGGAAGTGTACATGAAAACATGGCACTGAAATCAATGATAACCCTAAGAAGGGACAAGCAGAAAGGAATTATGACTTAGTTTCTGCTTGAAGATATTCCTTTTAAATTAATTGAACAAAGTAAAATGATTTTCTAATTGCACTTGATAAATCATGTTCAAGGGATAGCATATTATCAAGTAAGGTAGCCAGTTCTTCAGCGATAGTGTTGCTTTTAAGTGTGTCATAAACAAAGACAGCCTTGTTTTCCAAATAAGAATACACTACATGTTTTAGCATTGATTCTGAGCTTGTGGTCAGTACACCAGGCCCTGCTCTGATCCAGCCCTTGTTGGAGCATCCGATAATCATCAGACGGCATTAGCAACAACATCTGGTTGGATGTCATCATCAAATCTGGTCATTCAAAGGCCTTCGTCATTTGCCTGTGGAGGTATAGATGCCAGAGATGAGAGATCCCAGATTCAAGTGCTGTGGGACATACTTTTTTGTGGAATAGTACAATCAGCCTCTACTGTATGCTTTCTATCAGTTAGCCTGTGGGCTATCCATCATGTGATACAGGGATTTATATTTAGTCTGGTAAACTTGTTGATACTAGCACAATGAATTGTGTCAAAGGCCTTTGCCAGGTCCAGGTAAGCAGTGTGGGGAGAATGACCATTGTCCATGGCTTCACTAACATGAACTAGGTTGAGAAGACAAGATCTGAAATTATTACCCCAAACAGAGTAGAGACAATGGATTGAACATTGAAGATCATCTATTTTGTTGTTTATAACTTCACCTATGATGTATTCTGTAGCTTTGCTTATAATACTGGTGAGGCTTATGGATTTGTAGTTTACAGGGTCTGTGCTGTGACCACACTTCTGGTTTGACACCACCTTAGTAGCCTTAGGCTAAGGCTAGATAAGTTCAGAAGGGGCTGAAAAAGCTATGTTTGGCACTTACTAGGAGACAACCAGGGATGTTGTTGGGCATGTAGCGTTTTAAATTTTTGTTTTAGATAGTGCCATAGGATCTGATCTGTGGTCATTTTGAGGGGAAAATATTTAGGGGAGAAGAGGAGGACAGAGGTATGAGTGGGTGGGGCAAAACTTGACATGAACTTGCCAACTAAGACATTAGTGATGGCTTCAGGATCAGAATACTTTACACCATTAGATAGTTTGGAGCAGCACTGGGTATTACTTCTATTACCCAATATAGTTAAAAAGGCTTTAGGATTGTCTGTGGAGAAGCTAGTAACTTTATGTTTGTAGCTACCCTTACTTTTTCGAATAATATGCTTGACTAAGATTTTTGCTAATTTAGTTTATTTTGTGAAAGGAGAAGGAGATTTAAAATTTAAAGCTGGCAGTCTTCCTCTTGTTATACCATTTTAAATTTCCCATTTAAATGTTTGGCTGATAGGATCAAATCAGATTCCTGTTTCCAGCTGTTCAGATGTTAATAGAATTTGAAGGCATATGTTATCAGCATTGGTAACAGAGTCATCATTAGAGGTGAACTTTAGAACGTCTCCTCAAAATCAGTAAACAGTAAGAGGCTGGTCATTGAACAATTCTTGAATTCAGTGGGATTCTTAGGAGGAGTGATACCAATTCTAAGGTTAAAAAACAGCATTGTTTTTTAGGCTTAATTAAAGAGGAAGGGTTTGGTGGAAGGATGGCGGTTGGGAAAACAATTGTAAGGACCATCTTGAGAAAATATGCACATTTCCTGGAGAAAAAGACAATATGGTCTATGAGGTTGTCATTAACACATTTTGGAAACACTGTAAATATGTATTGGTTGTATAAGGTTGTCAGTTAATAGCTGGGTAGCTGAAGCCGCATAAGAGCAGGTTTAAATTTAGACTGTTGCACGGCTTGTCAGTCCTCTGTTAAGCTCTGCATCACACAGCACCCCACAGAAGAATGCAAAAAGTTGTCTCATAGCTGTTGAATTATGTATTTGTTTTTATTTGGCATCCTTTTCATCCCTGGAATCAGGTAAATTCTGCATTAGCCATCATCTTCCTCTGTTATGCTGTGGCTGGCACTACAAAGTTCACCAAGGCAAGCTGTTTTTGTGCTTGTTACACCTTCATGGAGTAAATGACACTCAAGTCTTTTATCCTTAATATAGTTGTTGCTCTTTTCTCCAGCACTGCTTGCTCTAGCCTATCCCTCCATGACACCACTACTTTATATTTCTTCATTCTCAAGTAATGTTGTAAGAATGCTTCTATCACATTGAATGCATTGCCATTCTGAAGTACTTCTCAACAAATGTTGGACTTCTCAGTTTTGATTGTGCTGCTTGTTTGTTAGTGGTTGCTTCTTGTGGTGGTTCTTGTTACTCTTGTTGTCCCACTGTAGTTACTATTGCAGTGAATGCATTGTCATCTCCTGCTTTCATACGCTTGTATTCCCTGCATTTGCTCATGCTGCTCCATTGCTTGTGAATATTCCTTGTAGAGGTTCTTGTTACTACTCGTTACTACTGGTCTCTTTTTGTGGTTACTATTGTACTGAATACACTGTAGTATTAAAGTATAAGACTTTTGTACTACTCATGCATTGCCTGTGTCTGCTCTTGCATTGCTTGCATCCTCTTATGTATTGCTTCTGTCCACTCATGCATTGCTTGTGTTTGCTCATGCATTGCTTCAGTCCACTCATGCATTGCTCGTGTCTGCTCATGCATTGCTTGCATCCACTCACGCATTGCTTGTGTCTGCTCATGCATTGCTTGTGTCTGCTCATGCATTGCTTCTGTCTTCTCATGCCTTGCTTGTGTCCTCTTGTGCATTGCTTGTATCTGTTCATGCATTGCTTCCGTCCGCTCATGCATTGCTTGTGTCCGCTCATGTATTGCTTGTGTCCACTCATGCATTGCTTGTGTTTGCTTATGCATTGCTTGTGTTCTCTCATGCATTGCTTGTGTCTGCTCATGCATCTTGCACATTTTTCAAATTTCCTGTAGTGGTTCTGGTTCTAGTGGTTATATAGTTAATATTGCTCATCTAAGTTACTCTTCTATGAATTACTACTGCGCTCAGCTGTAAGTGTGACAGTTTTATCAGAGCTGTACATAACAACTCATCTGGTGTCCCATGCATTTCCTAAACTATCACCCCCTCAATCCAAAAATAAGGAACAAAAAAAGTCTTCCAAACTACAAACCTGTAATAATGAGCTTCTACTTTCTATTAACTCCTTGCTACAGTTGCTGATATCTACAGACATTCATTTAAGCAGCTGTGATATCACCCATGGCTGCTTAAAGGAGTACCGCACCCACAGACTAAAAAAACACATTTAAAACATCATGGTATGGTGTTTCCTACACTTTAACAGCACTCTGGGATTATTTACAGGATTTTAAATATTTTTATATGTAATTCCAGACACTGACCACCTGGAGGCTGGCATATTGACGTGGTTTGGATAAATCAGGTTGCCATCCAGTATCCCAGAAATCATTGTTTGTCTCAAAAATGTTACATCATGCAGGCCTTCGTTTGCCTAAAGTTCCTGTCATTTCATAGATGTTGCATGTGTACAAAGTACTGAGTAAAACAGAACAGTGTAAGTAACATTCCCTGCTGCTAGATGACTACTTAAAACAGAAACAGTGCAAATGCCACAGAACACACTCAAAGTGCTTACTGCTGCCTTTTTTTCTAATTTAGTTTAAATAGCACTAATTTGTGAGACAATGAATTCCAGTCCATTTACTTCTCCCCTCCTCCATAACACTTAGCTTCCCTAGCTGTCAAAGTCCTGAGGGTAATTTGACCTGGTAATTCCATTGATAGGCAAATCTCAGCAGGGTGCTTGAGTCATGTAATTTAATATTTGCTCTAGCATTTCCTTTGTTAGGGGGACATTTTTTGCTGCACTATAGCCATGGACTTACTTGACTGCAATCACATCCAGTAAGGTCTTGCACCAAGGAGCTAAAGAATAAAACATTTATACTATTAACCAGTTTAGATCTTTATTAATTTAAGTGTTAAGGTATCACTTCATGCTTCCACCTTGTTAAAAATTGAGATTTACATGTGCAAAGTGTGTTGGTATGCAGTGTTTGCCTTCATATGTTTTTACTCCACTGGTTGGTTTGCAAAAAAAACTTTTGCAGTGCCCCTGGATTTGTCTTTGTACACACAAACCACATTGCTATATTTTCCTCTTCCTTTTTCTTGTGTCCAGAAGTCACTTATAACAAAGTCAATTTTTTATTGATTTTTTTTTTAAATAAAAGGACATCAAGGTTAACTTACCTTGAATCAGATAATGGATGCCACTACAAAGAATCTCTGTTGAAATATTTGTGCATGGACAAAATCCCTTACTAAATCTATTTGCCAGCCTCCAGTTCAATTGGTGCTATGGCTTTAATATACTGGTGTGTTTGCTCATGCCTTCCAAATATCTCCACCATTACATATCACTTTTGCAGTGTAGTAACCACCTGGCATGCCCATACACCTTTAGCCATCAATATGCAGCTACTCCTGTTCATGAGTATGTGAATTCATTTTCAGACTTAAGGTGTGGAAGCTGCACTGAATAATTCTAGGTGCTTGTTCATGTTTCACATGGTGCTTGCTTAGAGCTACTCTCATGTTAAGCCACTATGAATATGTTGCACTGCCACCTCTGATACCAGGGTAATGTTTTAATCTTTCTATTCCCGCACTGCACACTAGTAGTATCTGGTGCAAATACAACAGAGAAGTATGCAAGCGATACACAACCTAAGCATCATTTGCCGTGCAGAATGTACAAGTATGCATACCAAATTTCTGTGTTTCCAAACATCGGTGTTACTACACTACTACTGAATAAAATGAACAGCACTCAGGCTGGGGGAAGGACAAGGGAGCCATGACATCACAGAATGGGTGGGTCTTATTATTTTAGTTAGAATCAGATGACGGCTGTGGTGATGTTACTTTGAGGGAGGGAACTGATTAAAAAAAAAGTACCTGCACTGCCTGGCCTCGATGATGTCAGTAATTGGGCGACTCCAGCAAGCTTTATTCAAATGTGAGAGAATCATCTTGTAAGTGGAACCATCACAGTATGAGAAGGTAGGCTTCTGTTACAGAAGTAAGGGGAATTATAAAAATTGTAAATGCTTTATTGTTGTTGCTTTAAAGAGGACAATTTAAATAGGGAGGAAAAGGGACGTGAAGTTGAGGAATACATTAGAGAAACCTGTTGTACTCCTTTAAATGAATGCCAGTCCTACACTCACATCTAATCAGCCACCCTTCTGAAGTGCTGATCATGCTCCAAGGCAACTGCCCCTCCCCCCAACCACATTACTGAATTTTATTGCACTGGTTTCTCTTATAGTAAGAAACAATTCACTGCTTACTTGAGGGTCAGATCACTCATGTTTACTATGTTGTATCCTCATTGCCCATATTTGCTAGAAGGGTTGCCAAGAGTGGTTATTGTGTTGTACTGAGTGTAAGCATGAGTGTGTTTTGCAGTGTAAATACTCTTGACACTTACCCTAACTAACCTACTCTTACATGTACCTTTATTTCTCCTGCTTGTCCTCAGCTCTTGTCTCTGCACACCACACCCTAATCCCATATATGCCATCTGCTCAAAGGCTACCTTACACACCCCGTATAGATAATACTTTCCCATCCACTCTCCACTGCCACCAAGGAACTACAGTCTAAACTATTTTCTGCCATGGCCACTCTTCTAGCACTTGGAATACTGAGGCTGCAAAATAGCTTCCTCTTGTCTACGGACAGACACTTACTTTTACATAACAAAGACAGGTTGGCATAATGGTTATGGTCTTTGTTTTCCATGCACAAAGTACAAGGTTCAGTTCTAACCTCTGACCAATGTGTATTTGGAGTTTGCATGTTCTCAGTGTGTCTCTGTGGGGCTCCTTCCACCTCTGAAAAACATGCTGAGTGCTTCCATCACCCAAGAATGGAGCTGTGGGCAGCACCAAAGGCTCCAGATGGTGTCCTATAGGGGAAGGAGTTGTATAAACCAACTGCTCTGGACATCTACTGTCGTGAGCTGTATCCTCAAGATAGGAAAACATGGATCACAGACTGCGAGCTTTGGTTGGGTTAGCCACTTGACAGTGCAAAAATGTGATTTTAGGTGATCCACTCTTGTTAACTAATGTTACTAAATGGGCACAGGTATTTGCCAGTAATAAGTGGGTTGAGGATCTAGCCTACTCCAACATACCCCAAGGACTCATGCTAATGGTGGGAGATGCATATATGACCCTATTGGCCAGCATGTGCCCACCATAAAGCCGGGCAGTCCTGGATCAATAAGCAACCAGCTGTCCAGTGTTCAGCTGACCAGCTTGGCTTACCTGGGATAGCTCTAATGAGAAAAAGCTGGACATAAAACCAATCAACCTGCCAAACATGAACTAAGAATTCAGTGTAGGTACACTAATAGCACAAGGCTTGGAAGTGAATGACATGATGATAAGGAGGTGGCTGGATATCTTATACATCCAGGAGACAAGATGGAAGGGCAGTGCAGCAAAAGCAACCTGGCTTGAGTTTCAGAGTCTACTGCTCAGGAGGGGACTGCCTAGAAATGGTGTGAAAATCATGCTAAGGGAGACTTCAGAAGGCAGTGAGTTATGTCATCAGAATTAGTGACAGAGTCTTGACAATCAGACTCCAGAGTAATGACAGGGCAATATTCATAATCTGAACCTAAGTGCTAGTGAGTTAAAGAGTGCATTCAGATAGCAGTTGCAAGACCTTCTAGATAAAGAGGAACAACATGAGTTGGTGTTGATAATGGGTGACTTGAATGTACATATTGGGACAGACAGAACAGGATATGAGGACGGCCTGGGTCCACATAGGTGGGGCATCAGAAATAAAGGAGAGGGCCATTCTAGACTTCTGCCTGGCAAATGGCTTGATAGTAGCCAACACATGATTCAGCATGAGAGACAGTCACATGATCACATATAGAGGTGGCCAACATGCAAATTGGGTAGACTTCCTCTTAGTAAGGAAAGGGCACTGGAGTAGAATCAGTGATTGCAAAGTCATCCCCAGTGAAAAAGTAGGCCCATAGCATAAACTACTGGTTTCCACAATCAGCTGCAGACAATAGTTAGAGAAGGCTCTAAGGTCAATAGAGACCAGGCTGAAGACCTGGAAGTTGACTGGGGAGAAAGCACAACAATTCAAGGAATTATTCAAGGCACTAGCACCTTGAGAAGAAGAATGGCAACACCTCAAAACAGCTTGTGTGAGGACTGCAAAACATATAGGCAATCGAGCCAGGTATGGAAATAAGGTATATAGGAAACGTTGGTGGTGGAATGCAGAAGTCCAGGAAGTCATCAAAAGAAAGAAAGAGTCCAGCATAAAGTGGGAGATAGAAAAGACAGACCAGGTTAGGAAGAAATACTGGTTGAATAACAAAAAGGCTAAGAAAGGAGTGGCAATAGCAAAGAACAAGGCATCAAAGACACTCTATCAGCTTCTGGAAAGTGAGTCAGTAAGGGGCACAAAGAAACTATATCAGGTTGCAAGGCAAAGACAAAATAATAAAGAAGTTAGTCATGCATCCTTCATAAGAGATGCTAAGAACAACCTGCTCACCAGTCCACAGGACATCAAAGATAGATGGAAGGAGTACTTCCAGCAGCTACTGAATGAAGAGAACCTCACAGAAGCTGTACTGCCCCAGACACAGTCTACGATGAGAGAAGAGGAGGATCCCACCAGAGAAGAAGTAACTACAGCATTAAAGAAAATGGAAGTCAGGCAAAGCAGCAGGCTCAGATGAGGTCACAGCAGATAGGGGGTGATAGGTGAGACAGGGGAGAAAATAGCAATGTGGAGAGAAAGGCTTATCCTAAATGACTGGAGAACAGGCATACTAGTGCCAGTGTATGCAGATGCCCTAAGTCACACGCATATACCAAAGTTGTTCTAGCCCATGGATGTTGATAACTGAGAAATTTGGGCATGAATGGCCAGGCTGAGAAAGGCTCTAGGGGTGTTAGCCTAGTAACCTTCTATTATCCTGTGATAAGCTTACTAGTGACAATCTTCAAAAAACAAGGGGGCATTCACAACTGTGGGCATTACAGGGGTGTCAAACTCCTATCACATTGCATTAAAGTTCTGGAGAGGGCGATTCATAAACGAATATGCAGAGTAGTAGAAAGGAAGACAGGAGATGAGCAGTTTGGATTCAGATTAGGATGCAGCATAGCTGACTCAATGTTTGCATTGAGACAGATGATTGAGAAGAAGCTACAGATGAGGAAATAGTCCAGCTGAGTGTTCCTAGACATGGAGAAAGCATATGACAATGTCTCAAGAAAGCTGGTTTGGGCAGTCATGCAGTGGTTCAAAGTCCCAGAAACTTTGATAGAATTAGTGCAATCTATGCACAAGAATCCAGTGATTCAAGTACAAGCAATGTTCAGTCTCACAGAAGGGTTCCCAGTGGGAGTGGGTGTGCACCAGCATTCACCTCTGGGCCCACTGCTGTTCATACTGATAATGGGCTACATTAACAATCCGGTTGAAGGGACACATCAACAGAGTTGTTATATGTAAACGATGCAGCATTACAGGCACACTGAGCAAGAACTTCAACAAAGCATAGGGAATGAAATGCAAAACTGAAGGCACATGCAATGAAACTGAGTACAGATAAGACAGTTGTAATGGCAGTAAATGGGAGAAATCTGAGTAAACTGAGACTTGACATAGAAGGGAAAATAGTGAAGTAGGTTAAGAATGCCAAAGAAGCTGAAAAGTAAGGCATACAAAACTGTAGTATGACCAGTACTACTGTAAAGTAAACAAACCTAGGCAGTAAAGCCAGAGCAGTTGAGGAGGGTTTATATCATAAAGTCAAACACTGAGAACTTCGAATACCAAAATATCGAGCTGAATACACCGAAGTTTAAGAAGTACGAAAACGCAAAACTGCGAAGATTGGAACTCCGAATGGTCATAGTTGGCCCTTCTCTACTCTGATGTTTGTCTCCACTGTGGTGCGATCTCGGAGTTGGCATATTTAAGTAGGGTGTGTGTGGGGGGCACAGTAGTAATACTGTGAAGTGTTTGTGTGTTGTTATGTTGTTGTACGGGTGTGAAGCTGGCCGACCGTTGCTGTTCGGAGTTCTGATATTCAAAGTTTTGGGTTTTCGTACTTCTTACACTTTGGAGCTTTCACTTTGGGATATTGGTACTCAAAGTTCTCAGCATTCGATTATATGATATAGACCCACTGAGGAAGATAGAAGTGATGAAGATCAAGTGTCTGAAATGGGTGGTAGGAGGCACACTGTGGGGCAGGTGAAGAAATAAGAGTAGAAGTAAAAGTAGCTCAAATTGCAGAAAAAGTCAAAGAGAACCAGTTACAGTGGTTCGGGCCCATGTGCAGAAAAGCTGGAAATAATCTGGTAAAGAAGATTTGGGACAGAAAGGAGGAAGGCAGGAGGAAACAAGGGCATCCAGCAAAAAAGGTGGATGGATTGTGTGAGAGAAGATCTGTGACCATCAGACATGAGTGTCACAGAAGGTAAGTCAGTGGTATTGAACTGAGAGAGATGGTGATAGTTAGCGCTACATTCTAATCCTGTGTAGAAAATCAGAAAAAGGGAGGCTAATGATGATGATGACTTACTTTTACCTAATACTGACACCATTTGTGAAAGGTTGGAGGCAAATCTCACACTACCTACACAGCAATAAATGAACATACATTGAGGTGTTAATGAAATCTCTGCCTAAGTCTCCTAGGCACCAAGGTAATATGCTTCCACTATTTACACACACTGCCAACAGCTGGGCTATAGCTGCATCTTCTGCACATACCTCCAAAACGAGTACCTGCGGCAGCATGGATCCAGCTATTAGTTCTCAGAGCCTGCAGCCCACAGAGTAATGTCCCAGTTATTGATGACTTAATTGTCTGGGACACTCAGAGCCTGCAGCCCACAGAGTAATGTCCCAGTTATTGATGACTTTATTGTCAGGGACACAGACTGTCCTTTCAGCAGACTGGACAAGGGTAGGGTGCCAGTGCTGCTTTGGTCCCAGGATTCATGGTGTGGCAAAGGCCCTTCAATTTTTCAGTTCTCTCAGATATAACTATGGCCTTGTGTAGATGTAAATGACCCCAGATATTCTACTTTATGGAAGATGCACAGAGATGTGACTGAGTTCTCTGTACTTGTCTCAGAGTCTGGAAAGAAACTTGACTTGAACAGTATCCTGCCATCACCAAAAACTATGCCACAGATTAAAGATAATATAATTGATTTTAAGAACTGCCTTGTTAACTGGTCTCACTCCAGGGAATCCAGTATATGTTGGCAGGCAAGCTGGTAGCTGATAGACCAATCTGCTTCACCAGTGATAGCCTACATCTCACTCTTCAGGGCTTTCCCATATTGGCTACATTTGCTGCCCCCTTAATGTCTTTTTAGGCCAGTCCAACACCTGATCATACCAACACAGCAAATTCAAATTTGGGATACTTGAGGTGACACTGCATAGTATCAGGTGTTTTACCACAAAATTGCCTAAGCTTGAGGCCTCCCTGTCACTCAAACATATCCATATCTGTGTACTTACAGAAACAATATTTCAGTGTTTGGATAGTACTCCCTCTATATCCAGGCAGTTCAGAGTCTGTCACTCATTTAGCCCCTAAGGGAGCTATGGGGGCATTTCCACATTTACCCACGATCCTCTCTTCACATGCCAAATCCCACATGACATCAGTATATAATTTATTGAGGTCATGGTCACTTTAAACAAAAGCACACATCATGTTAATTATGAACTATGAGTATGCATCCATGTCTCCTGCTGACAATGAAATACACCTAAAGTCAATTGTAAAATATTTGTACACAATGCACTTGTAGCATCCAATAAAATGAGAGCTAGACAGTCACAGAAGGACTCTAATGGAAGTTGCCTAATTCAAACTTTTGACCAGAATGAATGTTCTTATGCCCTCTCTTGCAATGAACACATAAGAATTACTCCTAGCAGGTAAAGGCAGATACTTGGCACTCACATCCCGAGAAAAGTGTAGAGCTAGATAGATAATGCAGGGCTTGTTTAAGTGTCTCACTCATTTCTCCTTGTCTGCTTTTCAGATAAAGTTAATCCCTTTGCAGGCAAATAATGCAATTCACATTTTCTGACTGGCCCCAACCCATGAACTTAACAAATAAATAAATAAATAAATTACTCCAAGAAGTAACATATTTGAATTAATATACATTTAAATTAAAACACCACCGTAAAACAAGAAGAAAATGGTATATGGATATAAAATAAAAACCCAGAAATCAAAAAGAGTCACAGAACTCTTTTTTTCTGACAGTAAAGAATCTAAGGTCTCTATCAGGAAATCCAATTTTGCTGACTTATCATCAGTTTTTTGAGTCACTTTAAGCTCCTGTGTATCCTGGAAGCATATCTCTTCTCGTGTTATATTCTGTTTCACTGCATTTCTAAGTTTCATTTGAGTTCTGTTGTCAGAACAGTCTTTTTCCATGTTTCAACAGGCAAATTGTTAGGTGAAAAATTTTACCACTTATGATAAATTACCAGCTAAATAATCTAGTCAACCCACTCAGTAGAAGTACAGAAAGCTGCAGAAATCTGAGCCTTACTTTTATTTAATAGCAAACTAATGGATTTGTCTTCCATCTCCACTTGTTGCCTAACATAGTAAAATATTACATGCATGTTTTACTTACAGAATATTATGAGCATAAACAAGGAGCAGTTTCAGGATTATATAATACTCATTTAATAGAAAAGGTATGCAGATATTACTCCTCTCCCTCAGCTCAGTATTTCAATGTGGTTTAGTCTTTGATTGTTATGTGGGGTGATAGTTTCATCAAATGTACTGATTATTTCTAATAATAAGAATCTTATAAAATGACTTTCAATGGGAGTAGCATGTTTATATATTTTCTTAAAATGTTTACTCCAGGTACATGCATTGTATTTCCTCATAGATCACATACTCATTGCTACGTGCTCAAAAGGATAAGTACCCAATATTCCGACAGCTCAGTCCTACTACAATTACATATATGCCGGCTCAGAACCCTAACTCTCTCTAATCCTAAATCCCACCTGCACTCTAACCCTAATCTCAATCTAATTCTCTAACCCTAACCGTAAAACTCAAAGTTGGCACTAACCCTAATCACATACTCTACTCCCTAACCTAAAATTCTCTGTCAAACACTACACCTAATCCCTAACCTTGTTCCTTAAAACTTCCAGTTGCCATCTAACCATAATCACATACCCTGACCCTAATCCTAAACCTAAAGCTCACAGCCATTCTCTAACCCTAAACGCCTGTAGATTTGTACTTCTAGAGAAGTCACAGTATACTCCAAATATGTGACCAGAAGGCAGCTATCACATACCATATCTTCTTTACACAAGTGGAAGGATATTGTTGCTTTTTTTAGCCTACCAATTATTAAAAATTTAAAAAGTGATTAGTACCAAGAATGCTACTGAGTAGATGAAAATTCAATTTTTGGAATTTTCCTTGTGCTGGATCTGTCCTTGCCTCTACTGGCAGTTTAGTTCATATTTCTAAATCAACAAACAGATGTGATGATGAAACCTATCCTAACTATATATTTAAATAAGAGAACAAGATACCACTTCCTTTAAGTTGCATTTCATACACATATGTTTTCAAACTAGTAATGCTGTACTCTTTTGACTCCAAAAAGAATGGAATAATTTAATTGCAGTTGAAGTACAGCTCTTTCAGTATTGGTATATACAAAAAAATTCTAGTCAGTAACTTTGGCATATGAGGCAGCAGTCCAAGTACATTCAGCAAACTGAACTGTGAACAATAAAACCACATACTCAAAACCAGAGTGAAACTGTATTGCATTACAAAGTGTCATTATTCATTTATTTACACAATGTGCTCTCAGTAAAACATTAACCAGTGAAACTGTTTATTCAAATGGCAAACACCAACACTGTTTGTTACATACCCTGAGGTTGCACAACAGCATACTAGTTTAGTTGGCTACTAGGCCCTGTGTTGTGGTGTGTGGATTTGTCCCTACACAGACATAGTGCTAGTCATAGCCAATGTGACTGAATGGTTTACTCACTGAAGAGTGATTTGCTGACACAACTCATATTCATTTTTTTCTTTAATTGCCACATATGCAGATCTTTTCATTAAAATTTTAAGAAAACTTTCATAATTACTGCTAAATTATTTTACACAGCTAAGTTATTTCTCATCCCCACGTATTTCTTGCAAACAAAATGTCAGCCTTCACTTTCTAAATGTAATAATAATTGATTATTGTAATAACATTTGCAGCAAAAAGTTCATAGTGAACTGATGTCATATCCTGATGAAAACTATGACTCCACCTACCTTTAAACTATCAAGATCATTGCAACACTTATATATATATATATGCTCTTCTGAGATTTCAAACATTGCAGTTCGGTTAAATTAAATTTGGCGTTTTTAACATTTGAAATGCTGATAAGAACACTATATATATATATATATATATATATATATATATATATATATATATATATATATTTTTTTTTTTTTTTCCTTGAGTACATTTCCTTTAGATTCTCTGCAGGGATACCATCTGATACATACCTAAATAACATACAATGCTTTTAACAGCATTTCTATCTCAGAAACATATTCTAAATACAACTTGTTGTTATTAAAATATACTAATTTCAATACACACACACACACACACACACACACACATATATATATATATATATATATATATATATATATATAGACAGATATAGATATCTATATGTATGTCTGAAGCTCGAGTTTTCAGAAAATGGAAATTCATATTGTGGAGATGATATGATAGAGTTTCCAGAAAGTCTAACTTTGGAAAACAACAAAACTCTACCTTTCTTTCTATGTTTTTGTAGGGGGCAAGCCTCCCTGCACCCCCACCCCACTGCATACTACATATACCAACTCCAAGATTGCGCTACAGTGGGGTAAAGGGTAAATTCCCTGATCCTCACTGTACCATGATTTCCATTCAAAAATCTTTGAGTGTTCGGAAAAATTATCATATGGTCTTGACCATATCAATTTCGAATATCTGAAACTTGAGCTTCTGATAGGGGCCCGTGGCTGAAGCTTTTTCTGTCATATTCATTTCCTACTATCTGCAAACTGTTTTCTTTTAGTCAAATTATTTTAATAAACATTTTTACGTTACTGAACATTAATACCTTGATGTGATAAATTCCGATTCTTCTTAGAGATATCAGCAACAGTTTTTTTGACAGATAGCAATAAAAATGTCATCATTGAACACATGCTGTTCCTTTCCATGTTACCTGTTGTACGAGTGGCATACACCTCAAATTCTTTGGCTTAATGCAACACATTTAATGCTTTCAAATTCCTTATAACTTGTTTGGAGTTTGTTTAGTCTTAATAAGTAGTGCCTCAGCTCTCTAGAAGTGTTAGTAATTATATATTATCTTTTCATGATCTCAGCTACAGATCTGTATTTAACAAAGTCCTTTATTAAATTAAGGACTTTAATTTAATTTACAGCTCATTTAGATGAAACTGTGTTCCAGTATTTTTTTCCCTTTTTTGCACATTCAGGTCTGCCAGGCTTGTTGATATTTTTAGAGATAGTCTGGTATGAGATTTTGAGGGGCTTTGGCTTCTTCACATAGAAACTTGATTTCAAGTTTCAGTTTCAAGGGATCACTTTTCTAAATTAATAACATTAACCATCTATGACTAGTTCTTCCGAGCTAATCATAACTGTTTAGAAGGCAATATCAATAGACCACTGCAGACCAGACTCACTGATATTAGTTTCTAATTTACTGCTTACTGTATTAGAACTGATTAGCTGCTGAGTTAAGGGTGCTTTTGTTTCCATCCTAAGTACAGCTGTCCTTTGGTTCACCCTAGGAGTTTTATGAGTATTTAAAAAAATGTACATTAATTAACTGTAGTTGCCTTTTTAAGGTTTGGTGAGACTCATATGCCCTTCTTTCTTCCTTTAGAACTGCAGCTAGTTAAGCAGTTCCTACTTATAATTTTTACCAGCTATTTTGTGTGACTTAATAACCAAGAAAGAATAAAAAAGAAAAACCTTTTGAAATATTTGCCAAAGCTGGCCACCTTGCTTACTTACAATTTGTCCAATTATTCCGATGCAAAAGATTTTATAAACAGAACTGTGCCTGAATTGTAGATAAGAACTGACCTTTAGAAGATACACATAATTTGGCAGTTGGAGTGACTGTCAAAGACACTGACCCTTTGCTATGTTGCAGTTCATTTATAGGAGGATGGAAAATAATATTGCAGTATCAAAGACACTTTTAGAAACAGCTTCACAAAAATAACTGTTTTGTCATCTAACAGCAACAGTCTTTCATAATAGCCACAAAATCCCAGGTCTAGTTGTTTGTGCAATATGCTGAAGAAATAAAGGTTCAGCTGTGAAAGGCCTGGGGCTGTGTAGCTCAGCAATCTGCAGAAAAAATCAGGTCACATACGCCAGGGTAGTACTAAGTCTCTCTCCAAACTCATAATTTAAGCATTTGGGGCCAAAAACACACTCCATCTCTGTTCTAACTGCACCAAATTTGTTTCTTTATCTGTGTCTGGTGCTGTCTATGGTTGAGGCATGATGTTATTGTCACTAAGACAGTCCTGAACATCATGAGTGACTGGGTATTCAGAGGAGAAAGGCTTAGTACTCAGAGTCCGATAATGTGTCATTCCAACATCGACATTTCCTACTGAGTCTGTAGCTTTTCATTGTAGTGTAACAGAGTGAAACTAATTGTGAGGGGGAAAAGCATGACTTTGGAACCACTAACTCATTTCTTAACTAATAACTCTTTAAATGACAGTGCAGGAGAACTGAATGGGGAACTTCATTTCCATAATCCCATATAAGACAAAACCACTGTCCATTATTTGTGTTTTGTTTCACTCACAGACAGAGGCACTAACCTGAGCTTGTTAAGCAAATATGAAACTAGATGGGATTCTTCTGTTTCTAGCTCCAATCTTCAGGTAATGAAAGGCAAACATCCTTCTTTTTGATGGACATTTTTTGTGATTGCCACTGGTCTGGTAAATCTTGCAGATGCATTGACTAAGATAGCATTCCACTGTTATATCTGGTATGCCTGTAAAATTAATGAATGTCCACATCAAAGCAAATAAGCTATCGTACTTACAAGCCAGGTATAGACACTATAAATTCTTCCAATAAAGAAATGTATACTAACATTTGATGAAATTCATCCATAACCTCATTCAAATAGTAGTTAAAAGACAGCAGTTGTAAAGTTGAATCTAACTTTCTCCTCCTTTTAGACGTTCATGCATTTGACAAACCTATTATGTGGTTCTTCCCTTCAACTACCAAGCTGTAGTACAGTCTGAGTGTCATCCCTGTGACTGTAAGAAATTTCACCAGGGTATTCACATTTTTCCACATCCCAAAGGCATACAGATAAATTAGTGAGCCTCTAAACTTTCTGCAAGTGTGTGTGTGTGTGTGTGTGTGTGTGTGTGTGTGTGTGTGTGTGTGTGTGTGTGTGTGTGTGTGTGTGTGTGTGTGTGTGTGTGTGCGTGTGCATGTGTGCGTGCGTGTGTGTGTGTATGTGTGTGTATTTGTGGGTGGGTGCGTATGTGCGTGGGTGTGTGTGTGTGTGCGTGTGTGTGTGCGTGCGTGCGTGTGAGTGTGCGTGTGTGCATGTGTGTGTGTGTGTGTGTGTTTGTGCATGCATATGTACGTGCATGTGTTTGTGCATGCATGTGTGTGTGTATGTGTGTGTGTGTGCGTGCATGTGTGAGTGAGAGCGTGTGTGTGTGTGTGTGTGTGTGTGTGTGTGTGTGTGTGTGTGTGCATGCGTGCGCGCGTGTGTGTTTGTGTTTGTGCATGCGTGTGCATGAGTGTGTGTGTGTGTGCGCGCGTGCATGTGTGAGTGTGTGTGTGTACGTGTGTGTTTGTGCATGCATGTGTGTGTGTGTGTGTGTGTGTGTTTATGTTTGTGCATGCGTGTGTATGAGTGTGTGTGTGTGTGTGTGTGTGTGTGTGTGTGTGTGTGTGTGTGTGTGTGTGTGAGAGTGCATGTGTCTGTGGGCTGAGTGTTGGTGGAAGAATCTTATCAGGGAAATGTTGATTGCCATATATCCATTGCTCGTTGGGAAAGGCTTTTACATTCTTTGATCCTGTACAAGATAATATCACTATTGAATGAATATATTTCATTGTCATGCTGGCAGCCTGCAAATTGATTTGATCAGTATTTCTTTTTAATCTACATAGCTGTTTTTTTAATTAATTACATTATTTAAAAGGATCATCCATTGTCATTTCATATTAACTCATTAACAAATAAAAATAATTCCCTCTTAAAGATACAATCCTTGATGTACAGTGAACCTGTTTCCTTATTGCAGTAATTTAACATACATTTCAAACACATATTGCATCATACATAAACCACATACAGAGCTTTTGGTTCTTCTTCTGCTAGGCTTTCCTAGGACCATGTAAACAAAAGTTATGTGGAGTGTTTCTTGTAGGCAGTGATTGCTGCTATAGTTTATGTCTGTAAAGCTCATAGGCAGAAACTGCGAAGTGAATGCTTTTGGTTCGTAGCATCAGTCAAACTATCTTTTTCACCAGCAATAAAAATAACATTGTTGAATAAAAGTATCTTGTAGATGTTGCAGATTTTCTTCTGCTGCTGCTTTCTTCAACTTTTTAATGTTTTCTACCAATATAAATGCACGAGACTGGATGAAGATAGCAGGATACTATGCATTCTGTCCTATTTGCTTCAAAGTTTTGTATTAGCACTTGACATGACTATGACATTACTATGTAAAAACAGCAGACAATACAGGCTCTCTGGTTCGAGTCTCATCTGGGATGCCTTCTGTGTGGAGGCTATATGTACTATTTTGTTTTCTTGTGGGTTTCCTCTGGGTGCTCTAGTTTCCTCCCACATTTCAAAGGCATTGGGCAGTCTAAACTGGCCATAGGTGTGAGTGTGTGTGTGTGTGTGTGTGTGTGTGTGTGTGTGTGTGTGTGTGTGTGTGTGTGTGTGTGTGTGTGTGTTTGTAGTATAAAAGAACAGCCATGGCAGGGCTAGCCACCTGGTGGTGTCAACCTTGGCTCCAGATGACTGTCACTGTTGAAGTGGCACCTTGACCCCATGTCAAAAAATGGGAAATATGGGTTGTCGATGGATGGAAGGGTAGCTGATGGGTTGCGGATGGCTGTAAGTGTAACTGTAGCTTAGGCATTTGCTTTACTTTATTGCATTTGCCTTTTTTATCAATCTGTGTGCTCAAGTTACTGACATAAGAATGCAGTACCTCAATAACTATGTAGTGTTCCCAGCTTCTGTTCATGTTGATTTAGTGAACATCCTGATGCTTAACATATATCTGTAAGGCTGTCACCCTGAGTGGTTCCAGCACTTAACAGCAATGTTGGAAGTTCTGACTAAGGATTATAAACTATACTGTCAATTACCTGTCTTCACACAATGCATGTTCTTTAATTTTTGCCAAAAACTGCAAAACAGGTTATTATAAACGCAGTCTATTTTTTGTAAGTGTCTTGTCCCTTATAACTTGATTCCTAGCCTTTTCTCCCTCTACCATCCCAAGACTCTATAGACATATTACCCCTAACGGCTTGTTTGTTTCCCCTCCTTACATCATTAAAAGTCACCTGAGAAAGCGATGAGAGTTTGGGAAATCTGTTGTTATCTGGTAGGAATTTACATTTTATATGCTTCCTAACTCTAACCCCTGCAGTATGTGCTAGCTTGTCTGCTTCTATGCACATGTCAAAATCCATCTGCAGTGCAAATAATTCAGTGTGTAAACCTTCCCTATTAATCTTGTATATGCTGTAAATTAGGAATCTCCATCATACTGTAAACTTCCTACTAGACTTTTTGTATATAATATAATATATATATGTTTTGTTATTGCTATTTATTATATATAACACATGTATCTGACCTGTTTTCCTGTTTGTTCAATTGTACTCAGATCATGACTGAAAAAAATATAAAACCAGCTCAGTTACCCGATTATCAAATTGAAAAATAAATAAAATAAAATATTAATAAAATTAGCTGACCAAACCATCAGTCTCCATCCTTGTGTTGTTTGCTTTGACTTCTGGACAACACTGCAGCAACCTAACTCCTTCTTTGTCCATTTTAGGGAAGCTGATCCTGGTTATTCATGCCTATGTCTCAGCAGCAGTGTCCAAGCTCGTTAGTCAAGCCCTAGTCACCAAGGCTGCGGTCAGGGCTTCATTCCTCTGCAACACACAGCTGGAAAAAATATAGTCTAAATTTAATTAAATTACCTGAGACACCAACCACCACAACTGCTGCAGGTGCATATGCCTGTAACTGGGCTAGAGCTAAGGGTAGTGTATTTGTAACAATTTGTTTATCTTTTGTTTAAGGACAGCCAGCCAGAAGACGACTGGATTGTGTGACAGCATGACTGTTGAAGAAGGCAGAAGAGTGGCTCTGAACTGAGAGAACTGGCAATAGCTAACTCAACACCTTACCCATGTGTTAAAATTGGAAAAAAGGGGGTTGTCGATGATGATGTTGATTTATCTTTTATTTATAACAATTCAGTGATTCGAGCCCATCCTGATGCAGCCTTGTGAACTTAAAAAAAAAACGCCTTTTTTCAGAATCACGTGCCGATTCAGTCACATGAAAGCTTTACTTAATTGCTTTCTGTGTTCATTTTCACCTCCTGTTTCACACTAGGTGCAGCCAAAAATGGCATGACTGAAAGAGACAGTCTGCCACCTAGGAAAAGAGAAAGATTAATCTAATGTGCCGTACTATCATCTGACCGCTGCTAGAGGCCAGTCACGGTACAGCAAATACTTCCCATAAGCTCATTGTGCATCAATGAAAATTAAGTTGCTGAACTAAACACTGAATGCCAACAGATGAATCAGTGAGTCTCAAACTTTCTGTAAATGTATGTATGCATGTCTAAGAAAAATAGAATAGGTGGAGGAGTTTCCATAAATCAGAGAAACATAAACACAGCACTGTCTTATCAGGTGGCATGTACTTTGTGTAAGTACTCTGGGAATTTAATATCTGCTCACTTATCTCATGGGTGCTCATCTGCATTTGCTATGATATGAATTATCAGCATGGGCCACTAATCTCATCTAAACACCTATCACGCACCCCGTACACATCCTTTTTAATAAAGATAATACATAATTTCATAGGAAAAATGAACAATTACATGCTAAGTAAACAGATATTCAAGTTACAGAGTGTGATTAAACACTGGCAAGGGTGGTGCACTGGCAGATGTATGGTTAACAAATGTCAGACAATCATCTTCATCATCATCATCTTTAAAATCATAACAGGTTGTGGCAGCACAGCAAAAATCTCATAATGTGAAACTTGTGAAAAGTAGTTAGTAATTTAACAAACATTCGGTTCTCTGGACACAATTATCCAGTTTTCCAATACACTGATGTCCCATTTTAAAATTAATATGCCTGTTTGCATTTCAGTTATTGAAGCTTAGCAAGATAAAAGCAATAAAAGGAGTAACAGAAAAAAAAATGTTGCACTCACAGTTTACAAAAGGCTGCGGAGAAAAGGGAAATGACAATAACCCCCCCCCCCCCCCAAAAAAAAAAAAAAGATTGTGTGCTCTCAAGTAAGGTTTTATATACCTATCTCTCACAAGGGAAAGTAACAACAGAAAGATATCTTTTGCAATGCACCCCTACCCTTTCTCTTCTGCTTGTCATCCTCCAGGTCTAGAATTTTTACAAGTGATGAATTTGGCACAGAAGTAGGAGCATATTGCTGGAAAATGTGTTAGTTATGAGTTGGTTATTCACTCTTCATGTTATGGTAGGGTAGTTTGTTGCTGTGATTTTAGCAGTAGGACAAGAACCAAAACAGTCCTCAATCATATTGATTGCATCACTGGTGTCTTCTGTGAGATCATGTTGAAGGAATTATAAAAGTTATGACTTACACAGTATACATTTTCCAATTAGCAATACTAGCTGATAAAATTCACTAATGCCATTTAATTCAATTCACACAGAATATTTTTCCAGAGACAATACATTTAATGTTGTAAGCTGTATAGAATGTCTTTAAATTAAAGCACTGAAGGCAAATCAGGATATGACCCGCTGAACATATTTGCAAATTGTTTATACAGATCATCAGAAAATTGTTACATGTATCCGTGTTGCTTGGCGTACAGAAAACATAGCTTGAACTTTTAGTAAATGTATACTTCAGTTACAGTGTATACCCACAGGCGTCTTTGTAAGTTAGCTGGCTTTAGAAATAAATGTGGTTTCTAATCCTACCTTAAATCAAAACAGTGCTATAGAGTGACAAGACATGTCTTTATTGACAAAGGAAGAAAACAGATACCACACCATTAAGATATGATGTCATCTATTCATTTTCTTAGCCTTGTTTTAAGTGCATGCATTCTACTTTCTACTTATTTGGAATTTGGTAAACACAATGTTTATAAAAGAATTCAGTGGTAAGGTTCTCAAAGTATAGGGGTGAGGATGCAATCACCACCACTGTGGAAAGATTTCAGTTACAAATACAACCACATTTTGAAAATAATGATAGACACATCTGATCTTTTTAACTTAATGTTTATTGAAGGAAAAACCTCCTACATTCTAGATCACCAAATGTACTACATAGAGTAGACATTTTCACTTCACCAACATGTTTGCTGCCAAAGTAAATTTCCTTTTCTTGTAGTAAGAATTGCATTAAGAATAAACTAATATAAAGAGCAAGAGATACATCATTAAACCAATTCCATTCTGTATCTAACACTCCTGGCTTCATTTGTCATATACTATACTACTCTTGAAAGTGTGTGTATATATATATATATATATGGATTATTGCAAGTCAGGCTGATAACCAGAGGTTAGAATCAAACCCTGTACATTGTACTTGTGAGACAAGGACCTTAACCATTATGCCATCCCTGTTCTCCATATAAAGTTACATTCCACCATCCAGTTATGAATAATTATCCCACCATATGACCACTGTCTCAGTGATGAAATGTCTCTGTTCTCCTTATCTTAATCTTCCTATCTTCCATTAATGCCTAATTCTGTCAATCATTTTCTTTACCTGAGGTTAAGTCAATGAATATTTTTTAGCAGTTAAGTCCCACTGGGCTCAAAGTCCTTTGACAGATAAGACCAGTTACCTCTCCTTTTTGATTTGTGAATATACACAGTCAATGCTATTCAAATTTCAAGTAAGCTGTAAGCCACACAGGCTTGTAGAGGGAATAGTAATGGTTTATCTGCTTGGCAGCAAATTTTTGATATCAATTTGAGGAGGGCTGGTCAGGAAGAGTGCAGTATTCTACAGAAAAGTAATTTACAGGATAGCACATCCAACCACTAGACACAAGCAGGCATCATATAATGTAAGATACAGTATGCAGTACCACAATTTTTTGTACTTCCCCAGATAGCACATCCAACCACTAGAGGTGAGTAGGCATCATATAAAGTAAGATACAGTATAAAGGTTCACAATACTGTGTACTTCCCCACTGTCTGTGTTGCTTGCTCTGACAGATTCAGACTCAAGTAGACCAAAAGACCTAGGTACTTGAACTGGTGAGCTATTTCCGCAGATTTTTTATTCACAGTGATTACTCTTATAAGAGTATCTCAGCCAAGTGTTTGATGCTTACAAGCAAGACTTATTTGATGAGAACTTTATTTATGAACTGAGGTACATCTGCCTGCACTTTCTACACAAAGAAACAAATTAGATACTGAAATGTATACACTTGAAAATTATATTGCCATCAAGAAAAAAACAGAAGCAGCAATTTTCACAGCTAACAAATTCATCTTTTCTTAATTTCTGCTTGGCATAAAGATAATGTAAGAGCATTTACCATCTCATATGCCCCTAACAGTAGAAATTGCTTCCAGGAAATTATGCCCTATCACTAAGCATGATATCCCACACAACAGCATGGCATACCATACAATATTACATCATATTACATCATGCTGTTCCATGCCATACCATACCATACCATATTGTACCATACCATATCGTACCATACTGTAGCATGCCATACCATACCATACCATACCATACCATACCATATTACATCATGCTGTCCCATACCATACCATACCATACCATACCATACCATACCATACCATACCATACCATATCACATTATGCTGTACCACACCATATCGTACTGTACCATATTACATCATGCTGTACAGTACCATACCATACCATACTATACCATACCATATTACATCATGCTATACTGCACCATACCATACCAAACCATGCAATGATATATGACATATCATACCTTACATACATACATACATACATACATACATACATACATACATACATACAAATATTTCAAGCATGGGCATTGAAAGCCCTTCTAGCTTGCCAATATACCATAACACTTGTTCCCGTAATAAATGTCCAGGCTGTTCTTAAAAATATCTAAACTAGTACTTGCTTTAATGTAATTTGGTAGTCTGTTCCAAGCATCAGCTACTCTGCCAGAGAACCAATTAGCACACTTCTCATTCCTACAGAATCTTCTACATAGGTTATCTGATGATTCTGTAGTACTTTTTGATAACCCCAAACATTCCCAGAGGTAGTTGTCCCTAAATACCCTATATACCTGAATAAGATCTCCTCTTAAATATCTGTAAGAGACACTGTACAAGTTCAGATATTTTAGTCTTTTATAATAACTTAGATTTTCACATCCATGGATGCCCTTGATATATTTCCGCTGTACTCTTTCTAGTTTACTCATGCTTGTTTTCTTATAGGGTTTCCATATTGTTATTCCATACTCAAGTTTGGGTCTAATGTAACTAACAAACAATGACTTCATCATATTTGATTTCCTAGACTTTATAAATCTTTTGTATACAACCTATAGTTCTATAACTATCATTAACCAATTGGTTGATATGATTAGAAAAACTCACAGCTGAATCTACCCATATAGCCAGGTCCATAAACGAGTCTACAGTTTCAATCACTGTGTGCTGTATTAAATATTCACCTTTCAATTTATGTCTCCCAAATCTCATATGCTTAGTTTTTGATGTATTTATCAGCATATTATCCCTTAGAAAGTATGCAAAATAAATGATAATCCCAATAGAGACCAAAAGGTTAACTACATACTGACTGAGTCTATATGAAAAAAAAGAACAAAAACAAACTGCAGACTGCAAAATAAAATGTATTTATTTATTTCCATTTGCTTACCGATATGACCTGACTAGGCTGAAGGAAGTGGAAGCATGGGAAAAAACTTCCACATAACACAAACATTGATTAAAATGCTGGCAAATTTTACAAACAGTGGATTTATAAAATGTACAATATTAACTCAAAATATACAAAATAATATGAAATCTAATCTGACAAAATAATCTATACACACACAAAGCTGGCAGGGGCTAGCCATCTGGTGGTATGAATACTGACTCTAGGTGATGGGCACTGTTGAAGTGAAACCCTAAACTCATGGAGAAAAAAGGGGTTGATGCTGATGCCGATATAAATCATGGAAAAAGTAGGACAGATAGTTATGCAGAACATATGTTTGTGATGAAATATACAGGCAGGGGAGAAGGTGATAGTAAGACCAAATAAAGGAGTATAAAGAGGGTAATGTTATGATAAGTAAAAACATGTTATAACGTGGAAAAGAAACAGGATGAAACTGTTATATGATGTGCAAAAATGTAAAAGCATGATTGTGAGTCATGCCTGGTAGTGTGGATTAGAAGAGGATGAATGGAGCACCAATAGGATCATAGGAGGTTACCAGGCTAATGGCTCTGGTGCCCTTACAAGCCTAGCCAAGTTTTTTCCTCTCTTTTAATGGTGCTGTTAGTAGACCTGACTCAGCACCTGGTGCCTCTATCCAGAAGAGACACAGGTGAAACCCCAGGGGTGAGTTTGCAATTCCCCATCCAATTATCCAGATTATTCCTGAACAGGATCAGCAAAGAGCTCTGTTATACTAGGATTGGAAGCTTATTCCAGAGTAGGGGAGCCTTTGGGAGATGAATCTATCTCTCCAGCAGGTCCTGTTAGTATTGCTTCTCATGTTGAGGTTGCTGGAGCGGGTACCATTTGTCTTGCTAATGTGTAGCATTTCCATCAGGGCAGGGTTCACAGTTGCCTTATAGGCTAGGCAGAGGTCACTTCTGAGTAGTCTGTAGGACACAGAGTACAGCAACAGTGATTTTAGTCTATTGGCATATGACAGGTGTTGGACACCTTGAATTTTATTTGTAAGGTACCTCTGAGGTCTCTTCAGTTGTTAGAGGTACCTGGTGAGGTATATACCAAAGGGCGTATTGTATTCTATAACTGGTCTAATAAGGGAGGAGCACAGGAGGGTTATAACCTCTTTTTTCCAGAGGCAATGCCGTTATTGATGAGATGGGCAATGTAAAAGCCTTCCTCCCTACTGCAGAAACATGATGGTTGAAGGAGAGGTTCCTGTCAACCTCTGTGCCCAGATTTCATACCACAGATTGGGTACTTAAGGTATTGTTGTTAATGTGGTACTTTGTAGGGATGTCTCCCTTGCTGAAGGACACGATGATGCACTTTTTAGTGTTTAGCTTGAACCCGTGACTCTGGCACCAATCGCTGGTTTAAGTAAGACCTTCCTGAAAGGTGACAATGTCACTTGGGGATTCAACGATCGAGCCCAGCAGTCATCTGCAAACTCTGTTAGCCACATGCCTTTTGTTTTGGCCTGCACTTCTGAAAAGTAAATTCCAAATAATAGGGGCCAGAGCACCGAGCCCTGTGGTACTTCACTGGGTATTTGTCTGGATGTGGATGAAGAGTCCCCTAGTTTAACTGTGTGTTCTATTGGTGAGACATTTAACAACCCACCTAATATATACTGGTTTACGTTCATTTGGGTAAGTTTATCAATGATGCCTGAATGGGAAATGGTCTTGAAGGTCTTTGCTAGGTCTAAATAGACAGTATGGACAGTTTTGCCTTCATTCAGGGCTTTGGTGACTGTCCCAAAGAAGTCCACCAACTTCAGTAAACATGATCTCCCTTTGACAAAACCAAAGTGGGATGGGTCTAGTGTTTGGAGGTCACCTATATACCTGTTGATGAGGTCCATGATGATTCTGTCCATGGCCTTGCATTTAAAGCTAGTCATACATATCGGTCTGTAATTCATGGGGTCAGCAGAGGAGCTCCCTTTGTGGAAGGAGATGGCAGTGGCAGTTTTCCAATCTGCAGAAACATACCCAGTGCTTAGGCTGTGGTTAAAGAGGGTACTCAGAAGTGCTGCTAACTTCTGCTTTAGGCAGTTTAGGACACAGCCAGGGATGTTGTCTGGATCCATAGATGCCATGTTTTTTGCCTTGGAAAGGGCATTAAGGACCTGTTCCTTAGAGATTTCTGGGGAAGGACATGTGGGAAGAATGTCTTGTGGTATACTGGGTGGTGACAGGGGGGGGGAGTTTTCACTGAACCTATATGCCAGCAGGTTAGCAATATCACCAAGTTCATTATATGTTGTGCCATTTACAACAAGTTCAGTGCAAACCTGGTATTTTCCTTTAAGGTTGCGAATGTAGTCAAAGAATGCCTTGTGGTTATCCTTGGCTAGGTAGGCCAATTTAGATTCATAGTCTGCTTTGGATTTTTTCACTAGGTGTCTTATTCGCTTATTTAGTCCAATAAGGGAGTCCTTTGAGTTAAGGAGCCATCTTCTACTGCTTTTAGACAGCAGTTTCTTTTTCCTGTTATATAGCCTATTTATGGTGGCTGTCTATCAAACAGGCTTGCTGTTACGTAAGGAACTTAATTTTAGACTATCGGGTACAACTGAGTCAATGCAGCTGTGAAGGTGTTTATACAAGGCTGTGGTATAAAGCTCGGCATAGGTATACTTGCCATCAGTATGGGGTAGTGGCTGTGAAACTAGTAATATCATCTTGTTAGAGGTTATAGGTTTGCTTTGGAGAATTTTTTTAGTTTAGTTCCAGCTGGGGGAGGGTCATACTCTATTGTTACTTCTAGTGTGACTGACTTGTGGTCAGACCTCACTAGAGATGACTGTATACTTGGGGTGGTGCAGTGATCACTCATGTTTGTGAGTACCAGATCTAGGATGTTTGAACTCCTAGTAGGGGTGTCCACTAACTGGTCCAGGGCATTGAAGTCTACAAATTTCAACAATCACTGGTACAGGTGTAGTTAGACCAGTCTGTTGATGGGTAGTTGAGGTCTCCCAAAATCAGGGTGTTTGGTGGTATATTGAGGGACTCCAGGAGGTCCAGGTAGACATTGTGGGTGTCCTGGTTCATGGAAGGGGTCCTATAACTGGCAATAATCTGAAGAGGAGTTTTACCTACAGAGAGTTTTACATGAAAAAGTTCAAGGGACTCATTTAGACATACCAATCAGGAGAAGTATTGGTCTTTAATAAAAATAGATCCTCCTCCCCCTTTGGTTTTCCCACTCTCATCTGATGGTCTGAGCAAGTAGAAGACATTGTAACCTGGCATGGTCAGGGTGCTCCCCGCAGACTTCAGCCAGGTTTCTGTGACAGCACAGACATCAGCATCCTCCAAGGTGAGAGCAGCTTTCAACGAGTGTAGTTTTAGGTTAAGACTCCTAGCGTTTAGCAGTATGACCCTGATGTTGGTTTTTGAGGAAAATTTTATGTTGGAAATTTTGTACTTGTGACATTGCTTAAAAAAGGCACTAGGGGGAGGCAAGAGCCTTTTCCAGAAGCCAAAATCCTAGAGGTGACAGGTGAAGACAGTTTCTGGTAAAGCATCAAAGTCTCTCAACCATGTCATCCCCGGCTGACAGGAACTGGATACCCTTAGAATGACACCAGAAATTAAGCCAATTGTTGAAGTCAATCATCTTTTGCTTGTAATGTGGTATCATCCTAGGTAAGTGTAGTATGCTGCTTAAGGCTAGGAACATACCTGCCTTGGACACATAATCCAAGAGCTCAGTTATGTCTCTCTTCATATAGTCCAGGGGGGTACATCTCAAGTCGTTCAGACCAACATGTACTATGACAGAGTCATAACAGTACTTGCTGCTGAGAGACTTGAGTGTGTGTGTGATGTTCAGGATCCTGGTACCAGACAGACAGCTAACAGTGACCTTCTGCTTATCCAGTCTGGTAAGTAGCAGATCAGTGTGTCTCACAGTAGAGTCGCCTATGACTAATACATATGGTTTTCTGTTGCACCTTAATGGCTTACCTGGTGAGACACTGGCATGTATGTGTTTGTGTACTGTGTTTGTCTACATGTGAGCTATGTGAGGTGTGCTTGTGTTTGGGAGGTCCCTGTGCTTCGGGTAGGTTTTTATAGATGACCTCTGCATATGTGGGATTATGTGTTGGTTGCATAGTAGATGAGGGTGGTGGTATGCAAGTGCTGACAACCTTCTTGTGGGGTGAGTTATACTGACTGAGGAGCATTGAATCTATGCTTTTTATGTATATATACCTCTCTCATGTTGAGTTTGAGTATTGTAAAAGAAGTAGGTTGCCAGTGTACACAAGACAATTGCTATATTACCTCAGGATGCCTAATTTGACCAGCTAGGGTGGAAAATGGTGTGGTATTGTCCTTCCATGGTGCTAGGTAAGATGTGTGGTTGGTAACAGGGATTGACCAGGAATGGCTTGTTGGGGTTCTTGTGCCAAGGTGGCCCACTTGTATAGATGAAGAGAACTTAGGAGGACAGCTTAGAGGCTGTACTGCTCTGTAGACCAAAAAAGTCCCCACTGGAGAACAGACTACAATTAAGGGAAAATTTACTGTTCCTATTCCCAGCAAACAGTACTCGGACTGGCACATTAGTGTGTGTAATGCAAGCTTGCACAAACTCTGGGCTTTTAAAATAAATGAAAAAACCTTACTGTGGGCTAAATAACCAAGCAAAAGCTCAGAACAGAGTCCTAGTCCAACAAGCTTCAACAGATGGGTCTCTAGCCAGCACAGGGGTGCAGAGGGCCCTATTAATTAAGAGTGCTGCATATATATATATATATATATATATATATATATATATATATATATATATATATATATATATATATGTATCTTATATTTTTATATATGTGTGTGTGCTTGTGTTAAAAGAAGTGAATGTGAGCTCAGGGTGTATAAAGAAGAGGAAAAGATCTACAATAGGAGCAGAGACAGTGTAAGGCTGGGTAGGTTTTTAACTTGTTCTGGAACTGTAATAGTTAGATTTGTTTCTATGGTCTGATAGTAAATAGTTTCAGATTTTAGATACACAAACAAACTATAGTGAGTGTCCATAATATATGTAAGATTTGTACATTAGTAGGAGATTATGTGTTTGTCATCTTTGTTTTTTTTTTGTCTGGTACATATTTCTGAATGATATTTGATGCAGCTGGTCATTTAGTTGGCTTAAAGTATCCTGGGAATTTATCAAACTTTGTAGCACAAATTGTTTGACTCATGCTAAAAAGGTGCTTTCAGCATAACAAGCCTATTTGTGATTCAGAAACATGCTAGCCCCAATGAGATAAGACTTCATTATTGGCTAATTTGCATGTTTCCTGAATTGCAGTTACTTCCTCAACTTTTAGATCATAGCTGATCTGTACATCTTGGTAGTAACCTGCTACTCGTGTAGGCAGTGGAATCACCCATCCAGTCACACATAAACACGAGCGCGCGTGCACACACAAACACTCTCTTTCTCACACACACACACACACACACACACACACACACACACACACACACACACACACACACACACACACACGTACATAAAGACGAACGCACACATAGACACACACATGTACATAAACACGAACACACACACACACACACACACACACACACACACACACACACACACACACACACACACACACACACGTAAATAAACACAAACACACACACTCACATGTACATAAACACGAACACACACACATGCACACACACGCACACAATTCATATTCCCTGTGCCTGTTCCTATCCTGTTCCTATCCTCCCATGCTTCTCTCCACCCCTGTAATACTTTAGTGCCATTATGATATGTAGGTATTAGGGTCTGGTGGTCTAGTGTGTCCCTTAACCCCCGGTCTCTGTTACAGTGTCATAGCTATTGCAGCACTTTAAAGAGTCATCCCTGGTGGTCTAGTGCGTTTTTCCCACTCCCATTACCATTATGACATCTGTGCCATTAATGCATTTCATGTTATTCCTGGGGTCCAGTGGCTTCTCCCATCCACCAATCCCAATACTACCATTGGTGTCATTATGACACTTTAGAGTTTGTCTGGTTGCCCATCCCATCCCCATTATGCTGTCCTGTGTTTTAGGTCACTTCATGGAGTGTTCTTTGCTGTGTAGTAAATCTCTCACCCCCTGATTCTCATTTTGCTGTTGGTGCCATTATGGAAATTTAAAAATCATCCCTGGTACCTAGTGGCTCCACTCCACCTAATTTGTGTTTGGCAGTTGAACATGGCTTTTTGGATGTATTTACGACTGCAATGAGGTGGGAGTGGCTGTGCTGATCTTCAAGAATGAGTGCTTTTATGACCCTCTCAGTTGTGTAGATGCCTTCCTGGAGGTGGTTCCAGGGAAAGATCACATAGCTAATTAGCATATGCCATTCCCTCTGGAATGCCTCATTAGCATTCATAATGGCTGCTGGGCCAGCCTTTGTAGTGCTGCACTTCTTTGTGTTGCAGGACCGTGCAGCACCATGTAAGAGTGCTTGCAGAAAACAAAAAGGTACTGTGATGCGTACATGTCACAATACCTTTGTGAATTCAGCCCTACATGTTATGAGTAGTCTTTACCTCAGTAAACGCAAGAAAATTGTGTAATTCTAACCTTTTAATTCATAGGTTCATCGGTTCATAGGTAGGTACTAGGCTATTGGCCCAAGGGCCTACATAAGCCTAGCCAACAAGGTTCCCTGGCTTACGCCACCCAAGAAAGATATTTTCCTGTTCCACTGTCGAGCAGAGACACAGAAGTGATCCCCAGGGTGTATTTCCTATTTCCCATCCACTCATCAAGATTTTTCATCAAGAGTGCTAATGAAAAACTTTGCTTGACATAAATGGGTAGCCTGTTCCAGAGTATGGGAAGTCTCTGGGACAGGAATCTATCCCTCCAGCATGTCCTGTTTATTGGGGTGACAAGGTTTAGGTCCCTAGAGCATGTAGCTCGGAGGGATTGGGATTTCTATAGGTGTAGCATGTCCAACAGCTCTGGGTTTGATATAGCTTTATATGTTAGGCAGAGATCACCTCGGAGTAGGCAATATGCTATGGAGTAAAGCTGGAGTTTTTTGAGATGGTCAGTGTAGGGCATTTGTTTGAGGCCAGTAATCCACTTTGTGAGGTACTTCTGTGGCCTTTCCAGCTGCTGCAGATGTCTTGTGAGGTACATTCCAAAAGGGGCATTGTACTCTATAATGGGTCTAATGAGTGTCAAGTAGAGGGGAACAATGACTTCTTTTTTCCTGGATGAGAACCCTTTTATGATGAGGTGTGCCACATAGAAGGATTTCCTGACTACTGTGGTGATGTGATTATCAAAGGAGTTACTACTGTCCACCTGGGACCCAAGATCTCTTATCACACATTCAGCATTAAGTAGACTGCCACCTATGTGGTAGTTCATGAGCACAGAGTTTTTAGCAAAGGGGATGACAATGCACTTTTTGGCATTGAGCTTGAGGCCATGGCTCTGACACCAGGCATCTGTCTCAGTGAGGCCGTTCTGTAGGATGTCCACAACATTTGGGTACTCAGCTATGGCTCCTAGTTTGCAGTCATCTGCGAACTTCATTAGCCAAAGGCCTTCTGTGTTAGCCTGTACATCAGAAAAGTAGATACCAAACAGGAGAGGTCCCAGGATTGAACCCTGTGGTACTCCACTTGTCACTGGTTTGAAGTCAAATTTGGAGTCTGCAACTTTTACAGTGTGGGTTCTGTCAGTGAGCCATTTGACAACGCATCTTGTGATTTAGGGATTTATAGCTAGTTAAGTGAGTTAAGCTATAATTCCAGAATGGGGGGTGGTGTTGAAAGCCTTGGCGAGCTCAAGATAGGCTGTGTGAACCACCTTACCCTCGTCTACAGCTTTGGTGACTGCCTCAAAGAAGTCAGTCAGGTTTAGGAGGCATGATTTGCCTTTCACAAACCCGAACTGGGTGGGGTCCAGAGTTTGGAGGTTACCAACGTCTTTGTTTATGAGTTCCATGATGATACATTCCATGGCCTTACAGACCAGGCTCAACAGGCTAATAGGGCGATAGTTCCCAAGATCAGTGGTGGCTCCCCCTTTGTGGAGTGGGATAACTGTTGCTGTGTGCCATTCAGTGGGTACAAAGCCTGATGTGAGGCTATGATTGAACATGGTGCTTAGGTGGAGAGCCAGTTCATTCTGAAGTTCATGTAAAACGCAGCCTGGGATGTTGTCCAGTCCCATGGATGCTGTGTTTTTGGCTTTAGAGAGTGCAGTATTACCTGCATAGTTGTGATTACAGGGACTCTGCATTCTTCCTGTATAGTTATGGGTCCTTTAGGGGGTGAGAGGGGTGTAAAGTTATCACTGAACCTATCTGCCAGGACGTTGGCAATATCAGTTGGTTCTGTAATTTTCATGCCGTTGTGCTGTAACTCAGAGCAGATCTGGGTGTTGCCATTGAGATTCTTGACATAGCTATAGAATGCTTTGTGGTTGTCCCTAAAATCAGTGGCGATTTTGTTTTCATAGCTAGCTTTGCAGATCTGGGTGTTGCCATTGAGATTCTTGACATAGCTATAGAATGCTTTGTGGTTGTCCCTAAAATCAGTGGCAATTTTGTTTTCGTAGCTAGCTTTGGAGGATCTTATAAGGGATCTCAGCTTCTTACTGAGGCTGACCAGGGAACTCTTCCACTCATGGAATTTTACTCTCTTTTGCAACAGTTTCTTCCTTCTGTTGCAGAGTTTGTTTATGGCAGGGGACCACCAGATTGGCTTCCTTTTTTTGGAGGATAGCATCTTGGCTCTATTTGGGATAGTACGATCCATGCACTCATGTAAGTGGTTATAGAGTGCATCTGTGTAGGATTTACCAGTCGTAACTGTATTGTCCATCTTTATGGGTGTCATGAAGTTCACCACTTCTGTCTTAAGAAGCATGAAGTTGGCTTTGGAGACATTTTTTACCATGATTTCTTTAATGGGGGGTGGGGGCGAGATGTGGATATCTAGGGTGATTAGCTTATGGTCAGATCTGACCAACTAAGAGTTGACTTCAGGTGTGAAACACCGGTCACTCATGTTGGTAATGACTAGGTCTAGGATATTGTTGCCCTAGTGGGGGCGTGGATAAGTTGATCCAGGGCACTGGAATTTATGAATTCCAGAAAGCGTTGAGTGAAGGAGTTGGTACATGAGTAGTTTTCCCAGCTAATGGTGGGGTAGTTGAAATCACCCATTATTAGGGTGTTTGGTTAAACCCTAATATTTTCCAGTGTATCAAGAAAAGAGGAGTGTGAATCCTGGGGCATGGTGGGGGATCTGTAGCAAGCTACAATTTGGATTGCAGTTTTGCCCAGAGTAAGTTGCACTTGGATAACCTTGGATGCATTATGCTGAGCAACTAGCCTGGAGGTGTGGATATCCTTAATGAATATGAACACACCTCCGCCTTTGGTGTTCTGGTCCAAGTTAGGTGGCTGAAAAGTGTGGTATGAGTTATAGGCTGGTAATGCAGGGGTGCTCTCTGGATCCTTGAACCAGGTCTCAGTCATTGCACAGATATCAATGTTCCCCATTTTAAGGAGTGCCTCGAGAGAGTGCATTTCGAGATTTAGACTTCTAGTATTGAGTAGTATTACTCTCAGTTTTTGCTTGCTTGTTCCTGTTACGGTGGTGAATTTGTCATTCAAACCTTGCCTAAAAAAGGCACTACAGGGGCAGCAAGAGCCTTAGCCTGTATCCGAAATTCCAGGGGTGACAGGTGCAAGCCATCACTGGCAAAGCATCATGGTCTGTCGACCATGTCATCCCAGGTAGACAAATACTGGATCCCCTTATAATGACACCAGAAGCTTAGCCTATTGTTGAAGTCAATCATTTTGTCCTTGTACTGCGGTATCATTCTGGGCGATGGCAGGATGCTACTCAGAGCTAGGGTCATAGCTGCTTGGGCTACAAGATCAGAGAGCTCTTCCATGTCTCTTTTCATGTAGTCTAGGGAGGTACATCTCAGGTCATTCACACCAACATGGACAATGACAGAGTCATATTTGTATTTGTTGTGGAGTGACCTGAGTGCGTGGGTTATGTGGCGGATCCTGGCTCCCAACAGGCAGCTGACAGTAACCTTCTCCTTGTTTAGCCTGGTGAGTGGGACATTAGTGTGCCTGACTATAGAGTCACATATGACTAGTGTTTTGGGTATGTTGTTTTGTTTTATGGGCTGTGGTTGAGTGGCACACTGAGTCTGTGGGCTATGTGTCATTTAGGTTGTGTTGGGGTGGAGGTTGCTTGCGTTTCTGCTTTGGAGGTCTCTGTTGCTTGAGCAGATTATTATTGAGAGCCTCCGCAAATCTTTTTGTGTTTCTATGTGTGGATTTTGGTGGTGTAGGTTTAATGGGACTATGTGATGAGTGTGGTGTGGTGCAAGTATTTACCTTCTCTTGACTGTCAAGTTCAGTCTTGGTTGGAGAGAGCTTTACCTCCAGTTTGGCTAGATAGGTGCATCTCTCACATGTTGTGGTACTGGGCTATAGGAGGAGAGGGTTGTCTGTGTACATGAGGCAATTGCTACACTGCCCCAAGATGCCCAGATTCATCAGATAGACAGGAGAGAACACGGAGATGACCCTTGGACATGCCTGAATAAAAAAATACTTTCCTCTAGACAAGTGAAGAAAGTGAGTATAAGAGCTGTTTTTCTCTAAGCAAGTGAGGAAAGTAAGTACAAAAACTGTTTTCCTCTAGGTAAAGAGGAAGGTTGAGTGCTGTAGTAATTTGTAGCTTATTAAGTGCTAACAACAAGTTCTGAATAAGTGCTGAGCATGAATAAGCAAATTCAAGTGCTAAAACTAAGAATCTGTACCTGGATCTTGTGGTAGACAGGCTATCTAGTGCTCATTACTCCCACTGATAAGCTAGAAGGCTTCCCTCCAACACAGAAAGGCATGGGGGGGGGGGGGGAGCTCAGAAGCTTACAAACTGTCCTGGATACAGCAAATCTGTATCTGGTCTAGACTAGTTACAGGAAAGGTGGGAAACAAGCACAAACATAGGCTTTTAAACTATAAAGTTGAAAGAGATGGAAAAACTGCCCAAATGGCTAATAAACTAAAATGTATGGGCTTGAAACCACTCTTGTGGTAGATAGGCTACCTAGTGCTTACCACTCCCACTGATAAGCTAGAAGGCTTCCCATCAATACAGAAAGGCTTGGGGGGCTCAGAAGCTTACAAACAGTCCTGGATATAGCAAATCTGTAGCTGGACTAGACTAGTTACAGGAAAGGTGGGAAACAAGTGCAAATGCAGGCTTTTAAACCAGAAAGTTGAAAGAGATGGAAAAGCTACACAAACAGCCAATAAAGAGCTGTATCTGAAGATGCCATATACCAGGCATAGATCGCCTCTCACTAATGTATAGGAGACTGAGTACAGAGATAGGGTCTTAAGGTGATCTATGTAAGACAGGGTATTCACATTGACTTATGCTACAAAAGTCACATTGCTTGTTTTATCTTTTTGCAGGTGAAGTTTAACTGCTACCCTTATGTAAGACTGCGACATCTAAATCATTGCTCCCCCCTCTGTAATCTATTTGATCTTTAACCCAACATCGGGACCCTTAATTCTTGTTCTACATCTTTGTTTATTCTCTTTCATTCCTGGAGCCCACCAAGTTGTACCACCCATGAATTTCTCAGCTTCAGATCCAAACTCTGGGACTTATTTCCACTCTTCACTCATAAAGCATCTATCAGAAAATATTTTCTTGTTGGCTAAAATCTTACTTACTATTAAAATCAAAATGCCATTGTTTTTGGTGCTCGATAAAAGATTACTTCTGCTATCGTGATGGATCTGTTAAAATGTACTTCTTTCTAGACAGTTTAATGGACTAACTGTGATTTCTGGTTTCACATTGTGGCTTGTTCTGTTTTACAGCTCTTCTCTTTTGTATTGATCTTTATACCTGGTCATTTTTGAAAAAGAGCTTTTTTATCAGTTTTTTTAACATGCAAATAAAACATAACATCATCTTAATAAAATAAAACTTCAGTCTCTTTAATTATTTTGTTCAGCTATTTTTGTTTATTGTTCTTCACTAATTCAACAACATTCTGCTTTTTAAATAGCGATTTGGTGTATATACTTATGAAATAAAATACAATAAAAATAAGAAAACAATAATAACTGACATGGAGGGTGTTACCATGAAATACTGGAGTTGTGTGGCACTAGGTAACCACACTGCTGGAAAGTCCATTTTTTCCCTTATAATGCCCATCCTGGAGGGCATTATTTGTTATTAATTTATATATTTTTGTATTTTTGATGTAACATAGTTCCTCCACCTAGTGCTTCAATGTTGCTTTAAGCTATGCAGTTGCTGTTGGATGACATATTTTGTATCCAAAATATATATTATGTAAATATTTAATAATGTCTACACATATGCATACACACATATAGATGTAGAGGCACAGACAGACACAGAAACACAACATCATGCACATATAAAGATGCCTAGGGACATGCCGACAGACTCACAGAAACACATGCATACAGACACATGCAGTCACAGGTACATACACAGATACACACACACACACACACACACACACACACACACACACACACACACACACACACACACACACACACACACACACCATGCAATTACTGCCACATTCTTGATTCTGTACACTTTGGATGTCTCATTGTCATCAAATGAAAGAAAAAATACATGCAGTGCAAAGCGTTGTAACCTGCCCCCAACAAATACCTCTCAGTTATCCTTTATTTTGTGTCATTTTTTTGCTCAAACCCTTGAAAATGTTTAATTTTCTGGTAAAGCTCAGAAAATTACAGTCAGTCAATAAATGTAGACATTATAGGCTCACACTTCTTATTGCGTGTATGTGTGTGTGCATGCTGCTCTGAAGCCATGGACTTGATACCATCTGGTCCCCAATAGGGTATTACCTGTTAGTCCTACCCATTTTCTAAAATAAAACAACATAATTCAAGTAAATTATTCTTCATTTTAAAACTATCAGTTAATTTACATGTTGACTTTATAAGCACATCTGAGCCAATAAAAATAAACATGACTCGAATGCTGAAAGCAGAGGAAGAAATCATTTATAGAGCCATTGTAGTGTAATCAGTGTAGTATTCTTAGAATGCTGCATTCATTTCTGCAGGTGCAATGATAATGTTGCCTTTCTATATTTCAGTACAGCTGTGGACTCCATGCCTTACCAAAGATTTATATAAATGAAAAGTTGGAAAACTTAGAGGCTGGCCACAAAGTATTGCTCTGTGTTAGAAACTGCTTCCATGATAATAGTTTGAAGGTTTTTAAACACAGTTGAAAAAAAGTCCATTGTATAAGTAAACTTACCATAATAGCAGATGTTTGAATGATTGCTGCCGCTGTCTAAGCTCTATGGGTTATATCCTGCAAAGATATAACAGCCTACCAGTTTTCAAAACTTCAGGGCACCTTTCACTCTCCCAAGAGTTTAGGCAGTTCAAGCTGAGCTGACTAAAAGATGGGTAAACCCTTATAGCTTTCATGTCAACTGAGAGAGGGAGGCTAAGCCCTGACAGGACATTGCGAAGAACAAGAAAAAACAAAATGTCCACACTCTTGCATAAGAAAACACAGTAAAAATCAAGAGGGATGGAGGGAGGGAGTGGCAAATGCAGTAGTGATCATTCAAACATCTACTGTTATGGTAGGTTTACTTACACAACTGTACTATGTTCATTTGGCCACTGCTGCAGTAGCCCCAAAGCTGACAGGTTTGGATGTCAATACCATGACAGGACATTGCAAATGCAGTAGTGATCATTCAAACATCTACTGTTATGGTAGGTTTACTTACACAACTGTACTATGTTCATCATATTGATCACTGCTGCAGTAGCCTAAGCTATATGTGGTTATATCCTTAGCAGGATATAACAGCTGGCCAGCTTCCAAAACTTCAGGGCTCCTTACATCCTCCCAAACTTATAGAGAGTTCAAGCTGAGTTGACTAAAAGACAGGTTTGGGTGTCAATACCAAGCCCTTCACAGTTTTCACGCCAACTAAAAGACGGAGGCTAAGCCCTGACAGGACATTGCTAGGAACAAGAAGAAACAAATGTTTGCACCCTAGCATAAAAAATACAGCAAAAATCAAGGGGGATAGAAGGAGGGAGCAGATACTGCAGCAGTGATCATTCGAACATCTACTGTTACGGTAAGTTTACTCACACAGCTATACAATGTTCATCATATTAATCACTGCTGCAGTAGCCCAAGCTATATGTGTAGATTACCATTAGCTTAGAACAACTGGTAGGTAGAAGATTAGGGTCCAGGAAACCTTGAAGAATAGTCTTAGCAAAACCTGACCTGGACCTGAAGAAGGAATCTAGCTTGTATTGCTTAGTATAGTATATACTGATGACCAACCTGCCGCTTCTAGAATACTTCTAGAGTCCAGCCCTTTCCAAAAATCCATAGATGAAGCCAAGGGCCTGGAACAGTATGCCTTTAGTCTGCCTGGAATAGTTTTTTTGTGGTGGGAAGAACAAAAGATAATAGTCTGAGACAACCATTTGGAAATCGTTTGCTTTCACTCAGGTTACCCCTTTTTATTATCTTAACAAGAAATGAAGAACAGATCATAAATTCGAAAAGATTTTGTTCCTTCAAGATAGCACCTGTTTTGTCTGTGGACATACAATGTATGAAGTATCCTTTCTCGCTCATTTTTGAGTTCAGGGAAGAACACAGAGAGATGGACCGTTTGGCTTAAAGTAAACTTGGATTTCCCTTTAGGCATTGAAGAAAGATTAGTTCTCAAATAAACTCTGTCTCTGTGGAAAATGGAATAAGGTTGACTCACCATATCAGCTTGCAACCCAGTCTTCTTGTAGAGATCAAACAAATCAGTAAAACTATTTTCCGTGTTAAGTACCTCAAGTCACCCAGATGAACTGGTTCCAATGGACCAATTATTAGCTTCTCTAACACAAAATTAAGATCTCAAGGAGGAGTCACTGGTTTTCTTGGTGGTCTCTTATGCAATACCCCTTTCAAAAATATTTGACATGAGAATGTCTTGGAAAATGGAGCTCGATGGGTTGACATACTGACATAGCTGAAAAATTAACCTTGGTAAGAGCATAGGAAAGTAACTCACACATATATTGTAAAACCAGAGAGCCACTAGCCCTGAATGGGTGTTGGCTATTTTGTTGGCCCCAACTAGAAAACCTTTTCCATTTGTTTATATATGATTTTCCAGTAACAGGCTTTCTTGCCTCCATTAATACTTGTTGCACATCCCCAATAAACAGGTACCTAAAAGGTAATAGGAGCCTATCATCCATGTGGCCATTTCTAGTTGTTTGGGGTCAGGATGTATCAAACATCCCTGCTCTTGTGTGAGTAGATCCAGTTTGTGAGGAATCTTGTTGTAATTGCTCCTGGCCAATCCCAGAAGAAAGAAGAATCACTGTAATCTGGGTTAGAAGAGACTCACCACAATGATATTAGGAGATTCCTTCTGAATCATTAGAAGTACCTTGGATATGAGTGGAAAGGATGGAAAGACATAAGGGTCATTCCTGTCCAAGGAAATTAAAAGGCAACTTGAAGTCTTCCTAGGAATCAGAGGTGATTCAGAGAATTGGGGTACGTGATAAGGGCAAGCATCTCTTTTATGTTTATGTGCTTGTGTCTGTCTTTGTTGTCCTAGATAACTTACACTTTTATCTCCATTGACATTGCTCCTCAAGCAAAGTCTGAAGTGTCTGTGGAAATAGGAGAAGGGAAGACCTGAATTAAGGAAATTTTATATCCCCACCAATGCTTTCTCTCCTCTCCTCTCCTCTCTGCTCTTCTCATAAAATATTATGGCTATTGGAACTGGGAGCAAAAAGACTTCAGATACCATTGTATTTTTCCTATGTGGAGTCTTTTCAGAGGTATCATGAGAATGAAAGATGCCATGAGACACAGAATCCTGGGGTTCCCTCACAGTGACCAAAGTCTGAGCGTAAAACCCCTAGAATATTTCTAAATATAGATCTATTTTTTTCCTTTGGAAAAGAAGCTATTTGTACTGAGCTAACTAGCAGACACTCCAGGAATGCAATCCTGTATGATGCAGTCAAAAATATTTTTAAATGCTCGCTTGGAATTCCACCCTGCATAAGAGTCTCTCACTCAAGATAGAGATTCCTGATACTTTGAAAAAAGACTCCACAAAGTTAAGCAAGTCATTTAAATATGAAAAAAATGTGGCTACCCTGTAGCTTGCAATGGGCTATGACAGAAACTAGACACTTTAAGAACACTGTTGGAGCAGTGGATAACCCAAAATGTAAGGAAGAGAAATGACTAGGGTTGCTACCTTTTCAAATGCTCAGAGTGGGACAATTCTTGTAGAAATGTGAAATTTTACAGGACAAATCATACCCACAGCAAGTGCAAAGGAAAGAGCTTTACTTTTTTGCCAAATAAAAGCTTATTCTTGTAGCATTTGAGCTGACTATGCTATTTCACATAATATTTAGAAATGTCAGATTCAAAATAGCTGTTTTATGCCACTATTAAAGAAAACTTATGAAATTTTTTTTGTCCTAAAATCTAAGGGCATTTGCCATTTTTTAGTTTTTTTCATAGGACACAACTGCCCAAAGAGGGACTGTCCTCAGAAAGAGAGACAGGTGGTAACCCTAGTTCAACTGACAATACAATTCAGACACATGAAACCTTAAGAAATGCCTGATATCTGGATGAATTGGAATGTAATGATAAGCATCTTTTAAATCTAAGGTTAGCAAAAACTCAACTGGGGAAGAAGGGGTAACGTTATGAAGTGAAAGCATTTTGAACTTGGTCACTATCACATACTGCTTAGGAAAACAATCCAGAACTATCTCCAGCCATTTTCATTCTTTGGCACCAAAATATTCTTGAACCGAACTGGGAAGGAGGAACTGTTTCTATTACCCAGTAAGACAGAATGTGCTGTAGGACAGGCAAAAACAGAGTTCAGTCTGGTGAATGTAGAATAATTCCCTGGAATGGAGGAATTTATTCCCATTGCCACGTGTAACCTTGCTGAATCAGCCCTAGCACTGATTTGTCTAAAATAATCTGTTACCAAAGAGAAATGTAAATTCAGACTTTCTGAATTTCTGGAAGGAATAAGGGACTGCCAGGGTGAAGGGGGTAAAGATCCCTTATATAGACATTCTGCCTTATTTGACTGTTCTTTATTTTGGGGGTCCCTGCTTTCTTTTTGGAACCTCACTGCCATTGTTTTTTAAACATCTACTAACCAGTATTTTGCTGAGACGTGTTTCTTGCCATAATTGGATGAGGGAGCAGAAAATCCCTTAGAAAATTTAGAGAAGGAGAGCTGAACATCTGAGACATTCTCTGTATCAGCTTACTTCTTGCATCGCATTTTTAATAACCTCTACAGCAGAATGTCCAAAACTAAACAGCTGTCCAAATGAGAATTTGAAATCTCATTTTTTACATCCTCTTGGAGGTTCTCAGAATGCAGCCAGGCAAACCCCCTCAGCACAGTATCAGTGGCAACAGCCCTGGATGCAGTACCTACGGAGTCATAAACAACTTTAAACAATGAGTAGAGACACGAGAAATGGAAAAAAACAACTAGTATAAAACAGATTTACCTCATAGGAGGGAACTGTAGATAAAACAGTCATACTGTCATGATTAGAATAAATATTGCCTGACAATTCCAAATTCTAAAAATTAAAGTTGCAGAAGCATACAGTTTTTCCCCAGACTTATCAATTGTTTACCACTCTTGTGTGAAGAAGAAGGATTAGAATTAACAAAATGTTTGACAGCAGCTGGATTAACTAAAGTTGTATCTGCTGGGTCAGGTTTAGGATGAGTGTATGCAAATTTGAAAGACCTGGGAACTTTGTACATTCTATCTGCTTTCTGAGGAGAAGAAGTCTGTCTATGTGGGAAACCACAGGTTGTGGCAAACACATTCTCCAATACTGACAGCACGGGGGATGGATAAAGGTTTTGGGAATTCCAGTTGTAACAGCTCATTTCATTTTCTGAGGAAATGAGAAATCTCAGTGTTCTCCCACTGAAAACACTGGTACTTTCTGGAAATAGTCTTAGAGAATCCTTGACAAGGAGATTCAGATACCATGCTTTCTTCTGGGTCTGAATCAGACATTTGAGGGAAAAAAATGTATCTGTCCCATCACATTCCTCACCAGATTCAATTTCTTGAATCTCTTCAGGAAAAAAAGAATCATTTAATCCCTTTTTCTTTTACCAGAAACTTGTACAAGACTCTGACCCAGACTATGTCCAGTGGAACTGGTACAGGAGATGATAAATGTTTAGTTTCCTATTTCTTTTTGACAGGAAAGTTGGGCAAGTGGTTTTACTAATGGTGGCGGCAGCAGTAAGGATGGACATAACATCCTGGCTAAATAGGGGTATATTCTCTGTCCCTTCTCCCAAGGCTGACAAGAGTGGCTGTACTGTGCCACTGAGGGGACCCCAACAGCTGCAGTGGATGTTGCTAACCACTAGTCCATGGTGGCTATATGAACAACACCAGAGTGATCTGGGGGAAAAAAGTTGAGTGGCCAGAGGAACCAGCTTTGGCCACTACAGAGTCATCAATGCGTATCTGAGGCAAATTGCTAGCCTGCTGTGATGGCAAAGGCTGTTTAGGTAAACTTTTTCTTTTTCTGACTGAAAGAAGGACCAACTGTGACTGCTGGTTTGTTGGGGAAACTAAACTGCACAAGCTGGTAAAATATACAAAAATATTTAAAAATAACTTTCTCAGATAAAACCCAGTAAAAAGCACTCTAATACATGTAAAACAATACATGTAATAAATGTAAAACAGCTCTCAAAAAGTAATTTAAAACAGTTTCTCTACAGAAAAGAAAAATGTTTTAGAATGTTTAAAATAACTTTTGAACTGTCAAAAACAAAAGTGGAGTAAAGTCATGTGATAGTCAACAAAAACACGTATTCCTAGCTTAAAAAATACTTTTCTGAATGAGAAAGCAAATTTAAACAGTACGAATAATATGTGGAAGGTTTTTCACCAAAGAGAAAACTTATCTGCCAGGAGTGGAACAACACAAGCTGACCATCGATCCTTGGAAGCCTGCAAAGTTATGCTGTCTTTGGAGGCAGGAAAGTTCTAAAGACCTTGGTGTTCAAACCTGTCTTTTAGTCATCTTATCTTGAGCTGTCTAATGGTTTAGGCATGTGGAGGGTACCTCCCTGACGCTTTAGAATCTGGCCATTTGTTGTATCCTAAGCTGCATATAACCCCATATAGCTTAGACTACTGCAGCAGTGATCAATGTGATGAACATAGCAGAATGACCTATGAGCTATTGCAAGCATCCATGCTGATGTCAGATAGTGTTACTATCTCCATTAAAGACATTGCAGTATACCTATAAGGAACCAGATGCCACTTTACAGATAATATTCTGATGTAGGCAGATTTGCAAAAGGATAGACACTTTGGGAAAGTTGGGAAAAATAACACAGGATATAATTAAAGCAAAGGAGAAGTGTATGGAATTCTAAGCAAATAAAAATGCAAAGTAATGTACCTTTTGCATAACACAGCAAGGATATTCTAAAAAGAGGAAGGGGAATCTTGAAAGCCTCCAAGAAAGAAAAGGACCTTGGAGTAATAAAGGGTAAGCAAACAATTTGCCACAGCTGTAACAATAGGTCAAAAGGTTCTAAGGTGCAAATACAGAGCTGAAAACAGATTAAGAAAATAGGTTACAATTCCACTGCAATGTTACCAGAGTGGTGCCACTAGGATGCTCTATTAATTTCTTCAAGCAATACTGACATCCAGGCACTGATTAATTAAATACATTTCAGGAAACAAGTTGTATAGGGAATGAGACATCATATTCAGGGATATTGCTGAAGCTCAGCAAGAATCTCTGAGAAATAAGCATACCAAGAGCTATGATAACATTTTCAAATGTATAAAGGGGGCATAGAAGAACATGACACTTTTGAACAGATGTTATGAATAAAATGCCATGCTATGAAGCTGGAACCTGTTGCATGAAGGAACAATGTAAGGAGACAATGCCATGCTGAAAGGCTTATGTGTACTGTTATTGTTTCAGAGTTAGTGTTGGTAATGTTTTTGTTATCCAGTTGACTATAAGTTATGTTCATATGTACTGTCACAAATACAGACATTTTTATGATATTCTATACTGTTGCACTGTAATTTCTCTGTTAAATTGAACTGCCTGGATTGCCCTTAGAAAAGGGATATATATTATGCCCTGTGGGAAAAAAACTGTCAAAATTAAAGTTAGTGGTTAAATAACTAACTAAATGTCTTTTACTTTTAAAAAGATTCTTGTTAAAAGTTGGGGTAGTGGAACACGTAGCTTAAGTTTAATGATTGTTTAGGGAGGCATACATGAATTCTACTAATACAGAGAAGGTAATGATACACATAGAGCTGGGACTATTCAGTCTGATGCCTCACAACTCCAGGGTCTGGGAGTTCAATCCTGGCATTACCACTGTCTATGTATAATTTTAATGTTGTTCTTATACATGCATGGATTGTCTCCAGGTGCTCTGGTATCCTTCCAACCCTTACAAAAATAATGTTTCCATATATAACATTTACTTTTTCCCTTATGGCCTCTGTTGTTATGGTTGAAATTAGACTAAGACAGACCAGTTCACTTACCCAGTTAACAAATGAATAAGCAGGTAAGTTTAGCAGTTTCAACCTACCTAATTCAAGGGCTGGATCAGACCACCAGATTGCATAAAAAGCTCTTCAGTGGTCACATGTTATAGCGTCCCATCAGCCTGAGGCATTACCATGAAGAATGAAAGCATTCATGAACAGGAGAATTTTGCAGACAATATAAAAACTATTTTAATTGATTTGTTTCTGTTTCTAGCGATTACCTTATGTTCATGCTGGTTAATTTATCAAAACATTCCATGGAACTTAATTACAATCAAAAATAAAATCTGTTGAGAAAAACAATACACAGTGAGCTGGAAAAAACACTTAAGTCTAATTACACTCCCAATTCAAGACAAGAGGTAGAGAACAGTTGTGTGTATGTCTGTCTGGAATTAACATATGGCAAATTTCCAAAGATTTATGTTAACAAAAAGCACTCATCTTTTTGCATAAAACCACAGTAGTACCTGTTTGCAGTAGCCGACCATCAGTGATACCTTGGCAAAGTAACATCTTTCAGAGATAAGAAATGGGAAGCTTGCTTGTCTAGTTAGAAGACAGCTGCAGGGAGGGGCAACACAGCACACTTTAATGGCAAAGCCAGTTTTCTACGAGGCAGCTCACCAAGTTGGAGATGAATAGAGCACCTGCTAGCAGCTGTACAGGAGTGACAAGGGTTTGTTTACATATTCATGCTTAAAGCTGTCAACAGATTCCACTTGTAACAGACAGCTTCAAGCATGCTTTCAATATGATCATGAAAGGCTGAGTAATAGTATTTAGGGCCTGATTGTGTTTCCTTCTTCTGCTGTTTCATTCCTTTTCTCTGTCACTGTGTGGGTCTCGCTATACATATACTTAGTATGTATGTATACATATATATGTGCATGTGTGTATATAAAATATATGTATAAACATATATGCATTATATATAATATATATATATATATATATATATATATATATATATATATATATATATTTAAAAGCAAAAAGAACAGTAAAAACAAAATAGCTAGCTCCCTAGTCAGTGTTTAAACACATCTAAAGAAATGAAACTTCATTATGAATCCCTGTGGGTAAGAAAGAGATAGTGTGCTAGGAGGAACTTTATTATTGTTTAGGAAAGCTAAATCAGTCTGGCAGTCAGCCTAGAGGATTAAGGCTCACAGTTATTAACAAACTGCTTTCTGTGGTCAAAGATACAGGGATTGATTCCTTCTACCTACATTTGCACGCTGTATGATTCTAAGCAAGTCCCTTCACCATACACTGCTGCTGGGTTGCCCTTGAAAAGGAGTACATTGTTCATAGGTACTTACTAGGCTATTTTGCTATGAGGATCTGAAGAATCATTGCCTTACAGTTCCCTTGTAGTTCTAGAAGTTATATTTTTTTGCATACAAATAACCCAAAAATAGGCCAGACAAGGTTAACTCTGGACATTTATATGCTTCCTCTATCTTTGAGGGACAGGAGTGTTAAGTGGGGGTATGTTTGTGGTTCTCCAACTGTTTCTCTAAATTACATTTAATGGAATAAGAGAAGTATTTCACTTTATGTAGACCCAAAAATGGTTGCATGGAAGATGTATTCTCTGTGATACACACCCATACCTCTAAAATGTTCTATTTATGTTGCAATAAAGATGGAGATCCGTTGAGCAGGTGTTTGTTCTACTATTAGACTTGTGAATGTGTGAGAAGTCTGCCAGGATAGGTTCTATATGAGAAGGAGAGGTCACCTGTTAGCAGTCTGTATGATACTAACTAGATGGATAAGATTTTGAGATAGTCTGCATTGTTTTTTGTGATTAAAGCCCTCATTTGTTTTTCAGTGAGTAAGAGCTGTGTTTATTCCTGCTACAACAAGTGTTTGAACAGGTACATACTGAATAGGGCATTATATTTAATAATTGGCCTAATGACTGCTAAGTGCAGTGGAATGATTACATCCCTGGACTTGGATGCCATAGCTTTAGAAACTCACTATGTAATAAAAATGGACTACTTTACAGTAGTAGATATGTGGTAATCAAAGTACCGTTTAATATTTGATACAGGTTTCAACATCCCTGACTACAGAATCAACTTTCAGCGGTCTGTTGTCAATGTGATAGTTACAAGGAAAGCCATGCTTGTTGAAGCATATTATTATATATTTCTTGGCATTTAATTTTAGCCCATGGTTTTGACATCAGCTATTGGTTTGGGAAAGGCCCACTTGGAGGATTTTAGTGCCCTCTGGGGAGTTTATGATAACATGAAGTTTACAGTCACTTGAAAACTAGGTCATCCATAAGCTTTAACATTTGTTTTGACCTCTGAGAAATAAGTGCTAAAGAGGGGTAGCTTAAGGACTGAACCCTTGGGTATACCACTAGTAACAGATCTTTTGTAGTAGTAGAGTGGCCCACCATAATTTTCTGGGTTTTATTTGTGAGCCAGTTTGCTATCCAGTGAGAGATGTATGGATTTACATTTTGACGTGAGAGCTCATGTATGACACCTGAGAACATGGGATGGTGTTGAATGCCTTTGCAAGGTCTAAGTATGTGCTGTGGGCTGATTTGTCCTTATCCATTGCATCAGTAGCCTTCTCAAAGTAGCTGACTATGTTTAGTAGGCAGGATTTCCCCATGATGAATCTGAAGTGGCTTGAACTGAAAGTTTGTAGGTTACCTATGTCCTTATTTATTAATTCCATAAAGATACTTTCCATAGCCTCATAGATGTGGCTGGTCAGGCTTACAGGTCTATAATTCCCTGGGTCCATTGATGCCCACCTTTGTGCAGAGATGTGACTGTTGCTGTCCTCCATTCATCTGGCTCAAAGTCTGTTTGGAGGCTGATACTGAATAACCTTTGTAGGGGATCTGATAAGTCATGTTTCAGGCTAAAATGTAGGCAGCCTGGTATATTATCTGACCTCACAGAAGTAGTGTTTTTGGCCTTGGATAGTGCCTTGAGGACTTGTTCTTGCGAGATTTGTGGGTGTGTAGATGCAGGTATGGGATCTGTGAATATTGGAAAGGGGAAAGGCCAAAGTCCAGTGAGTTTACCCAACTAACAAATAGAAAAAAATAAAAAATACAACTTACCTCCCTTACCTCACTATGTAATAATAATAATAATAATAATAATAATAATAATAATTATTATTATTATTATTATTATTATTATTATTATTATTATTATTTCTGGTTTGTAGCTTCCACCTAGATTAGAATCTTGTTTAGTTGTAAATAAGTGATATCAGTACAATATAAAGGTGGACAAGAACTGAATAACAGATAGTTTTTCCCTCAGCTTTACTCTTATTAAGTACTCAGAAAAAATATGTCAACGCAATATGAAACTGATAGATGTGTCTTTGTGAGGAGTACAATCACTCTGACTTTGTGGATGAGTATGTAAGTATGTATTGGCAGGGTACCTCTAAGGACAGCTTCTGTTGTTAGTGAAAAGCAGAGAAGAATCATAGCTCGGGACAGACGTGGTTTGAAAAATGAAAAGAAGTTCCTAATGTGGCTTTTGTGAAACTCCTGATGTAACAGGCAGCCTGTTTATGTATGACAGCAAATGAAGGCTTCAACAGAGAAGGTGAGAATGGTACCCTTCACCTATCCGAACTTTACGGCCATCGCATTTTAATACCGTTGCAAAGTCCAGTAGAACACTCCTTAGAGTTTCTCATCATTAACCTTGGTCAGTCCTGGTTAAGATCAAACTAGTATCACAGCCAGCTGTAAATTCTGTGAATACAGATTCCTGAATTCTGTGCCTCTTGGAGGGCCCGGTTTATAAATAATTATCTTGGTTTACAGAGACAGTAATTTAATTTCACAGAATTATCATGTACAATGGTGTCAGCCTTCTTAGCACTCAGTGCAGTCCTTACTTTTAGCATACAGACAGCGCCATTGTCCCAGCTCACTCCACAGGTGGACACTAGGAATATGATCTCTGTTACTGACCTGAATAATTATGTGGTAGGAGGGTGGAGGACCTTTTAATTCTGGTAGCTGATTTTAGATTTGCTTCCTAGATGAAGGTCTGAGAAGTGTTTAGAAAGTACTGAAAATGTTATCTGACCTTCAGTACTCCACTCTTTTGTGTGATGCAGATTATATGTAAAGCATGCTTTGACCATTGCAGGATAGGTGATGTGAATGGTTGAGTCAAGGAGTTGAAAACTCAAGGCTGGAGATAACAACCTATACTGCAGTCGGTTCTTTTTCTAATGGTGTTACAAAAGCTGATATTTTCTCACAGTGGACAGTGCAGTACCATGTGTTACTGAATTAGTTATTGTTTTCATAGTTCTGTCAGTAAAATAGTAGTATTCATTACCTTCATAATGCCATATATTCTCATTAAGGCTTCCACTGGTTGATAGATATAGAGGTGATATGATAGCTGTGCCTAACACCATCACTGTATTTAATCAATTTTGTATGCCAAAGACTTGTGTGACCCTGTACACAGACCATGAGAATTGCTAATGTAATTCATCACATCTTTTACTTGCACAAGCTTTCTGCAAATGTAAGTGCATGTGTTTTAAAAGGTAGACAGAAAACAAGTACTCATTTCTAATTGTATGCACATAACAAATTTGATGTTAGGGCAGCAGCAGTACAAAGATTCAGGCAAGCCTTGCATTATATAACATAAAACTCAGTTAAGGTTTACTATCAGTTATCAAAATGAGTAATCAGTCTTTTAATTTGTTTTATTTTTCAGGTCATTCATTAACAGAGTAACCTCCTAGGCACAAATTCCTCTTCCACAAGAGGCCTCATTAAATAATTTGCTCAAGTCACACAGTTTGGAAGTAGAAAGTGACAGATTCGAACCCAAAACCGTGAGATGAAGCTCATTATCACTTCATAGCCTTAACCTTTTGTACTTAACTGCCAAATTTACATCCTTACACCAGCATATGTTCTGGACTGCTGTATTATGATTAAACAATGGACTTGGAAATAAATCTGAGGGGTAGATATTCCATAAAGAAATACAGTGCAGCACATGAAGAATTCTTTTTTCTAGTACAGAAAAATATATAGTGAACGATGAGTTGTCCTACTTCAAGTGCAAGCAGCCATGTGGGGCATACTGGGAAAGAACAGTGTAACTGCTGTACCTATGCCTTTAAACTGCACTGTGGCAGGTGTGCTGCAACTGCAACATTTGCTTCCAAATACTTATTCATGAATACAGGTAAAAGTCATCAGTGTGCCATGTTACCACAGCTGCAGACAACTGCGTTTGCATGCCTGAGTGGTGCCACGTCTCAGCTGACATTAGTCATGTGTAAAAGGGATTTCATAGCCTGTCTGAGGGGCGGAATGTTCAGAAACAAAAGCATGTGAATGGCTGCTTTAAACAACACAATATAGGATAAACACAGTATTCAATAATATTATGATAGAAGTACATCAGACTCGCTTAGAGTATCTATGGAAAATGTCATCTCTCCTCACCCTCTGTCACTGTTCATTACAGTTCTTTGGTTTATGGGTAGTTACTAGGCTTACAGTCCAGGGGCCTCACTCTGATTCTTGGCTGCCCTCAAGTAATATCTGGTTAAGTAAGTTGCATAAAGTCACAGGGTAGGTAAATGAGAACTGTGGAATCAAACCCTGTACCACAGGAAGTACAGCTCACAGTCTTAACCATTTACACCAACTGTTAGACTCTATAATCGGCAGATAGGAGGAAGAGGAACTGTGAACTATGTCCACGTATGTCAAAAACATATCTATGTTTGTGAGTAATACATCAGATTGACTAGTATGACATATCAGTGAGAATGCATTTGTTTGTGAAGTCGGTAAACCAGTTCATCCCTGTATTTATTCCCTTTTTGGCAATGACCCATGTTTATGAAATATATAGTTTCAAACAACTGCAAAGCCCAGACATTGTACAACCAGCAAAATGTTGTCAGCAGCTGCGCAATGCAAGCTGTTAATCAGATGCTGTTTTCCTTTAAAACATGTGTTGTCTTTGTTATCTTGAGTCAGATCAAGGTCCATGCATGATGTGGAGTAAAGACTCACCAACTTATTCTCCAAGACTGAAGCATACTGAGGATAGGTTTTACTATATTTATTCTGTTTATTTATTTATTTATTTTTTATGGGTAACATGCACTAGATCTAAAGTGCCAATTTACAGTAGTGGCACTGAAAAGCACATAAGATAAATCAGGAGTGCAATAATTACACAAATAAAAATAACAAAAAGTATAGACACAGTGCAAGATAAGATAAGCTTGAGCTTTTATCAGGGATTCACATCCAGAGACCAAGACATAGAACAGGCGGTGGTGCCTTACTGCTAGTAAAACACTGAAATATAACATCATTACTGCATCATCTAACACAACTGACCATGGAAGAAAAAAATATCATAAGTTACCTTCTTACACATTAATGGTGAGTTTGGTAATTATCCAATCAAAATTTCTAATGATTTTGCAGACTTTTTATCAGATGCTCATCTCCTCTGCTGAACTCCCACCCCTTACTAGCATTAGAGCAGCAGATAAATATCTAGTGTTTTCTTACAAACTACCACTTTTTGGTGTTTCAGTATATAAACTGCCTCAATAGATAAAATACATCTAAACTTGATTTCTATGCCCTGATGGCCTCTACTTCAAATTATTGTGTGTATGCAATACTTGTTGAGTGTGTCTAAGGCACATTATTAATTTTACACTATAATCAGGACATTTTCCAGAAATATGAAAGTCGGTATATCCCAGCCATCTTCCTTAGCAACTGTCCACCAACACCACAAATGCAAACTCAAATATAAAACTACACTTTTTATTTAGTGCTTTCATTTTACTGTAAATTACAGACTTCATCACCATGAATAAAAGCTTCTTATCCAGACTTTAAATAAATCTTCTCAGAAAATCACATGACTGTGTGGGCCAGTCAGAACTTGTTTTACATTAAATATATATCCCTATCAGATCGAAGTTTCAAGACTTCAAAATTCATACGGTCGTTACCATGTGATTGAAGTTTTGAAACTTTTAATGTTTTGAAAGGTACCGCAGATTGGGAAATTGACCGTTTTCCTCACTGTAGTGTGATCGTGGAGTTGGTATATTTAATTTGCAGGGGGTGTGGGGGGTGCAGGGGGCTTACCCCCTCCACTGCAAAACATAAAAGAAAGAACCTTTTTGTTTTTATTCGAACTTCCAAAAATCTGATCATATGTGTGTGTGTGTGTGTGTGTGTGTGTGTGTGTGTGTGTGTGTATATATATATATATATATATATATATATATATATATATATATATGTATATATATATATATATATATATATATATATATATATATATATATATATATATGCGTGTGTGTGTGTTTTTACAATTTTTGTTAATAAAATCATTTCTGTTTTCCTTCTGGCCTCAGTTTTAGTGCTGCCTTAATATTCATCATCGTCATCATCGACTCCCTTTTTTCCGTTTTTCTACATGGGATCAGAGTGTGATGTCAACTGTCTCCATCTTTTTCGATTCCTGGGGTGTAGATAGCTCAGCTAGTGCCCTGTGCTGGTCACACGACATTGCACCCCACCCCCATACCCTGCCAAGGCTCTTTAATTGAAGAACAAAAGAAAAGGCTGCTCCTGGCCAGGTACACACCCTTCCCTCCTGCTCCAGGAGCCAATCATGTAAACATATATATATATATATATATATATATATATATATATATATATATATATATATATATATATATGTGTGTGTGTGTGTGTGTGTGTGTGTGTGTGTGTGTATTTTTATATATGTATGTTTTTTTTTTTAATTTGTAGCAAACTGCTTGCTGCTACAGTTTAGACTCTGCACAGAGCACTGAGGTTTAAGTTTAAAAAAAAAACTGTAGCAAGGCACTCAGGTTTGCCTGCAAATGCAATACCAGCTTTTAAAAGATGATATGTATTAAACAGTGATCGGGATCAGCCAACCATGCCCCAGACAGGGCAGTTGCCCTTTTCACCCCACCGTAGCTACCCTTTTGCCTAATGTTGCAGTTCTCCTTTCACACAGATCTCTCCACCTCCCTTGTTTCCTCTTGCCTTCTTCCTGTCTCTCCCAAATCTTCACCACCAGATTGTCTTCTGCTTTGCCATAACCACTGCATTCTGTTGTCTTTGGCCTATTCTGAAATTGGAGACACTTTGGCTTCTGCTCTGATGTCCTCACTTTTTCATCTGTCCTACAGTGTGCATCCTACTACCTGTCTCAGACCCTTCATCTCCATCACATCTAGTTTCCACAATTGCTCTGCCTTAACTGCCCCAGTTTCTATCCCATACAGTAGTACTGGTTGCACCTCCTTTCTTTTAAAAGTCTTTGGCATTTTTCTATCATACACTACACTTGACACTCTATGCCATTTGGCTGTGTCTCCTCTTCTAGCTTTGATCTCCTCATTCAGACTTCCCTTCTCCTCAACCCCCCCCTCCCAGATACTTGAAACTGTTTACCTGTTCCACTATTTTCCCTTCTGTCTCAGTTCTCAGCTTCTTCTGATTTCCATTTGCTGCCATTACATCAGTCTTATCAGTACTCGTTTTCATCTCCTCTACCTTCAGTTTTGCATTCCCTTCCCCTGTCCTTTGCAGGTTGAAGCATTAATGCTTCCTTTCACTCCTACCCTTTTAGCATATTTAAACTTGATCACAGGGATGTCTTTTATTCTGATGAACTTCTTGTAATAGGAACAGAAGTGCTACTCATTAAGGTCTGTCAAGTACTTCTTGTGGAGTGTTCCTATTGTGGATTAGTCATAGATATATTCATAAAACCTTTATCACATCTTGTAAGACAGCCTATCTGTATAACATACATCACATTAATCAGCAGTCACCATACTCACTCCTCCTTTGGAATTGCAGGTGTACCTGGTTTTGGTATCTAAACTTGTACCCTAGTATACAAAAAACATTGTGCCTCTCAGTAAGGTAATGGCATTGAGATTATATGCCATGTTTGTAAGTGCCCACCAGTTTCTTTGTCATTTTGTCCATGTTAGAACTATATTAATGTGGAATTTTTCTTTCTGTTGTGGGTGGAAGCTGGTTCATTGCCCAGAACTCCAGCCATTTTAACTTTACCTGAAAAAATCTTCAATTGGATTTGATCACTTCTTAAAATTAAATCCACAAATTAGTGCAGATGGCAGAAATAAACAGTCCAGCAGAACAAAAATAAAATAATTCAGAATTCCACAACAGCATTAAATAATGGGGCTGCTGATTTAAGACTATTGTTTTGTAACCTATGTGACTTGAATATTTAATTGGAATGAGTATATGTGCTTCTTATGTTGTGTAGGTTTTTATTGTCTGAAGAAGTAGTGGGTTGTCACTATGAAAGCGTTAACGTTGAATTGTTAATAAACCTAGTTTGGATATATTTCTATTTGTATCATCTTTCAGCTGTTGGTTGATCCATAACCTCTTTTCTTAAAGATATCCAACAATTGTAATACTTATGTTTGTAAGTCTGGATCATTAGACACTAATCTTGCAATTTTTGGCTGTTCGACCTTAGATGAGATTCCTCTTTATCCATTGGGAGTGCAAGCTGTTGTCAGTAAATATAAACTAATTAAAGTCTCTTTTCTGTAAGAATGAGCTTTCACCAGTCTTTTATTCTCATATGGTTTCATTATGACATCAACAAAATCAATGGTGCTTTGGCACTCGAGAGTCATAAGTTCAAGAAAGTCAGTGGTATTATTTTATGTTGGGCATAAATTCATCAAAATTCTCAGCTGTGCCTAACCATAGTATGAAAATATTGTGCATTATTCAAAACTGGAAACATAAATATGGACCTTTTGGTCCCATTGCCACTCATTTAGACTGATGGAAATATCTGTTTTTAACAAATAAAAAATTATTAGTCAAAACAGCGTCTAATAAATAACATACAAGGTGAATTTGGTCTCATGTGAGAGGCATGCTGATGAACAAAATATCTCTTAACATTTCTAATCCCAAATTCAGTGGGATAATAGTATACAAACTCTTAAGGTGACCAGAAAACACCAGCAGTTGAAAAAAATGTCTGATTCCTCCAAAAAGTGCCAGGAGTCATTTAAAAAGTATTTGGATCCTTCTGCAATCTCAGTGATTATACAATCCACATGAACAGAAGCAGGTTCTAACTTGGATCTCCTTTCTAGTTTTGTTCCTGGTGGCCAGCAGAATATTTTTAAGAACCAGAGGTCTTACCAACCTAACTTGATCCAGTTCTGTAAGTGGACTACCATTGAGGTAAAAAGGGGGTTCCTCATGATTGTGCTGTTTCTGGAGTACAGCATTGCCTTTGATACCATAACTCATAGGAAACTGCTTTGGAAATTAGACAGCATGAGAAGGGTTCAAGAATGCAGACATGGATGGGAGATGATATGGCTACCTGGATGAATATGTCAGCCAATACAGCATTGTCAGGAAGGACAGAAAAAAACAATAAATAATGGAACACCAGATAGTGCAACACAAGGACTGATCCTGTTAAGGCTTACTATCATTCTGTCGATCGCAGTTCATGTGATTGACAACATTTCGAATCTGGCTGTCACTGAATCAAAAACTCGAAAAAAAAATGTCGGAACTGACAACAGTGAATATAATACAGCATTTGCTGCTGTCAGTTCCGACATTTCAATGCAGATCGCACTATAGTGGGGATCGGGAAGTGTACCCTTTCCCTTACTTTAGTGCGATGTCCAAAATAGTATATTTAAGTAGCGGGGGGGGTGCAGCCCCCACCCACATGGGGGCACAGGGGGGCTGGCCCTCCTGCAAACATTTTATTTACTGTACAACGCACAGTAGTGGTGTCCCCGGAAGTGTGGTGACTGTTTGAAAATGTTGAAGTCAACATTTACAGTCACCACACTTCGAGTTTATTTTTGTTCGTTATTTTCAGTTTCGAGGTTTTGCTTCGACATAACCGCGATTCGCTGTTGTGCAATCCGGTTAAATGATAGTAAATCCCTTTTAACCACATATGTGCCAGGCATTATACTGGGGATGGAGACCATATTCATTATATACTTGGATGATACAAAAAATTGTGTGATATGTGTGGTACTGGCAGCTGAACAAGCCATTTGCCAGTGAGGCTGGATGTAGCTTTTAACAGGGTAAACAAATAAGTGGCAATGGAGATTTAATTCAAAAAGAGTAAAGTAAAGTACTCCATTTTGATGGAAGATTCCAAGTGAATATGTGCTTGGAAAGGTGGCAGTGGTGTACACAAAACAGAAAAAGCCAAAGTCCTTTTTTTTTTTGCTGTTCACTTGAGCTGTGGGATGGGGCACTTGATGACCCAGCTAGGGGAGCTGCTCTGTTTTACACCTTCCAGCGGGTAGGTAAACCCAGAGTGGTCATAGCCTAAGTGGTACTTTGTATTTGTCTGTGCTGAACATCAGCTGCCATCATTCTGCCCACTTGGTCAGGCTTTCCAAATCTTTCCTTAGTTCTGTTCCCTTCCTTCAATGTTGCTTCTATCTTTGTGTCATCACCAAAGAAGCTGATCCTGTTCTTTATCTCTTCAGATATTTCTTAAATGCACACACTGATGAAATCATAATCCTGGCTTGACCCCTGCATTACTCCACTAGCCACTTCCTTTATTTCTGGCAACATTCCTTTTACAGCAACCTTCTAGTTCCTTACCTCAAACAATAAAGCAGTATAGAGTTCCAGTCTCTGCCATACCCACAATCCCTGCAATTTGTCTAGCAGGTATTCCTATGGGGCAAGCCAAAAGCCTTACTGTGAATGAGGTCAAGACAGACCACACCAAGTAGTACCCCTTGTCAAATTCTGCTATAACACAGACATAAAACCAAATCAAGTGTGATTGACAGCTCATTTTGGTCATAAATCTCTGCTAGTTGCCATTCTGGAAATTGCTGTCTTCCTAGAAAACATTTCCCTCAGGGTGTTTCTTCATGACTTTTCCTACTACTGATGATAGGATAAATTTTGCTATTCTGGGTTAAAAAAAAAAACAATCCTCAGCAGACCCACTGGAACTGTGACAGGGCACTAACCCATGACACCAGTGTCCTGGGTTCAGTTAGTATCCCAGGATTCAGAGGGCCACTTGGAGTAGAAAGGGAGAGCAGAATAAGCAGTAGATGACCTTCTCTGCTTCTTTGTACAAGGGTGTGGGGTAGTTCATTGTAGACTCAACCTCTAGGCAAAGTCAGATTATAATTCTGTGCAGAGCAAAGCATTATGGGAAAGTCACTTTCAATGGCTCTCCTATCCACAAATAAGTGTATACGCTTATATTGATTTTCTGCTACATTCAAGGCCCAGGATAGTGCAAAAAAATCCAGACCCCCCAGGCTACAATGGCAATAGTCTATAACATTAGTCACCCCCACCCACAGCTAACTGGACAGCTGATGATTTAGGACACTGAAAGACATTAATCTCAACTAGAAAGAAGCTAATCCTTACAAAGCAACATGTGATACAATATATCAACACTGGTGGGAAAACACATGGGTCCATACATGAGTCCAGTAGAGAAAGACATTAAAATCCTTAAAGTTCCAAGACCAAAACATGCAAAATAGCTTCCCAAAATGTGAATATATGCTGCATATTACTGAAGTTAATATTAAAATAAAACGTTAGTAGCAATTTAGGAATTATGTTTACACAATATTTAATTGAATCATAGCCTCACCTCAGGCTTCGTGCCCACTGAGTGGTGCACAGCTACAGTTATCCCACTCCACAAGAGGGGATCCACCTTGGATCCTGGAAACTACCACCCCATCAGTCTGATGAGCCTGATCTGCAAAGCCATGGAATGTATTATCATGGAACTTATAAATAAAGACATTGGCAACCTTCAAACACTGGACCCCACCCAGTTTGGGTTTGTGAAGGGCCGATCTTGCCTCCTGAACCTGATTGACTTCTTCAAATCAGTCTCCAGAGCCGTGGATGAGGGTAAGGCAGTCCACACAGCCTATCTGGACCTCACCAAGGCCTTTGACACCACCCCCCACTCTGGAATCATAGATAAACTTACTTAGCTGGGCATTAATCCCTACATCACTCGATGGGTTGCCAACTGACTTACTGACAGAACCATCACTTTAAAAGTAGCTGACTCCACATCCAGCTCCAGACAAGTGACAAGTGGAGTACCTCAGGGTTCAGTCCTGGGACCACTCTTGTTTGGCATCTACTTCTCTGAAGTACAGGCCAATATTAAGGGACTCTGACTAACAAAGTTCGCAGATGACTCCAAACTGGGAGCCATTATTGAATCTTCAAATTATGTGAATACTCTACAAAAAGGCTTTACAGAAACAGATGCTTGGTGCCAGAGCCATGGGCTCAAGTTCAGTGCCAAGAAATGTATAGTTATCCCCTTTGGGAAAAAAAATGTACCCGTGAGTTACCACATAGGTGGCAGTACACTAAACACTGAAAGTGTGATAAGAGACTTAGGGACACAGGTGGACAGTGGTCTCACCTTCGATAACCACATGGCCACAACAGTCAGGAAATCCTTCTATGTGGCACACCTTATCACTAAGGGATTTTCATTCAGAAAAAAGGAGGTCATTGTCCCACTGTACTCATCCCTCATTAGACCCATTATAGAATACAACACCCCATTTGGTATGTACCTCTCAAGACACCTGCAACAACTGGAAAGGCTGCAGAAATATCTCACTAAAAGAATCACAGGCCTAAAGCAGATGCCCTATGCTGACCGCCTTAAAAAATTCCAGCTATACTCTGTGGCATATCATCTACTCATAGGCGATCTCTGCTTAACATACAAGGCCATGTCAAACCCAGAGCTGTTGGACATGCTATGTTACACTTAAAGAAAACCAATCTGTCAGAGCCACACGCTCCAGGGATCTAAACCTTGTCATCACAATAAACAAAACATGCTGGAGGGATAGGTTCCTGACCCAGAGACTCCCCAGACTCTGGAATAAACTGTCCATATATGTTAAGCAGAGCGCCTCTTTGTTCCTCTTGAAAAGGAACCTTGACGATTGGATGGAAGAAAGAAAATTCACCCCGGGGATCACGTCAGTCGCCCTGCTAGACAGGGGTCCAGAAAGTAAATAGTGTGGGAAGAAATAGCAGGGAATTGTTATGGCTAGGCTTGTATAGGCCCTAGGGCCGATAGCCTTGTACCAACCTATGAACCTATGAACCTATGAGTATTATATAAGAGTCATTGCATTTATATGGTTAACTCACACTATTCCCGTGAGTAATGACAATTTTATCAGTTTCAGAGGGTGATCATTAAACAATCACAAGACATGAATTTTACAATCTAGCATCTAATAAAAACCACTTTGAGAGTATAAGAGCTACATGGATTTTACCCACGGGTGGTGTAACTTTAATCAAACTATATTCAGCCACACAGAGTCCAACAAATTCAGTTAAATTCCAGTACCACAAAGTTATCTGCACCAGAAGCAGGCACATGTGCAGCTTGAAGAAAACATGGATGCCCCGCAAAAAGCTGTTTTTCCTAAGGAGAAAATACATAGACCCACTGTTCACCAGGTGAACATACCCTGAAGTGGCTACACTTCTGTCGTCTGTCCCTGTGTCTATGCAAGACACATAGCTGCCTGCAAGTTTAAAAAAACAACCATGGTAGACAAGAAAAAAGGGGTGGAATGCCAAAACACTATTCTTATCATAACATATTGCTTCTAATAAAGTGTTAGAAATTAGTCTTATCGGTTTATCTGTGAGGATCTTTAGAAACCTAGCTATACTGTTCCATGAAGCTTTAGCCCTTACATTTTAAGTGCAAATAACCTGAAGATAAGCAGAGCATTTACACGTTGCCTCTATCCATGAGTGACAGGCATGCTAAACTAGGGGTGAATTTGTTGTTATTTACCCATTTAGCCAGATTATGTTTGAATAGTGTAAGAGACATATTTTGCTTTATGTGCAGAGGAAGACAATTCCAATAAAGTGGTATCCCCTATGATACGTATCTATCCCTCCAACAGGCTCTATTATATTGCAAAAGAGATTTAGATCTCCTAAGTGGGTATTTATACCCCTGCTGGACTTGTGAGTGTGTAGTTGGTTTGAAAGGATGCAGACTGTTGAGGATCAGTATGCAAAGCAGGGATCACCTCCCCAGCAGCATGTATGGCACTGAGAAGAAGTCCAAAAGTTTTAGATGCTCTGCATAGTTTTTATGATTTAGGTCCTTGATTTTCTTAGTAAGAAGGCTTTGTGGGCATTCAAGTTGTGTCAAATGTTTTGACAGGTACATACCGAAAGGGGCATTATACTCGGTGATTGGCCTGAATGCAGTGGAATGATCACATCCCTAGACCTGGATGCCATAGTCTTAGTCATAAGCTGTGTAATGAAAAAGCGCTTTCTTACAATAGTGGATATGTGGTGACTGAAGTACAGTTGGTTGTGTACATATCTAGGTACCCAGATCCCTACATTTTGGATCAATTTTCAAGGGTGTGTTGTCAATATGATAGTTACAGTCATCTGCAGACCTGGTCCACCATAAACCCTTAACAGTAAATTTGATATCTGACAAGTAAATGCCAAAGAAGAGTGGCCCAAGGACTGACCCCAGGGGTAAACCACTAATGAAAGATGTTTTGGAGAAGGTAGAGTAGCCCACAAAAATTTCTCAGCCCCTCTTTGTGAGGAAATTTGCTACTGAGTGGGTTTCATAGTAATTAACTTCTATCTGAGTGTGGAATATTGTTGAATGCCTTTGCTAGGTCTAGCTATGCATTGTGTACTGATTTGCCCTCATCCTTTGCTTTAGTAATTTTCTTGAATGATTTAACTTGGTTAAGTAGTTAGAATCTGCGTTTAACAGATCCAAACTAGCTGGGTCAATGATTTGTAGGTCCTGATTTATTAATTATATAATGATGCTTTTCATAGCTTTACAGACAAGGCTGGTCAGACTTATAGGACAATAATATCTCAGTTCCATTGATGCCCCACCTTTGTGCCAAGGGATGACAGCTGATGTCCTCCATTCATCTGGCATGAAGCTTGTTTGGAGTCTGACATTGAACAGCCACTGTTATTTATACTTTCTAACTCTTCCTAAATCCATTCTCTCAATCTCATCCACGAACCACTTTAAGCCATCACTTAAAGCTTATCTAAAAAATAATTGGCTATGTTCCTGTACTAATCCTTCATAAATGCTCTGATACATCACAGCATACCCCAACCATACCCAACTTCTTCCCCGGTGTTTAATCCTTTGTTCCTACCGACCTGTCTTAATCTTATATCTTGACATAAGTCATACTTTACAAATAATGCTAGCTATGTTCAAAGCCTAGGTTTTGTTGTCAAGATGTAATAAATTAGTATTTTCTTTTATATATATATATATATATATATATATATATATATATATATATATATATATATATATACTACATTTTGTTTACTTTATACTTTGCTAATTATTGTAATGTGTGCATTAAAATTTACTGTTACTCATGGAGCTTTTCTTCCCAGGCCTCTGCTGAAAAAGGACCTGTGTCCAGTCGGACTTTCCCAGTAAACAAATGTTAAATAAATAAAGTTATTATTATTTTTGTACTTCTTTGCGGTTACTCACTCATTTGGCCAGATTATGTTTGAATAGTGTAAGAGAAGTACTTTGATTTATGAGCAATAGGGACTAAGAAACAAAAGAAAAAAAAAACTCAGACCACTCCAGATGGCTGTCTGAATGATGGCTCCTCCTGTCCGACCCTCACCATTTTGATGGGGAATGAATAAGCCGATTGGCTGTGGAGGGGGGCTGATAACTGAGAGATCACAAGAGCAAAGATGTACAAAAAATAATAATAATAAAGTGTTTCAGGATGGCCAGTAAGTAGCCCGGTATGTTATCCGGCATCATAGAAGCAGTGTTATTGGGCTCGGATAATGTCTTGAGGACTTGATCATGGGAAATTTGAAGAGGGTGTGAATGTGGATATAAGATCTGGGAATGTAGGAAGGGAGAGGGGGATTAAGTAAGAGTTACATTTATCTGATAGTAGATTGGCGATGTCCTCTGGGTTGTATGTGGTAACATTTAGTGTTAGCCCTGCTGGAGGTTGCATCTAAGGTTTCTAACATAATTATAGAAGGCTATGTGGTGAATCTTTTTGGGTCTATATCACATTATTGAAAACCGATAATGACGAACGGCCATAACATCAAAAGTGTGATTCATCAAAACTGTTCTTGTGGGGTGCTGCACCCCCCCCCCAACACACCCCCGCTAATTATATATACCAACTCTAAGATGGCACTACAGTGAGTAAAGGGCAAATTTACTGATCCTCACTGTACTGTGATCCCACAAGGACAGTTTCGATGAATGGCACTTTCGATGTTATGGCCATTCGGCATTATCAGTTTTCGATAATGTGATAGGAATCCTCTGGCTTTGGTTGATTCGATCAGGGTTTGAAGTTCACCACTAAGTTTAGCAAGATTTTTTTTTTTTTTTTTTGCATGTTGAGAGTTACATTTATTTTTATATGCAATTATTTATTTTTATGATAGAACCTGTTTATATTTGTGTTTCACTACAAGAGTTTATTTTTGAATTTTACATTGTATTTACTTCAGAGGGAGACAGATGCATCTATGCAGCTACTTGTATGTGCATAGAATTTGGCAGTAAAAAGATTCTGCATAAACAGTGCAGCCATGTAGTTAAAAGGGGATCTTGAATTTAGCCAGGTCATGACTCAGTTTCAGTTGATTACCTTCACATAATCTTTGAATACTGAGGTATTGGAAGATACTTCTGGCTTCAGTCTTAAAATGAGTGTGACTGATTTGTGGTCCAATTTGACCAGGGAGGGAGTTACAATTGCTAGGCAGCAGAGTTGTCCCATACTGGTGAGGACCAAATCCAGGATTCTATCTCCCCTGGTTGGAGTGCAGACTAACTTGTTCAGCAAGTTTGTATTGATGAAGTCCAGAAATCTCTGAGCATACATGTTAGAGGATGTATACATCTCCCATATTATGGAGGGGTAATTGAAGTCTCCCTAGGGTAATAGTATTTGGATTAATGCATAAGGATTCCATAGTAGTTAGGTTGGAGTTATGGGTAGAGGGGAGCATAGAGGGGATCCTATAGTTAGCTATGATGTGATAAAGGGTATTATAAAGCTAAGTTGGATGTGGCGGAGTTCCAGATTGTTATCTTGTCTAACTAGTCTGGAGGTGAAGTGTTTTTTTACAAATATGGAGGCATCTCCACTGTAGTGCCTGCTTCTAGTGTGATGGGTTAAGCATGTGGTAGGCACTGAATGTCTGTACTGGAGAGGTATTCTCAATGGTCTTAAACCAGGTCTCCATAATGATGCATATATTGATGGTTTCCAGGGAAATGAGTTCTTGTAGGAAGTGAAATTTTTTGTTAATAAAGTGTTAGAATTTATAAATAAACATATACAGACAGAATGTGTAGTGCAAACAGGAATACCAGTATATTCTACCACAAAGAAGTATGCAATAAAAATAAAACAGGATGAAAATGCAATAATATAAATCTCAGCAAAGATGAAAATCACTAAATCTGCATCTCAGGTACCTAAAATAATGTAGTAACTGTAAATGAAATAAGTCACTATGAGTCAAAAAAAGCCATGGCAAAAACCAAAATAAACTAATAGGGTTTCAATATAATAACAATATAATTTTAAAGTATCATAAACAGATCCAAGCAATGCCAAGTCAAATCAAACTGTGACAAAGAAAGGTTGGTATAAAGTCACAGGAATTAAAAAATGGTGGACATCTCATTTGAAACCAATGAATAACACTGGGTTGCAGCAGTCAGTAGAAATTAAACACTGACATCAGTAAGCATTTGAAATCTCAAACGGTCATCACATGGAAATGGACAGAATGAAATGAAGTGATAGAAGAAGTAAATGTCTTCCTACTTCAATCAAACTTCTCCATGGCAGCAAGATTTATTATAACAAAAAAGATAACCAGACTTCCAAATATCATGCGATTTTAGTATGCAGAAAGTTCCTGGCTGATGAAAACTGCATGATAGAGCAAGCAAAAATGGATTTCATGGAATCTCCTCAAAGCTTCAGGTATCCAAATACCACTTAACTCCCATGTCCAAGGCAATGCCAAAATCAAAGGATGCACTCTAGCACATGATATCCATTATATTGCTGAAAATTTTCCAATAAAATCCACTCAGCTATGGACTCCTTGAACTGACTGATAACCACAAGGTCCACCAGCAATGCCACAGACAAAAAAAGGGACATTTTCAGCTCAGGATGGTCACAACAGAATTTTAAGGATGTCCACTGCAATGCTGCAGACACTTTCAATGGTATATGTTTAGACACAGTCTCCTGGAACCACCCAACAACTACTTACCAGGTCCATAAATACATACAAGGTTCATAAGCAGTGTCCAGTCAAAGAAAATAATTCAGCCCAAGATGTTTACAAGACATTCAGTCCAAGATAATTACTGCAGCACTGTAAGGACTTTGGGTAGAATCTTCCCCACCACAGACACCACCAAATCCAGATAAATTCCAGGATTGTGAAGTCTTCCACAAAAGAGGCAGGCACCGGAAAAAGACACTCCAAGGTAGCCTGCAAGACAGTTGATAGAATCACAGATCAGAAATACTGAATAATGTCCAAAGAAACACGGTAGCTGGGTCTCATAAACACCAAGGTGAACAAACCCTGCTGAGCGGTAGAACAAGTAGGGCCACAGAATCATGCACTGGTTAAAGCTAAAACACTGAAATTAAGCAGGTAAATAAAGTGTACCTCATAAGGGTGTGCTAAATAGAATTAGAGTGCTTAAACCAAGTTTGCAGAGATCATTAAGAGTCCACTGAAGGAACAAGGTATCTAAGGACTTCTAGAACAGAATCGATCTATTGATGCTGTAAATAAAAACAGAGGAAGAGTGACAGGTACTGGTGAAAACATTTGTGCAAACACAGCAGATGGTGGGCAGACATTCAGAAAAATAAGCAACAGACCTGACAACTTGGCAGATAAAATAAACAGGATAGACAGAGGCGTACACTGCCAGAACAATGTAAATTATGAAAACAGGTCATGTAAAGACTCTCCCTGGCAATACCCAGATTTGCTCTGAGCTACTGCTCAATGATACCTCCTATACTGAGCCAACAGATATTGCCAATATACTGGTAGACAGATTTAGTGCCACCCTTACCCCTCTCTCCTCCCCTAAGGGACCAATCACAATACCAGTAGATTGCCAGGCACCCAGTATTACTGCTGCACAGGTTACAACAGCACTGTCCAAGGCCAAGAATACAGCTTCTATGGGACCTGACAATATCCCTGGCTGTGTTCTACATGAACTACAGAGTGAACTGGCACCTCATCTGTGTGCCTTGTTCAATCACAACCTCACCTCAGGCTTTGTCCCTACCAAATGGTGTACTGCTACAGTCATCCCTCTCCACAAAGGAGGAGGACTACAGACACTGGGAACTATCACCCCATTAGCCTGACGAGTCTGATATGCAAAGCTATGGAACGCATCATTATGGACTTAATAAACAAGGATATAGGAAATCTCCAAACTCTGGATCCCAAAGAGTTTGGTTTTGTGAAGGGTAGATCATGCCTGCTCAACTTGGTCAAATTTGAGTCAGTCACCAGAGCTGTGGATGAAGGCAAGGGGGTTCATACAGCCTACCTTGATCTGGTCAAGGCTTTGATACTATTCCCCACTCAGGAATCATAGAAAAACTCACTAAGCCAGATATCAACCCCTTTATCACTAGGTGGGTTGCAAACTGTCTCACAGGTAGAACCCACAGTGTGAAAGTAGCTGACTCCAAGTCAGACTGCCGACCAGTCACGAGTAGAGTCCCACAGGGTTCGGTCCAGGGTCCTCTCCTGTTTGGTATCTACTTCTCTGAAGTCCAGGCCAACACAAAGGGACTGTGGCTGACAAAGTTCTCAGATGATTGCAAGTTGGGAGCTATTATTAACTCCCCAAGTGATGTTGACATCCTACAGAAAGGCCTCACTGAGACCAATGACTGGTATCAGAACCATGGCCTTAAGCTCAATGCCAAAAAATGTGTTGTCATCCACTTTGGAAAAAAAACATTTCCCATGAATTACCACATCGATGGTAGTCCATTCAACACAGAAGGTGTTATAAGATATCTGGGAATACAGGTTGACAGCAACCTCTCTTTTGACAACCACATTCCCACTGTGGCCAGAAAGTCCTTCTATATGGCACATCTCATTACTAAGAGTTTTGCATCTAGGAAGAAGGAGGTCATTGTCTCCCTCTACTCTTCCCTCACTAGGCCAATCATTGAGTACAGTGCCCCATTTGGCATGTACCTCACTAAACACCTGCAACAACTGGAGAGGCCACAAAAGTACCTCACAAAGAGGATCCCAGGGCTTAAACATTTGTCCTATATGGACAGACTAAAAAAACTCCAACTATTCTCTGTCTCATATTGTCTGCTTAGAGGCGATCTTTGCTTGACTTTCAAAGCCATGTCTGACCCAGCTCTGTTAGAAATGCTACATCTGAAGAAATCCCAATCCCTCCACATCACACACTCCAGAGACCTCAACCTCATTACCACAATCACAGAACATGCTGGAGGGACAAGTTCATAACCCAGAGACTGCCCGTGCTATGGAATAGACTTCCCATACGTGTCAAGCAGAACACCTCACTGGCCCTCTTCAAGGGAAGTCTTGATGAGTGGATGGGAAATAGAAAATTCACCACAGGGATCACGCCAGTGGCTTTACTCAACAGAGGCACTGGGAACTAAGGCTGGGTGGTACAATGCCAGGGTAATCCTATGGGCTAGGCTTGTAAAGGATCAGGGACATTAGCCTAGTATACACTTATGAACCTAAAACTGGCTCCACTATAAATAAAAACACTACTAGCACAAATGTTAAGGTAATGGCTAGTCCCTCATTTGCCAGTATCTTGCTGTCATCAAACAGCAAATGTAAGTCCACAATAATATATATAAAACACTAAATAGAGCAAATGAATAAGAATAATCTGAGTCTAACTTACAAGAAAAGTTGATTAACCTATTTCCAGTGAGAGAGATATTGATATCATACAGAACACAGTGTATATTACCTGAGCCAGTAAAATATGAAATAGGTTCATAGGTACATAGGAGATTACTGGGCTAATGGCTTAAAGGCCCTTACAAGCCTAGCCAATATAATCAAATTGTACCCAATATATGGCCCTTAGGACAAGAGGTTGGCATGGATTTGTGCCTGTGGATTGAGTATCTTACAGACTGCCCCTGCCGATAAGAGATACAGGCACTACCCCAGGTGTGAATCAATGGATTCCACATCCATTGATCCAAACTGCATTTGAAGAGGGACAGAGAAAGACTCTACTTAATATAAATAGGAAGCCTGTTCCAAAGAAGGGGCAATCTCTGAGACAAATATTTGTCTCTCCAGCATGTTTTGTTTGAGTCTATGACTAAATTTAGATCCCTAGATCTGGTGACCGTCATGCTGTCTAACTTGTGGATGTGTAGCAGCTCCATCAGGGCTACATTTGTGAGTGCCTTGTAGGTCAGGCATAGGTCATCCCTTAATAATTGGTAGGAGACAGAGTAAAGGGATATGGCTTTTAGCCTATCCGCATAGTTCATGTTGTTTACACCCTGTATTTTCTTTGTAAGGAACCTCTGAGGTCACTCCAGCTGCTGTAAGTGCCTAGTCAAGTGCATGCCAAATGGCACATTGTACTTTATTATTGGTCTGATGAGGCTGAGTACAGTAGAACTATAATTTCCTTGGACCTGGATGCCATACATTTACTTATAAGTTGTGCCACATAAAAGGATTTCCTCACCACTGTGGATACATGGTGGTTAAACTTCAGGCTACTATCTATCTGTGTACCTAGATGTCTCACCTCTGAGTCCACTCTAAGGGGTGTGCTATTGATGTTGCAGTTTTCAGGGGTATTTGACTTCCCAATGAGTATGATAATGCATGATTTTGCATTTAATTTTAGGCCATGGTTCTGGCACCAATCATGTATTGCTACTAACAGCAAGGTTTATCTGAAATACACCTTGCTGTCAGTTTTAGGTATGAATATGTATCATTCCAGAATTTTAAATAGCTTTCAAAAATCTAGTTTTCTAGACCTTAAGTATATGAAGTGAGTGCTGAAATGGGCCTGTAGCCTGGGTTAAGGTTGGATCCAGGTCTGGAAACATCTAGGCACTACTAGTCTCTCACTATTAACATTAAGGAACCAAAACAGGATGGATTATTATAAAGATAACTGGTAGTAATAGTTGTACAGAAGCTTAAAAATAGGCTTCCACTGGAGAGACATTGCCTTTCTTTAACTAGAAGCAGCTCTGCTCTTTATTTTACTGACACAGGTCTTTTGGTCATAGTTATTAACAGAGGCTGAGGCAAAAATGGAGTATGACATATATGTGAGAAGGGACAGTTTTGTTTTAGGTGAGAAAAAATGTGTGCCCTTATAGAAAATGCCACTTTATTTTACTACACAGGTTAACATTATAACCAAAATTGTGAGGAATCATCCCACATCCCTGAATAAGACTGCAACGTTTTCAGGAGACATCACAATGGTTCCAGATATACATAAGATCACAGGCTATGCATGCGTCTTTGAAATACCCACACTCAGGCTCATCCACCTTGTGAATAATGCCTGTAAGTCCTGGGGTAAATTTAAAGGTGTGAGTGGATAAAGTTTATTTATTGGAGTTTGTCCAATATCTTAAAAATCAATGAGGCATAGAGTTTACATTAAATTGTGATTTTAAACAAAGTATTTTTTTGGATGTTATGGTTGTTAGGAAGCCTGATGATACTCTTAACTCACCTATTTTTCAGAAATATCCCCAATATAACAATTTATTATTTGCTACTAGCCTGCATCCATGGCACATAATTAAAAACATACCCAAGTCCCATTTTTTGTGTATTAAGCGCATTTGTTCTACCAGGGATGACTATGAGGTCTACCAACATGATCTAATTCATAGGTTTCAGGAAAGGGGCTATGGACTTGGTAATGTTATATCTGCCAGCAACTGGGTTTCTAAACAGGACAGATCAAATCTATTGGAATATAGAGACAAAGGCAACCAGAATAACAAAACTATCAGATTTGTCACTACATATGGACGAAATATTAATGTTATCAGAGACATTGTTAATTGTAATTGGAATATTTTACTAGCAAATAATGAACTTTGTGATGTTCTTACCCCTAGGTGCCAATTTTCCTATGAGAGGGGGCAGACTTTGAGGTCCCATTTTAGTCACTACAAACATTATGGGGGTATGCATTCTTCCAATCAACAATTGATGCTTATTGGGGATAGATTGTAATGGTTCCTTTCCTCGTGGTCACTTTTCCTCTTGCAAATTTATATTAAAATCAAAACAATTTTCTAGTAGAAACACCAGTAAGGTTTATGATATTAGATATTTTGCTAATTGTGGTACAGACTGGTTGATATATTTAGCAACCTGTTCTTGTTCAGCCTTTTACATTGGTCAATCCTCCCGCTCACTTCGTACACGAATGTGTGAATATTTTAGTGACATTCGGAACAAAAGATCTTCTAGTGCTTTATATGGACACACTGTTATACACAGTTCGGCTAGATTTAATTTTATGATGATAGATAAAATTCAGGGAGATAGGACAAATAAGCTAGGCTGGCATGCTCTACTAAATAAAAAGAAAGGAGTTGGATTATTAAGTTAGGTGGATTATTCTCCCCAGGTCTTAATGACCACTTTATGTAATGACTAATTGTTGATTATGTATTGTTAATCAATTAGCTGTGTTTGTGTGTATATATATATATATATATATATATATATATATATATATATATATATTTATATATGTGTGTGTGTGTGTGGGATCACTACTAAATATCAAATTATTGAATCCCGAGACTCTGAATACCAAAGACCAGAATCTCGAGATTCCATAATCTCGAAATAAAAAAAAAAACAATTTTGAAAGAGCATAAGCGGGGGGGGGGGGGGGCAAGTCGCCCCCTACACCCCCTGCAACTTAAATATACCAACTCCGAGATCGCTCCACAGTGGAGTGAATGGCAAAATAGTGCCATACAGAGTGGAACAGAAATTTTGCCATTCACTCCACTGTATTGCGATCTTTAAGTTGCAGGGGGTGTGGGGGTGCAGAGGGGATTGCCCCCTGCATACACCTGTCTAAATATTTTTTTTTTAACATTTATTATTTTTTTTTACTTTCGAGATTACAGAATCTCAGGATTCTGGTCTTAGGTTTTCAGAGTCTCGGGATTCCATAATTCGATATTTAGTAGTGATCCTATATATATATATATATCTATATATATATATATATATATATATATATATATATATATATATATATATATATATATATATATATAAATAAATAAATATATATATATATATATATATATATATATATATATATATATATGTGTGTGTGTGTGTGTGTGTGTGTGTGTGTGTGTGTGTGTGTGTGTGTGTGTGTGTGCATTCTTGCATAGGTAATATTATCACCGAAGAAGGCAATTATGCCGAAACCAGTCTGATTTTGGTGTTGCCGCTACAATAAACTAGGTTATTTCCACTCTCTTGGTGCTGGCCTCTCTTTTTTAAATTGTAAATTTAAAGGTACCCATCCAACCATCCAAGCTATGTTTCAAGAATGAGAAGAAAGTACAATGCATGGCATCCTTCTTCTTCTTTCAACTTTTCCCAGTTAGGGGTTGCCACAGTGGATCACCTGTCCGCTCATGATTGGCAGTGGAGTTTTACGGTGTTAAGTTGCCAGCCCAGTGCCCAACCTTACACGGAAGGCACACAGACACACACACACACACACACACACACACACACACACACACACACACACACACACACACACACACACACACACACACACACACACACATGCACACACACCTAGGGCCAATTTAGAGTGTCCAATCCACCTACTGCATGTCATTGGGATGTGGGAGGAAACCGGAGCACCCGGAGGAAACCCACGCGACCACAGGGAGGACATGCAGACTCCTCCCAGAAGGCACCCCAGCCAAGGATCAAACCGGAGAACCTCTTACTGTAAGGCACTTAATGCATGGCACCCTTTTGGAGTTTATTCCAAAGCAAGGGGGAGATGCTGGGTAGAAAAGCTGCCCAATAGTGGGCACCTGGATTTGAACTCGGGGCATCATAATCTGCAGTTAAAAACTCTGTCACTGCATTTCACTCCCATTTTGCCTCCATCAGATGAGCTTTATTTTATCCTTTTTGCAGTGTGTAATGACAGATCCTCCGGGTAATGAATCTTACTAGTTTATCTGAAGTGGTATTCAACTTGTAGTGATCTCTGCTCCATATTGTAAATTTACGTTCTTGGTTCTTCTCATATTCTACATGTGCAGTCTTCATCAGTACTGAAATGCACATTAGGTAGGACGGCAGGATCCATGCACATTTTGTTTATATACCATGGACAATAAATAAATAAATAAATAAAATGCATGCAGACCAGTAATAGGAGACAGTGATAAAACAGTCCCAGCAAGAAAGGTATTTTTTAGAAAAGCAGAAAGTGCATAGGCAAGTGTTACTATACTACACATGATTACCCATGGTGCTTTCTTGTACTGCCTTTAGATCATGAGTTTTGACTGGACAAGAATATTTGACAACTTACTTCTTTTGGAGGGCTGTGTCTTCTTATCTCCCCTAATGTCTCCCAAGAGCACTGCACCATAGTGAAAATTGTATGCGTCCTTACAGCATTCTCACAGAAACAGTCTATTTCTGCAAACAGCACTTTAATGTTGTGAGTATGGTGTTTTGATTTTATGGCACACTGGGAGTGAGCTGTTTAATGTTCAATTTCAGGAGCACTTTGCTTTATTTTATATCTGTAGGTAATCCTTCGATGTCTTATTATTTTCTACAGTGAGCTATACTTTGCCCTGCTGGCAGTATTATTTTGTCAGGATTTGTTTGCCCTGTTTAGCACAACATTGGGATGAAACACTGCAATTAAGAATTAATGATTAACAGTGTTAGAAACTACATATAATAAATATTTTCTATACACTTTAGAAGGTACTTGGTCTAATTAGCAAAGAACATATGAGGAAAGAGCAAGAAAACAAACCTGAAATGAACATCAGAATCTGAATAAAAGTAGGAATAAGAAGGGGCAAATGCTTTTATTGTACTTTAAAGGAAATATGCAGGTTTGCACTGTATGTCTGACATAGAACAAACATGACAGAAGATGCATGAAATATGCAGGTTTGCACTATATGTCTGACATAGAACAAACACAACAGAAGATGCATGAAATATGCAGGTTTGCACTGTATGTCTGACATAGAACAAACACGACATAAAATACATGAAATATGCAGGTTTGCACTATATGTCTGACATAGAACAAACACAACAGAAGATGCATGAAATATGCAGGTTTGCACTGTATGTCTGACATAGAACAAACACGACATAAAATACATGAAATATGCAGGTTTGCACTATATGTCTGACATAGAACAAACACAACAGAAGATGCATGAAATATGCAGGTTTGCACTGTATGTCTGACATAGAACAAACACAACAGAAGATGCATGAAATATGCAGGTTTGCACTGTATGTCTGACATAGAACAAACATGACATAAGATGCATGAAATATTGCAGGTTTGCACTGTATGTCTGACATAGAACAAACACAACAGAAGATGCATGAAATATGCAGGTTCGCACTGTATGTCTGACATAGAACAAACACGACATAAAATACATGAAATATGCAGGTTTGCACTATATGTCTGACATAGAACAAACACAACAGAAGATGCATGAAATATGCAGGTTTGCACTGTATGTCTGACATAGAACAAACACAACAGAAGATGCATGAAATATGCAGGTTTGCACTGTATGTCTGACATAGAACAAACATGACATAAGATGCATGAAATATTGCAGGTTTGCACTGTATGTCTGACATAGAACAAACACAACAGAAGATGCATGAAATATGCAGGTTTGCACTGTATGTCTGACAGAACAAACACGACATAAAATACATGAAATATGCAGGTTTGCACTGTATGTCTGACATAGAACAAACATGATGTAAGATGCATGAAATATTGCAGGTTTGCACTGTATGTCTGACATAGAACAAACACAACAGAAGATGCATGAAATATGCAGGTTTGCACTGTATGTCTGACATAGAACAAACACAACAGAAGATGCATGAAATATGCAGGTTTGCACTATATGTCTGACATAGAACAAACACGACATAAAATACATGAAATATGCAGGTTTGCACTATATGTCTGACATAGAACAAACACGACGTAAGATGCATGAAATATGCAGGTTTGCACTATATGTCTGACATAGAACAAACACGACGTAAGATGCATGAAATATGCAGGTTTGCACTATATGTCTGACATAGAACAAACACGACGTAAGATGCATGAAATATGCAGGTTTGCACTATATGTCTGACATAGAACAAACACGACATAAAATACATGAAATATGCAGGTTTGCACTGTATGTCTGACATAGAACAAACACAACAGAAGATGCATGAAATATGCAGGTTTGCACTGTATGTCTGACATAGAACAAACACAACAGAAGATGCATGAAATATGCAGGTTTGCACTATATGTCTGACATAGAACAAACACGACATAAAATACATGAAATATGCAGGTTTGCACTGTATGTCTGACATAGAACAAACATGACATAAGATGCATATAAATGTCAACCAGTGTCATTGTAGACAGGATCCACTTTGTAAAACTACTTAAGCCTAGCTGGCAAAGGTGATATTTATTATTGTGAATAATGCTTAACGGGAGATTTGCATGCCAGCAGCCCAGTGAATTGCTTGGATGTTGACACAAAGCTTTGAACTAAGGTCAGATTGAGAGAGAGAGAGATTTAAAAGAACATTTTTTTTTGTGTTGTTGAAACTCTTGAATTGTTTTTATTCATATAGCGTAAAAGCGATGTCTGACTATGTTTGATATATTCTAATCAGAATTAGTAAGGACTCAGAATGCAAATGATTAGGGGACACTGACAGCAAAGAGCAGAGGTACCATTTAATGCACTGGAAATATTCTAATGTGGTGTAAGACCAGTTCAGATACCCCCGTGTATCAGTGGAAGACGAAGGTATAACGGGGCACGGGGCGGGGAGGGATAATGAGTTGGTCTGCTGTGAAGGAAACAAAACAAACACAATGTTCCTCCAGTGACTGACGCACACTACCTGGCATGCTAACATCATTGGGCAGTGTGCCAAGAACAGGGTCTTTCTTGTCTTACCATCATCTGAATGTCAAGCGTGTATGCTTCCAGAGCTGGTCAGGTTATAACACTAGAAAAATGCATCCCAAAGAGAAATAGTCAGGCCTCATTTATATAACCCCTCTTTGTCTCCTACTACAATGCAAGTGCTGTTTGTTCAGGTTTTGGCAAGGAGGGTGGCATAAATGTGTGCACCATTCACATTCTACCAGAGCTGAGACAACAGCTCTCCCTTATCCTGGATGTAGTAAAAGGTACCGACATGCAGTCGCTCCCTTATCCTGGATGTAGTAAAGGGTACCGACATGCAGTCGCTCCCTTATCCTGGATGTAGTCGCTCCCTTATCCTGGATGTAGTAAAGGGTACTGACATGCAGTCGCTCCCTTATCCTGGATGTAGTAAAGGGTACCGACATGCAGTCACTCTCCTTATCCTGGATGTAGTAAAGGGTACCGACATGCAGTCGCTCACTTATCCTGGATGTAGTAAAGGGTACCGACATACAGTCACTCTCCTTATCCTGGATGTAGTAAAGGCTACCGACATGCAGTTGCTCCCTTATCCTGGATGTAGTAAAGGGTACCGACATGCAGTCGCTCCCTTATCCTGGATGTAGTAAAGGGTACTGACATGCAGTCGCTCCCTTATCCTGGATGTAGTCGCTCTCTTATCCTGGATGTAGTAAAGGGTACCGACATGCAGTCGCTCCCTTATCCTGGATGTAGTAAAGGGTACCGACATGCAGTCGCTCCTTATCCTGGATGTAGTAAAGGGTACCGACATGCAGTCGCTCCCTTATCCTGGTAGTAGTAAAGGGTACCGACATGCAGTCGCTCCCTTATCCTGGATGTAGTAAAGGGTACCGACATGCAGTCACTCTCCTTATCCTGGATGTAGTAAAGGGTACCGACATGCAGTCGCTCCCTTATCCTGGATGTAGTAAAGGGTACTGACATACAGTCGCTCTCCTTATCCTGGATGTAGTAAAGGGTACTGACATGCAGTTGCTCCCTTATCCTGGATGTAGTAAAGGGTACCGACATGCAGTCGCTCTCCTTATCCTGGATGTAGTAAAGGGTACCGACATGCAGTCACTCTCCTTATCCTGGATGTAATAAAGGGTACCGACATGCAGTCACTTCCTTATCCTGGATGTAGTAAAGGGTACTGACATGCAGTCACTCTCCTTATCCTGGATGTAGTAAAGGGTACCGACATGCAGTCGCTCCCTTATCCTGGCTGTAGTAAAGGGTACCGACATGCAGTCGCTCCCTTATCCTGGATGTAGTAAAGGGTACCGACATGCAGTCGCTCCCTTATCCTGGATGTAGTAAAGGGTACTGACATGCAGTCACTCTCCTTATCCTGGATGTAGTAAAGGGTACCGACATGCAGTTGCTCCCTTATCCTGGATGTAGTAAAGGGTACCGACATGCAGTCGCTCTCCTTATCCTGGATGTAGTAAAGGGTACCGATATGCAGTCACTCTCCTTATCCTGGATGTAGTAAAGGGTACCGACATGCAGTCACTCTCCTTATCCTGGATGTAGTAAAGGGTACCGACATGCAGTCGCTCCCTTATCCTGGATGTAGTAAAGGGTACCGACATGTAGTCACTCTCCTTATCCTGGATGTAGTAAAAGGTACCGACATGCAGTAGCTCCCTTATCTTGGATGTAGTAAAGGGTACCAACATGTAGTCGCTCTCTTTATCCTGGATGTAGTAAAAGGTACCGACATGCAGTCACTCTCCTTCATTTTTTTGGTTCTGGACAATTATATAGTCTGCAAGTCCCTCTTAAAACTACACGACTTTTAACCATCTGTGACTGTGTTGTGCTTTAAAAGGGAATACATGTTGCAAATCATGCTCAGTCAGACCACAAATATGTATGTATTTTATTTTCTGTCTGAATTAATCATTTATGACTATTTTCTAATTCTTATAAAATGATGTGCCACCAAATAAGGGAGATGCAGTTAAGTCAGCTAAGAACCAAATGTGTGGGATATAAAATGATACTGAGTGAGCAGGCTTCATTCCAGCTTCACATTCTTTAATAGTTTTGGAACAAGCCTTCTCAGTTTCTTCTTTTTATCATTCCATTCCACAGAGGCCACGGTGACTTTTAAGGGATAGTTTCTTCCTAGCCAAGGTTTACATGAGAAGGGAAAATCCAGTCTAATTACTTATTTACTTTTGATTTAAATTACTTAAATGTGAAATTACATAGCTGTATAGTAATACTGAATATGGCAATGGGTAGTTTCATGTTCAGATGAGTAAGACCCAGGCCAATTACTGATGTAGGACTCTAGCCAGGAAAACAGCCAGCAAAACAAATACCCCACCCACCACACTCATTTTATGGATAGCACCGTTATGGAGTGAAAAAACAGTATAAATAGACACTATTTCTATGTGGGTTCTGTGCATTTACTTTTAAATGCTTGTCCATGAATAAAGCTTGTCTGTTGTGCATTTGGTACTTGGTTGCTGGACAAAGTTCAAAGTTCACAGAAAGCTGTGGTGCATGTTTTTCCTTCTACTAAGACCCCTGAGATTCATGTCATTTATAGCATGACAAAAAGCAATTAAACATTTGATTGACTAGGACATGTTACCTGACCACATGTTAGGTTTTCATGTTTGCTGCCTTATTCACTCTTCCCAAAATCTATGTACAATCATTTCAGAAATGCAATATCCTACTCCAGATGTGCATTGCAAGATTTTTATAGACCCTCCCAGGCCTATAACTACTGGATTTGGGATTTATTATAAGTAGTATGTATGTATTAAGCTACTACAATTTGCTGTACACTGCTGGGGCCTGGTACAAACTCTTTAGGGTTAGTAGATTAACAGCAAATAGTGTGTAAATTGTGACAGCACAGTAGCAGAAGAAGTCAAGGAGAGAGAGAGATAGATAGATAGATAGATAGATAGATAGATAGATAGATAGATAGATAGATAGATAGATAGATAGATAGATAGGCAGAGAGATAAATTGATTAATAAATAAAACACCAGTAATCACATTCAGCTATTCAACCTACTATACAGTTCTACCTTAGGAATGAGAAGAACTGATGACCATAATTTTGTATTCCAGTGTCCATATGGTATACGTCAGCCCCTTAATGGAAACACGGTCTTGATATATGCACCTTAACTGAATGGTATTCATTATTTATTGAATGACATTAAATATTGGCACTGACTTTATATACAGCCTCAGTTTTTCCTCCATATTTCCCATGTTTGGTTCAGTTTAGGCCTATGAGAAATGACCTTTCCCTGTCTCTGACTGAAACTTGCCAATGTTGGATCAGAAACTCAGTGTTTGGGTTGGAGGTTGGTATAATGGTTAAGGTGTTTATCTCACAGGGTACAGGGCTTCTGATTCATAAGTTCATAGGTGTTTAGGCTAACAACCACAAATACCTTTTTAAGCCTAGCCATGCATCCCAAATCTCTGACAAGTTCTGATACCCTTGATAAGTGTAAGCTTGGGCCTGGAAGATGAATAATTTACAAGTTACCTGTGTCCATTAGAGACATTGGTGCCAAACCTGGGATGACTTTCTGTTTTCCCAACCAATTGTCCAAGTTGCACTTGAATTGGGTTAGAGAGGAACTCTGCTTCACATGGATGGGGAGCCTATTCCGTTGAAGGGGTAGTCTCTGGGATACATACATATCTCTCCTGCAGGTCCTATTTATATCACAGGCAATGTTTAAGTCTTTAGAATGGGTAATTCTGGTGCTGTTTGTTTTGTGGATATGCAGGAGGTCCATCAGAGTGGAGTGTGACAGTGCCCTGTATGCCAGGCATAGATCTCCCCCTCAAAGGTCTGTAGGAGACAGATTACAGGGATAGGGCCTTGAGTAAGTCTGCATAGGACATTTTACTTACACCCTGTTTCCTTTTAGTAAGGAACCTCTGTGGACATTCCAATTGTTGGATATGCCTGGTTAGGTACATACCAAGAGGGCATTGTACTCAATGATAGGTCTGATGAATGTCGAATACAGTGGAACAGTGACTTTCTTGGACTTAGATGCCATACCTTTGTTTATAAGTTGTGCAACATAGAATGATTTCCTCACCACTGTAGAGACGTGATGACCAAAGGCTAGATTACTGTCTATGTGTGTCTGTAAGTCCCTGACTACTGCGTCAACTCTGAGGGGTGTTTTGTTAATATGATAGTTACCAGGGATGGATGACATCTGAAAGGATACTATTATGCATTTTTTGGCATTTAGTTTTAGTCCATGGCTCTGCAACCAGTTGTTTGTCTATGTCATCCTCTCCAGGGGAACACTTGTGTCAGTGTGAGATTCAATGACGGCTCCTAAATTGCAATCATCTGCAAATTTAGTCAGCCAGAGACCACTGACATTGGCCTTGACTTCTGAGAAGTAAATGCCAAAAAGGAGTGGTCCAAGAATTGATCCCTGTGGTACTCCACTTCTGACTGGCCTCTTTGTAGAGGTGGACTCCCCAATTCTAACTTTCTGCATCCTGTCTGTGAGCCATTTGGCTATCCACCGGGTGACATACAGGTTTTTACCTAACCTCTTGAATTTGTCAACAATTCCTGAGTGGGGTATTGTGTCAAATGCCTTGGCCAGGTCAAGGTAGGCAGTGTGAATGATTTTGCCCTCATCCACTGCTTTGGTGACCTTCTCAAGGAAGTCCACCAGGTTGAGTAGGCATGATCTGCCTTTGACGAATCCAAACTGGGTTGGGTCCAGTGTTTGGAGGTTTACTATATCTCTGTTGGTCATCTGCATAATAATTCTTTCCATGCCTTTACATATAAGACTAGTGAGACTTATTGGTCTTTAGTTTCCAGGGTCTGTAGATGGCAGATGGATGACTGTTGCCTTTCTCCATTCATGAGGTATGACGCCTGTTTGGAGGCTACAGTTAAATAGTAATACCAAAGGCCCTGATAGATAATATTTCATGCTATTTAGAAGGCCTTCTGGGATATTGTTTGGGTCCATTGATGCAGTGTTCTTGGTCTTAGAGAGATCATTAAGGACCTGTTCCCTAGTGATAGTAGGGTGAGTTATATTTCATGATATTTCCTGAGGGAAGATTGAGGGGGGAGAGGGGGTAAAGCTGAAGCTGAATTTATCAGCCAGAAGGTTTGCTATATCTTCTGGCTCAGTATAGGTAGGTCTATGTACAATGAGCTCTGCACACAATTGTTTATTGCCTTTGCGGTTGCAGACATAGCTAAATAATGCTTTATGGTTGTCCCTGGCCTGTGAGGTCAAACTTACCTCAAATTTGGCTTTGGTAGACTTTATTTGTCCTTTGAGTTATTTGTTTAGCTTGATGAGAGTCCTTTTATCCTGCTGGGTGCTGCACCTCCTATTTTTTGCCATGATTTTCTTCCTTCTGTTATACAGCCTATTGATGTTGTGATTCCACCAGGATGGCTTGTTTTTGAGTTAGTTCTGTTCTTCTTCCTGGTGGGTAAAGCTGTGTCTATACAGCTATTAACATGCTTGTACAGGGTTTCTGTGAACAGTTCTGCATAGGCAGCAGTGTTCTCAGAGTTTATAGGGGCTTGAAATTTTGCTAGGTTCTCACTTAATAGTAGGAAGTTAGCCTTAGAATAGTTCCTGAATATTCCAGGTTTAGCTGGGAGTCCAGGTTTTATTTTTACCTCAGAGGAGACCATTTTATGTTCTGACCTTACCAGAGAAGGCATTACAGTAAGGGATGTGCAGCAGTCTCCCATATTAGTGAGGACCAGATCCAGTATGGTTGCATCCCTGGTTGGTATAGGTTCATAGGTTCATAGATTAGTACTAGGCTAACTGCACTTGTGGGCCATTTTAAGCCTAGCCAATTACCCCATGTGAAAATCAAATCATGCACCTTGTGTCTATAAGGTAAACACCTTAATCATTATGCCAACCTCCCACCCAATAAATTAGTATTAGTCTAACTTTCCTTGTGTGCCATTCCAAGCCCAGTCAGTTACCCCATGTGAGTATCAAACCTTGCACCTTGTGCCTGTAAGGTGAACACCTTAACCACTATGCCAATGTATTTTGACTATCTGGACCAGGGATTTTATGTTTACAAAATCCAGAAATCTCTGTGCATGTATGTTTGGTGTTGTATAGGATTCCCAATTAATACTGGGGTAATTAAAGTCACCCATGAATATTATGGTATTGGGTTGGATGGTTAGTGTTTCTAATAAGTTTAAATACATGGTATGGGTTTCCTGGGTCATAGATGGGGACTTATAATTTCAAGGAAATGGTACTGGATTTTACCTATGGTGATTTGAACATGGAACAGCTCAAGTACATTGTCCTGTTTGACCAGCCTTGAAGTATATTTATTTTTGATGTAAATAGAGACACCACCACCTTTAGTCCCTGCCTGTGAAGTAACTGACCTGAATGTGTGGAAGGCATTATAACCTTGCACTGTTGGTATCGTCTCGCGACTTTAAACCATGTCTCAGTGACCGCACATACATCAACATTCTTTACGGTAAAGAGAGCTTCTAGGGAGTGGAGTTGTTTGCTTAGACTCCTAGCATTGAGCAGTAATACCTTTAGATTTTATTGGTTTTGATTTGCTATGTCGGAAGTGCTTTCAGTTTGTCATTGCCTAAAAAGGCACTATGGGGAAGACAATGTTGTAGCTAATATTCAAGCCTAGAGAGCAGACGTGAAGACCATCCATGACAAAGCAGCATGGTATGTTGACCATCTTCTTCCATGCTGACAGATATTGCACCCCCTTAGAATGACACCAGAAACTAAGCCAATTGTTAAAGTCAATCATCTTTTGTTTGTGTTGTGGCATCATCCTTGGAGAAGGTAAAATGCTGCTCAATGCTAGGCTCATAACAGCCTGAGTACATATTCTGAGAGCTCCATGATGTCTCTCTTCATATTGTCTTCACATAGTCTATGGTTATTCCTGGTATCCTCAAAAACACTATTTAAAAACAAACTGAAACTCTACCTTAAATCACCTTGGTTATGTCCTTGTGCGAACCCAGACTGATTACCCCATTTATCAAAAGACACCTGTCAGTTCACCTGTATATACTAGTTGCTTTCTGATAACCATAAAGAAAATGGGCTTTTATATATTAATTGAATGTCTTTTTCAATGTCTTCTTATAACTAACCAAATATGATAAGTAATACGATTCTGTAAGCAGAAATGTGCTGAAGTGAAAATAATTGCTTATATATTTAATGTACCCACATCTATAAAAACTGTCATGTAAAGAAATGCTTAAATATGTATTGTACCTGCATCTGTAAAAACTGTCATTTTATAGGTTCATAAGTTCATAGGTTCATAGGTTGGTACTAGGCTATCAGCCCTAGGGCCTATATAAACCTAGCCATAACAATTCCCTGGCTATTTCTTCCCACACTATTTACTTCCCTGGACCCCTGTCTAGCAGGGCGACTGACATGATCCCCGGGGTGAATTTCCTTTCTCCCATCCAATTGTCAAGGTTCCTTTTGAAGAGGGCCAAAGAGGCGCTCTGCTTGACATGTATGGGCAATCTATTCCAGAGTCTGGAGAGTCTCTGGGTCAGGAACCTATCCCTCCAGCATGTTTTGTTCATTGTGATGACAAGGTTTAGATCCCTGGAGCGTGTGTCTGTAAGGGACTGGGATTTCTTTAAGTGTAGCATGTCCAACAGCTCTGGGTTTGACATGGCCTTGTATGTTAAGCAGAGATTGCCTCTGAGTGGACGATATGCCACAGAGTATAGCTGGAGTTTTTTTAGACGGTCAGCATAGGGCATCTGCTTTAGTCCTGTGATTCTTTTAGTGAGATATTTCTGCGGCCTTTACAGTTATTGCAGATGTCTTGAGAGGTACATACCACTATATAACAGGCAGCAATGTGAGCTAAATAGTAGCCATTACAATTAGAAGAAAATTGTAAAACATCTTATAACAAACAAGAAAATGTTTTGTAAAATGAAAGAAAGAAAGAAAATTATGGAAAATATATGGGGTTCGGTAAGTTCACTCCTTCCTAACAGACTGTCTACATGCTTCAGATTGCAACTGCGTGGCTGCTTTTTGCACAACCTTTTCTCCTTTAAATTCAGTGCAGACTAGAATTTACATAATAAATGTTCAGTACAGCTAAACATATTTGTTAAGCAGTGAGACATACATATTACATACTCATTCACTAGCAATATCTTGAGCAACTCAATTACCTGAGGGTGTTTTGCTGAAAAAATACAAATCATTTAATGATTGTTATTGCCCTCCCACACAATAATTTTAGCAGCAGCATTTAATTCTCAAACCCTTACATGCAAAGTACATTGTATTAATGATAATGTTTTGCACTTGTTTGTAGCTTTTCAGGGTGCCATTAACTGTATGGACTTAAAATGATTGTTTAACTATAAATAGCCTGGATATTTCCATTTGTTTTCTGGGCAGTTTAACCAAATCATTGTCTTCCTACTCCTTTGAACATATTCATTGCTTTTAACAGTCAAGCCACCTAATGACTCATTAATTTAAGAAGAAGCCCATTCATGCAAAACCCTTCTATCTCTATGAAAATGGAGTCAGTGACTCATCAAGGTGAATGGGACATTTTCACATCTTTTCACACCTGCTGTTTAACCCACTGTGTGAGTGAAAAGTTCACAGATAGTTTTAATCTAGGGTTCACGTGACCAAGAACTGAAACTCATAGATAACAGTGATGAAACCCGGTTTAGAGTAAATTATTTGAAAACTGGCTTTCCAGATCTTTTCTTACCATATACTGCATTTTCTTAAACTATTGATGGTTTTGATGCTGTTCATTGAGTTTATTTGAATTTGTAAGCACTGTCCTTAATGTTATAAAAATGTTAATGAGAGACATTTTAAGAAGCTGTGAATGAAAGTGTAGAAAGTACAGAAAATAAATTTAAGTGTAATTTAAACAGTTTTACCTTCTTCTGTTTACCTGTTTGTCTCTAGTTTAGCTAGAGGCAGTCGTATTATGCGGAACAGTTTGGGATTCAGAATTTACTAGATTTCTGTCAGAGAACAGCTGAAAAATAATAATTACAACAGAGTAAATGGTCAAATAATTAGTGATAACAGCAAATACATATGCTTTTTATTGTTTAATCAAAGTGTAAAGCTACCACATATTATTTTTTTTTATTTATGCATTAGTTTACAGGGATGGTCCAAATGGGTAGATAAGCTGCCCTTTTTCAGTAGGAGCCCAGGGAGAAAAGCTCCACAATAAAATGAATAAACAGTAAAGCAATAGTTAATATATTTTAAGGAATAAGCATAAATACATTTTTGGTCAATATAAGTTAGTCACAGTTTGATTCAGACTTTTACATCTGATATGGGAATAGTACACAGTAGAATAAAAATGTATACAGTGTTACATTTGGGGACAAGACAATGAAAACAGATGTGATCGTATTTTCCATGTTTCCAAAAATGAGGTAACGTGACAAATAATACTGTCCCTGAATGTAAGTTTGGCAGTTATGAGATTTTGTTTTCTGTAAATGATCTGCCAGTTTTAAAATATAGTCTGTTGCTGGTCCGTGTTTGTTAGATACACATTTTGTACTGGGTTGAGCTTATCTTTGATAATAGCTGGTATGGATACAAAGGCTTTATAATTTGAGACTCTATTTCTTGTGTGTGTTTTTTAATCAGCTTAGTTATTTTATGTTTCTCATATTAAGTAAAAGTTGATAGTAAAGTATGTCACACATTTGGGTTTTTATGCTTGGTCACAGAAAACTAAAACTAGTTAAATTTCATCTATAAATCCATAAATATAATTTAGTAATTGAAATAAAACAGTAAAATAAGCACTGTTAGGATGTTAGCCCCAAAGCAGCCAGGATGTTAAAATCATAGGATGTTCAAGGCTACTGAGACTTCAACCATTATGCCTCACCAGTTTCCACCCTAGACTGCACATCCCATCTCAAAGAAGGCTAGGCCAGTCAAGCTCAGGATGAATTTATGAATATCCATTCAGTTATCCAGGCCCAATGTGAAGGAGGACAGTGTATATCACACTGCTTTATCTATAAAGGTAGTCGAGTCAAGAGGTGAGGGAAATGCTGAGTAAAACAGCATTTTATAACTAAAGATATTCCTCTGGTTCATAGAGGGACTGCGCCTCTCATCCGTCTGCTATAATATCCTGCAACACTACAGCATCTCAAGGAAAACAAATATTTCCAGCAGCAGACACAAAGAAGATAAGCTGCTACTCAGAAAATAATAGCTCAGGATTTTTGAAAACATCTTTATCAAATGATCAAAATTTAAGTTTCAACATAAGTTCACATACATATATAGTAAATAAAAAAAATGTAATAACATTTATCATTATTATCATTGTGAAATCTACCACTCACCCCTATTTATAAAAATAATTTTTGTTTTATTTTATTTTACTCCTGAGCACACTGTATATGTATAAATATGTACTATAAAAGTAGTGGTGCAGTAATCTCAAATACTTTTATACTATGCTTCAAGTGTGTTTATTACATTTCTTGTTCTAAAATAATTATACTGCAACTATTTTGATTTAATTGCATTATCTTGTACACATTTGTTTCAGTACTTTCTGTACTTATGTTCTATGACTGAAATTGGTCAATTGGGATTCGAGTTCTATCCTGGTAAACAATTTTAAATAAATAAAATAAAAATAAATAAGTGTATTTTCTTTTTAATAATTTTCATTCACTTCATCATTACGTACATTATTTATTTTTTTTATTCACTTCATCATTACGTACATTACTTAATTCCTGCCTTCTCTTAAACCTCAGTCCTCATTCTGAACATTATTTTGCATATATTTTTCCCCCCAAATCCATTTATTTCTATAAAAATGTGCTCCTTCTCCTTCTCTAAAGATACTAACTGCAGTTCTTTTATCTCCTTTGAAAGATACAAAACATCCATTATGGTTAGTACACATTTTGATTCCTGTTGTCCAGTAATTAATTTTTTGGCCACCAATAATGGTAAACTTAGTAAGGCCTTACTATGTCTAGACAATTTAGATTATATAGCACAGCTCAAAAGAAAAAAATCCTATGTTACTACCATTTGTTTTACCAAGATGTCTATCAAAGTACTTTGTTGAGAATTTGTAAAATCTACTGACTCACTACATTCCCAAAAATCCTGCTCCCCATTTCCTTTCTCGTTCCCCATTACATCTTTTACATTTGTGATCTACATCAGAAAAACTCCTCTGAAGTTTGCTTGGGGTATAAAAATTCCTGTGCAAGCACTTCCATGCAGAAATCTTAAACCTTGTGGACTTTGTTGCGTACTTCAAAGCCCTGCAGATTTCTTCCCATGGTCCCTTTGTAATTTGTCTTTTTTTTTTGTTTTCCAGTTTTCTGAAATCTTTTGTGATCATTCTTATATTTATCATGCTGTTACAGCTCAGTGAGGCAAGCCTTGCTCAGTTATACCGTTCAACTTCTTTTCTCAACTATCAGGGACAATCCAAACATACTGGATGGAGGGGGATCAAAGGCCCCCAAATTAGGGGCGATTGTTTAAATATTGCTCTATTTCACTCAAAAACTCATAGAACCAGAAATAGCTGATAGTTGGCTTATTAGGTTTTACATGTTTTGGCCAGTATAGAAGTCTAGTTTTGATGTTTTCTGTTTTTTTTTTGGTCATTCTCGAAGCCTTTATTGTTTAGTCAACTGCAATGGAAAGTGGAGTGGATATCTTGATTTTACCTCTGTCATTTCTATTGCAATACCAGGAACTGTGAAAAAGGAAAACTAGTCTAAACAACTAATCCAGTGAAGAAGCCTTTAAGTCCTATTCAGAATTTGATGTAAAAAAAATATTTCTATTGTATGGTTTTGTAGTGTCCCAAAATAAATAACAGAGTAGATGTTAGCTGCTACTTGCTTTTTCTCTAAAATTAGAAAATAGTAACAACTAAGCTGCATTACTTATAGTCTAATAATAAACAACCCCACAGCTTAGTAGCAATAAATGTGTGCAGATTAGAACTATAACAGAAGCAGATGCAGTTCATGTTTGAAAAAATATTGGTGAAGCTGTGTACCCGTATGTACCTCTGAGCAGCAAAACTGTATACCCAGCCTTTTCTCTACAAATCCTAATTATGTTTTCCTTCTGTGAATCGGATGCATGCAATAACTAATAATATAGACTCAATCATATAAGATGGACTGCACCATGAATTTGTTACAGATTTTGTTTAGAAAGCATATAACTGTGAAATGTATAAAAGCAGTATGTCTGTATTATATTATATAATGGTTTACCTTTGTTTTGTCGCAAATGGTATGTGCAATCGTCCTGTTGTGTGACCCGTATTACCAAAATACGGAGAACTTTGAAGGATCAAATGTCAAAAATGGTTTGCTGGAAAGCCATTTCTGACATTTGATCCATGTGTTTGAATAGCAAAAAAGCATTCCCTTATTTGCCATTCAAACACATGGTGAATCGACATTGTCGTTTTTTGCAGCTGTACTTTCGGCGTTATGCACGTTGGACACATGGCGTACGACAATTCAAAGGTAAACCTATATAATTGCCAACTATAACTTTTATGAGTATATTCTTCACATCGATCGATCCATCTATCCATCTACCCTTCTATCCTTCTATCCATTTTCAGTGCCTATTTGTTGAGAACTGCACTTTATCCCAGTAAGCAATTGACATAAGGAAGGCAACAACAATGCACTTTCTTTCATTCCCTCTTCATCTATCTATCTATCTATCTATCTATCTATCTATCTATCTATCTATCTATCTATCTATCTATCTATCACTGTTCCCACTTTACCCCTTCCATTGCCCCCTTCTCTACCCATATGTCATCTTGTAATCTACCCTAACCCTCATGACGTCTTCTCCTACTAACTTCTTTCCCATCCATTACTAATGCCCCCTTTCATTAATGTGACATGTAGTAGCATAGTCAATGCTTTTAAGTATTTTTCTACAACAGACCTATTGTATGTATCCCAGTTATCACTACATATTGTTTGTTTAACAAATAATTATTTTTCATATCCGAAATAATGTATAACATAGGTAAACAAATCTATGGTTGATATAACTGTTTCACTGTGAAAATGTATATCAGCTGTATTAAGTCTACCTATGTAAATTTCAAATGCTGTTGTTTTTCTTATGTGTGTACCCTTACATGCTTGGTTTGAAAATGATCCAGGTCAATCAGTACCCTACCACAGCAAAAAATGAAATAAATAAAATATAAATAAAAAGTCCAGAGCAAGATGACAGTCTGCCATAAAATACATTGTGTACTCATGTAGGAATAATTTGGAGAAATGCCAGTTCATCAACCCATGCTTTTGGAATGTGAGAGAAAACTGGAGACCCAAGCTAAAACCCAGGTTAGACACAGGAATGTCATCTAAACTCTGTGGAATACAGCACAACTGTTCTGTTTTAGAAAACTCGTCTAATAAGAATTGTAAGAAATATGCAAACAATAATGCCTGATGGGGTGGGTGCTATTGTTGAAATAATGGGCAGCATCCCAGTGGAGACCCTCTGTACCATTGGAGGGTCCATTATTTTCCTACAGCACCCATCTAGGTGGGCATTACTATTAAGGCGGTTTGAATGTGTTTTATCATTAATATACACACTGTTTGAAATTTGTGATTCAAAATCTCTGTCTAATATTCCATAGTTGCTACAAGATATGTAATTGCCGCTGGAGGGCATGTTTGTATTCAAACTATGCATAAATACATTGTGGAAGTATTTAATGTCTACACACACTCTGTGGTTTCATATATATACACGCACACTAAACGATGCAGAGGCAAAGAAACAGTCTCTTACACATATGCAGAAACACAGATTTACCCCCACACACACACACACACACACACACACACACACACACACACACACACACACACACACACACATAGAAACACACACACGTGCCCAGCAGTTACAGTCACTTTCTTGACTGTCTACACCCCAGATTTCTCATTGCGACAAAATGAATGAAAAGACCCGTATACAGTTGACTTTGCTTAAATACATAACCTTAAGACCGAGGTTAGTTAGTTAATGCAGTTAAGCGGAGTATGCTTTTAAACAAAGTTGTTAAGAGAAACAGTTACTTTAATGCTGGATACACAGTAATCATGCAAAAAACACAAGTACAGTGATTAAGCGCTTTCGTATAAGTACTTCATCAGTGATTCTGATGAAGTATTATACGAAAGCGCTTAATCTCTGTTCTTGTGGACAAATACATTCTTTGGATATTTACTACAGTGTTGCTGTTTTCTGTTACTGGATCCATTCTGTCCCTGTGTGGTTTGTGCCTTCTACATGCTTTTGTGTTTGGTTCACAAGTACAGTGATACATTTCAGAAACTTTATAGAAAAGTTACTGTTTATAGCTGTTTGCTGTTTCAGATGATATACAGTTAAGTGAGCAGGAAGTCTGTCATTAACAGAATTATTTACAGATAGTTCCAGGAGAAAAGTCTCCTTGCAAACTGGTACTGTACTACAGCAAGGCTTTTTTTGGGCCGGTACGTGCCGGTATGGCACCTCTGCTGCCCTGTTTCTTTAAAAAAAAAAAAAAACTTTCTTTTTTAAGGGAGTTCTTTTTTAAGAACCCCCTTTGCATTGGGTCGCACAGATGCAGAAGACCTTTTGCATCTGTGTGATGTGCTACCAATCGTTTATATCTTCCTGGTTCGTGTGCACAGAATTTGAATTGCTGAAGATGTCTGGACTGCGAACCACGACCGGACAAGTGAGTGGTAGGTGTGCGTGTGTGTTTTTAAGAGGAGTGTGTGTGTGTTTGTGAGAGTGTGTGTGTGTGTGTATGTGTGTGTGTGTGTGTGTGTGTGTGTGTGTGTGTGTGTGTGTGTGTGTGTGTATGCGTGCAAGAAATAGGCATGCGGGTGTGTGTGTGTGTGTGTGTGTGTGTGTGTGTGTGTGTGTGGGTGTGTGTGGGTGTGTGTGTGTAAGTGTGTATAAGAAGTAGGTAGGTCTGTGTGTGTGTGTGTTTGTTTATAAGAAGTAGGTAGGTCTGTGTGTGTGTGTGTGTGTGTGTGTGTGTGTGTGTGTGTGTGTGTGTGTGTGTGTGTGAGTGTGAGTGAGTGAGTGAGTGAGTGAGTGAGTGAGTGAGTGAGTGAGTGAGTGAGTGAGTGAGTGAGTGAGTGAAATGTCCAGATTTTAGCAGAATGTCAAGATTTTAGTCTCACATTTGCGTAGCTGGCCTTAGGCATAGGCCAACTAGGCAGCCGCCTAGGGCGCCGTTGTAGCAGGGGCACTTTTCCAGTAATTTGGATGGTGTATGTAGACCAGGATGGGGGCACCGGGTGGTGATGGTGAGGCACTATGGAGCCCTTTTGCCTAGGGCACCAGTTGACCAAAGGCCGGTCCTGCACATTTGTGCTCTGTTTTTCAGTGTGACTAATGAGTGAGTGAGTATGTGTATGTGTGCAGGTGGTGGGGGACTGAATATTTGTGTTTGAATCATATTGGTGAAGAAAGAAGCACTCAGACTTAACAAAACAAAAGTAGAGACTATTTACCTCAATGTGCTTCCGTGTGTTATACTGATAAACAGTGAAGGGTCGTCCCATCCAAAATGTACTAGAAATGATTTTCAAATGTATTAGTTGCAATTGATTTGACTATTTATAAAGAAATGTTGCATGATGCCTTCAAATGCCTATTTAATGTTATACTGAGTAAGTGCCATGCTATAGTGTAACCTTTAAACTTAATAGGACCTTTTTATGGTATTGTTCATTGAAAGGCAAACCTCCTTATAGCATCATGAAATTGTATGAGTTGTAATTCTTCAGGTTATTGGTTCACAAACTAAATACAATAAGGTATGAAAGGCCAGGATGTAAAAGACAAAATTATAGTGAGAGTGTTTGTGTGTTTTGCAGTGGTATGAGAATACCGACCGTTGTGTGTGAGCTGTTGTGTGTTTTCATATTTCTATTCATAGTTTCACACCTGAGTGTGTTGTAGGTATACAAGATCACCACATGAGAAATGTCATGGTAGGAGACAGAAAAATGCATTGTTGCTGTCCATGCAGAATGTATTATGGTACAAGTGTCACTAATTGTTGTAAGTTGCTATGAGGATCTGCAGAATTTCAATATTATATAATTTCTTCTTCTACATTTGATAGTGAGAAAATTCGCTGAAGGTTTAGCCAGTTGAAACAAACTGGTCTAAGCTTCAACTAGAATAAAAACTGTGGCAACTCGGTTGGTATAATGATAAAACTATGAGTATGAGCCGGGCAAGTCAAGTTTGATTAGCAGCTCTGCCACCCACTGAAGCTAGAATGAGAAAGTTGGGACAAGGCTTTCGCTGCTTGCCTCTTCTTGCTTGGGGATGTTGGGCACTTGTCTGGTGACATTCTATGGAAAATGCTTTCCATGCTACAAACCATAGAAACTTACCTGAGCTCCAATTGTGAAGGAGTAGATTCTTTCAGGGATAGTCAACCTGCACCATCTTTCATTATAATGAAGGTCTCAGCATTGTAACTTCTCCTACATACTTGCATTTGATAAACAGCATTAGACTGTTTTTCCACTCAACAAATCCTGCATTGTGACTCCCAAAATAGTATTCAATGAAACCAATTCATGAGTACATGTACAGTATCCATATATATCAACAAAGCATTCAAAAAATGATCAATCTAAAAAGATTGGATATTCTCAATAAAAAACACCCTTTTCTGCAGGGCAGGGAAACACCCTACACCCCAACACTACCTTGTAATTATATGTATCAGAGAGCTGAGATCACATGGTAGTGAAGTAAGGGCACTACCTTGTAATTATATGTATCAGAGAGCTGAGATCACATGGTAGTGAAGTAAGGGCACTACCTTGTAATTATATGTATCAGAGAGCTGAGATCACATGGTAGTGAAGTAAGGGCACTACCTTGTAATTATATGTACCAGAGAGCTGAGATCACATGGTAGTGAAGTAAGGGCACTACCTTGTAATTATATGTACCAGAGAGCTGAGATCACATGGTAGTGAAGTAAGGGCACTACCTTGTAATTATATGTATCAGAGAGCTGAGATCACATGGTAGTGAAGTAAGGGCACTACCTTGTAATTATATGTACCAGAGAGCTGAGATCACATGGTAGTGAAGTAAGGGCACTACCTTGTAATTATATGTACCAGAGAGCTGAGATCACATGGCAGTGAAGTAAGGGCACTACCTTCTAATTATATGTACCAGAGAGCTGAGATCACATGGTAGTGAAGTAAGGGCACTACCTTGTAATTATATGTACCAGAGAGCTGAGATCACATGGTAGTGAAGTAAGGGCACTACCTTCTAATTATATGTACCAGAGAGCTGAGATCACATGGTAGTGAAGTAAGGGCACTACCTTCTAATTATATGTACCAGAGAGCTGAGATCACATGGTAGTGAAGTAAGGGCACTACCTTGTAATTATATGTATCAGAGAGCTGAGATCACATGGTAGTGAAGTAAGGGCACTACCTTCTAATTATATGTACCAGAGAGCTGAGATCACATGGTAGTGAAGTAAGGGCACTACCTTGTAATTATATGTACCAGAGAGCTGAGATCACATGGTAGTGAAGTAAGGGCACTACCTTGTAATTATATGTACCAGAGAGCTGAGATCACATGGTAGTGAAGTAAGGGCACTACCTTGTAATTATATGTACCAGAGAGCTGAGATCACATGGTAGTGAAGTAAGGGCACTACCTTGTAATTATATGTATCAGAGAGCTGAGATCACATGGTAGTGAAGTAAGGGCACTACCTTGTAATTATATGTACCAGAGAGCTGAGATCACATGGTAGTGAAGTAAGGGCACTACCTTGTAATTATATGTACCAGAGAGCTGAGATCACATGGTAGTGAAGTAAGGGCACTACCTTGTAATTATATGTATCAGAGAGCTGAGATCACATGGTAGTGAAGTAAGGGCACTACCTTGTAATTATATGTACCAGAGAGCTGAGATCACATGGTAGTGAAGTAAGGGCACTACCTTGTAATTATATGTACCAGAGAGCTGAGATCACATGGTAGTGAAGTAAGGGCACTACCTTGTAATTATATGTACCAGAGAGCTGAGATCACATGGTAGTGAAGTAAGGGCACTACCTTCTAATTATATGTACCAGAGAGCTGAGATCACATGGTAGTGAAGTAAGGGCACTACCTTCTAATTATATGTACCAGAGAGCTGAGATCACATGGTAGTGAAGTAAGGGCACTACCTTGTAATTATATGTATCAGAGAGCTGAGATCACATGGTAGTGAAGTAAGGGCACTACCTTGTAATTATATGTACCAGAGAGCTGAGATCACATGGTAGTGAAGTAAGGGCACTACCTTGTAATTATATGTACCAGAGAGCTGAGATCACATGGTAGTGAAGTAAGGGCACTACCTTGTAATTATATGTACCAGAGAGCTGAGATCACATGGTAGTGAAGTAAGGGCACTACCTTGTAATTATATGTACCAGAGAGCTGAGATCACATGGTAGTGAAGTAAGGGCACTACCTTGTAATTATATGTACCAGAGAGCTGAGATCACATGGTAGTGAAGTAAGGGCACTACCTTGTAATTATATGTACCAGAGAGCTGAGATCACATGGTAGTGAAGTAAGGGCACTACCTTGTAATTATATGTACCAGAGAGCTGAGATCACATGGTAGTGAAGTAAGGGCACTACCTTGTAATTATATGTACCAGAGAGCTGAGATCACATGGTAGTGAAGTAAGGGCACTACCTTGTAATTATATGTACCAGAGAGCTGAGATCACATGGTAGTGAAGTAAGGGCACTACCTTGTAATTATATGTACCAGAGAGCTGAGATCACATGGTAGTGAAGTAAGGGCACTACCTTGTAATTATATGTACCAGAGAGCTGAGATCACATGGTAGTGAAGTAAGGGCACTACCTTGTAATTATATGTACCAGAGAGCTGAGATCACATGGTAGTGAAGTAAGGGTAAATTCACAAACCCTGCTGTACCACAACCTCTCACAAAGAACTATAAGCAGTCGGAAAACTGGCAAAAAAAGTGTTCAGTTTTCTGAGTATTTAGCTATACCAATTACATTTATTTATTTATTTAACATTTGTTTACCGGGAAAGTCCGACTGGACACAGGTCCTTTTTCAGCGGAGGTCCAGGGAGAAAAGCTCCATGAGTAACAGTAAGTTTTCATGCACACATTACAATAATCAATAAAGTATAAAGTAAACAAAATGTAGTATACATAAGAGCATACAAATTTGTTACATCTTGACAACTAAACCTAGAGTTCTTGGGATAGAGAAATATGCCCTTTCCCTGAGTTTGTGCGATCTCAGAGTTAGTATAGATAATTAGCTGGGGTGTATGGAAGTGCAACCCCCCCCCCCCCATGAGGGGTGCAGAGGGCTTGCCTTGCTGCATAAATGATGTTTTAACCTATTTTTGTTATTAAAGGTTTTGCATACACTGAGATTGTTGGTGCATGCAAATTAGTGTGTCGGTGTTTGCAAAGATGATGTATCAGCTGTATTTTTCTGGCAATCCCTAGCAAATCATTGAGGATTAAGACAGCAAATAATGACAGACATTTGAGCTTTAGACTTCATATCCTTCAGAAAGTTCATGCATGTGTAAAACTTCTTGTTTTGTCAACTTTCTAAGTTTGCAAGAGCAATATTTAAAAAGTGTCCCTGTTTTTGGACATTTGTCTCCCCATTATGTATGTCTTTGTTCAGATTTCTTGCTCTAAAAGGTTGAGAGGTATGGGGGAGGGTCTAAGAGGGAGGTAGGGGTATATATGTGTGTAATACCTCTCAACTGTACAGATTTTCACAGATGTCCACATTTTTGCCTTATATTTTTCATCTGTTCCTCATAAACATTTTTTTTTTGAGAAATCACCGGGATGATCAAAGGATTAAAGTTGCTAACTAATGGCATGCATTTGAGTTTAGATTCAGACTTCATATATTTTAGAAAATGTATTCTAACACAAATCCTGTTATTCTAGCAACTTTTTGAATTTATAAGAGCAATATTTAAAATGTGTCCCTAGTTTTGGTCCTTTGTCCCCCCATTATGATAGGCTTTGCCCAGACTTCTTGTGCTAAGAGGTTGAGAGGTATTGTGTGTGTGTGTGTGTGTGTGTGTGTGTGTGTGTGTGTGTGTGTGTGTGTGTGTGTGTGTGTGTGTGTGTGTGTGTGTGTGTGTGTGTGTGTGTGTGTGTGTGTGTGTGTGTGTGTGTGTGTGCATGTGTGTGTGCGTGTAAGAGATAGGTAGTATATCCCTCAACTACCCAAGTTTTTGCAGAATGATCAGCTTTTTGCCCCATATTTTTGTTTTTTCCTCATAAAAAGACTAAAGTTGCTAAATAATGACATATATTTAAGGTTTAGACTTCATATCCTTTAGAAAAATGCATACTAACACAAATCCTATTATCCAACAATTTTCTAAGTTCATGAGAGAAATATTTATAATCTGTTCCTATTTATTTTAGACTTTGTCCTGACTTCTTGCATTAAAAGGATGAGGTGTGTGTGTGAGACAGTGAAATGCCCTAGTTAGGGTTAGCAGGTGGTTAGTAATTTGCTTAGGCTCAGGCCCTGTACCTTAGCTACAGGAAACAAGAGCCTGAATCCTCTACTCAAAATATGCAACTGTTTTGCATAACAAATAGTATTACTGTTGTGTGTTTAGAGTTTTAAAGCAGTGTTAGTAGCACAGCAGGTAGCATACTTTTGTTTTGATGCAGAAGGCTGTGGGTTCTATTCCCACAGCATGTAGATGGATTGATGATACTTTGCTGGATTTTAAGAGGGTGGGGTGCTACAGTCCTGAGTATGTCCTCCTTTGGATAAAATGCCTAGTAGCCATGAACCTGTTTTAGTTTGCCATCCATTCCCTATTGCAATATTACCAGCTTATCATTTTAATGTAACATAGGCACTTTATTCTTCAAGGGCAGCAGGCAGTGAATTTGTAGATGAAATACTTATATATAAAGTTTTTTTGTTAACAGCAGCCTTTTCATTAGTTACAGTCAGATTTCTTTAATGTGGAATTATTCAGATGACTTTTACTTCTGCAGAGACTGTGTATATTGACTGATATTGGTGGGTTGTAATGACAGAAGTTTGAGTGGCCTTTTATGGTTGAAATGTTCTGAACTGGGCAGTTTTGGCATTATTGGTTCATATGTTTTGTTTCTTTGTTTACTGGCTATACATTTAAACACTCTCTAACAAGTGGTTTATTATACAAGGGATATAATTTAATTATTATATATTATAATTTAATTCAATCATGAAGGTGAATTAAAGAAATTTTGCATGGCCCTAAAAATGTGTGCAAGGGGTCTGTGATTTGAAAACAGCCCAAAGGTAAACTTAATCCGCTACTGGCCAGATGGATTTTCTTTGAATGTGGGTTTCAATGCTGTTTCAATGAATGTGAGTTTCAAAGTCACAGAAGTTTTAATGCTAAGTCTGTTTTCATTGTGAGACTGTATTCCTTTGTTTAGCAAACGTCAATCAGTGTTTGTGCTGGAAAACTTGAAATAAAATTTTAAATTAAATCCAAATATGTGTAATGATTGTAGAAGTAAAGCAGAAAGCAGTATGCACACTGAGAGTTTTGAACAGTGTTTATGGCAACTGGGGAGAAATAGCCAAATAATGGGACACTGGAATGACTGCATGGGGGGGGGGTGAGGGGGGTTGACCCAAATGCAACATATGTGTACCACCACCTGTTTGTTTACAAAGAAAAAGCACTGTACTACAGTATCATTTTTCTACCTTCTACAGGCTTCAGTACCACTTATTCACATATTCACATATTCACTTTATTCTAGCTTTATTCTGCTTAACATTCAGCCTGTGTACTTTCTGATGTCTCTAGCTTACAAAATCAGCATGGTATGACTTCCATCTAAAATAGATTTTATTCCCTATAGTCACAATATGCCTTTTCTGTCTTCTTATGCTAGGTTAGGCAATGTGCACAGACAGTGATACATTTCAGAAACTTTATAGAAAAATGTGCAGTATACAACACTTACAGTAGTCAATACAGTCCCTAATGGTTTAGAAAAAAAAATGTTATTGATATCTGAACAGCTGTTTGCCTTCAGTTCATCTTTTTCTTCTTTTGGCTTATTCCTGGTTAGGGGTCACTACCGTGGATCACATGTCTGCTCATGATTGGCAGTGGAGTTTTACAGTGTCGAGTTGCCAGCCCGGCACCCAACCTTCCACGGAAGGCACACACACGCACGCACTCATGCCTAGGGCCAATTTAGAGTGTCCAATCCACCTACAGCATGTCTTTGGGATGTGGGAGGAAACCGGAGCACCCGGAGAAAACCCATGCGGCCACAGGGAGGACATGCAGACTCCGCACAGAAAGCACCCCAGCTGAGGATCGAATCAGATAACCTCTTGCTGTGAGGCAACAATGCTAACCGCTGCACCACTGTGGCCTCCAGAAAGTGGAAAACGATTCACATCCCTTTTGTTCCATGAATCTGCACAATATATCCAGAGACTGAATAATGTCACGGAAGTGAACTGGAGCAGTAGAGATATCATCCTCATCACCACTGTCATCATCTTCTTTTCGATTGCCAGCAGTGCACTGTTCCAGAACAAATTTACAATTGGTGGCCATTTCGTCTGTTTCAAGTTCTTCATCAATCACAACATACTGCTCTAAATCATCCGCCGTCAAGCCTGAAGGGAAGCAAAAGTTCTCATGCTAATCTCTTTCACTATTGTCTGTGATGTCATCTGAGCTCGGCAGAACAAAACTAGCCTTTTTGTAGCAGTTGATTATCACAGTTTGCGAAATTGTATTCCATGCTTCTCTCTGCATGTGTAATGAATCTAGTACAGATAGGTTCTTGGCAAGCTCAGCTACTGTTGTCTGTGATTCATATGTACTATCTGTGATATCGACAATGTGCTGCATTGAAGCAAGCGATAATGCCCCGATCCATTGGTTGAATAAGGGATGTCATTTTTAGTGGCAGGAACTGAAGCTTTACATTCGTCAAACTTACATCATCGCTATGCGCAGCACACTTGTCGCACAGCAACAAGATTTTCCTTCTTTTAGTTCTCATTGAGCTGTGAGTTTTCAGAAGCCATTCTCTCCAAATTTCACCAGTCATCCAAGAATGCTTGTTTGCCTTGTAAGTGACTGATAACTTCTTTACATTCTTGAAACACCCTGGGATTTTGCTTTTCCTGATCACAAGAGGATCAAACTTCTCACTGCCATTCATACTGCAAAGTAATTGTAAGGTCATTTGATCTTTCACAGCATTTGACCCAGCAGACTCAACACTTTTAAATGTCAATGTTCCATCTGGGATAGTTCTCCAATATAACCCCATTTCATCAGCACTAAAAATGTTGCATGGATTGTAATCATTCATGATGTCTGAAAAAACATCCATCACCCATCTCTCTCTCTCTTTCCTGTTTACACACCATGTGATACATGAGGCAATGAGCAACTTTAAGCACTCATTTTTCTAGCAGTTATAGTCTTTATGGACTTAGGTTGCTAACTCAAGGCCCACCACCACCCATTGCTCAGCTCCAAAATCCTCTGTGTCTTGTTTTCATCATACTGTTTTTGAACACGATGTCATGACATCACTTCTATCTCTCTAACCAACCAGATATTGGTTTGAAATCCTCAACTCCTATGCTTTTGGCTAGTTGGCTGGCCTTTTCCATTAACAATGGACCACTAATGGGAATTTTTTGACTTCGGTCTTGTGCAAACCAGCACAACAGGGCATTCTTGACATCTTCAGCTTTACTGAACCTCTTACATTTGCATTTAGGGTTGGCATTTGTTTGCCACTCTTTAATAATTTCTTCTCTGTTTTTCAGAATTCTTAAAATAATGCTTTGGTGCACACCTAAGGACAATGCAATATAAGTCTGACTTTCTTCATTATCAAGCCTTTTAATAATGTCAACCCGCTCAGCTGAAGTAATAGTCTTTTTAAGAACTTTCTTCGACATTCTTGTAATATCCCTTAGATAACCGATAGACTTCCTGCTCACACAATGACTACAATATGTACATGTAAATGCACCCTGTGGTCATAGTGCGCAGCCTTACTACCTGTCCAGTTATGTGAAGTAAAATAACATGGCAGTGATCTATACTGGTTTTGTGACGGCTATACATTTAAATGAAATATGTAATTAACCGATATGCGTTAATGCAGAATATACTCCAATAAGTTTCCATTGACTAAAAATGGCACTGAATGGACTCTATGCATTTAAGCAAAATATGCTGTTATCAGATAAGTATTTAAGTAGAGCAGACTGTATTACAAAGCAATATATCTCTCTCCACACATGCCACTAAATTGTCCTTGATTTTGTTGACTGTTCATGATTTTGCCCCATATTTATGCTCCGTCCCTTGTAAAATGTTTGATTTTCCAGTAAATTATGAGTACTTCAGATAGTCAGTAAACCCAGCATTATAAGTCAATACTTTTTATTGCTCAGAAAAAGCAGGCTGATGTAGAACATCTTGCTCTATTGACTTTAAATTGTCCCTGATTTTGAGTCTTTGTTGCCCCATTATTGTTGGCTTTGTCCAGGATTCTTGAGCAAGAACGTTGAAAACTACAGGCACACATTCTCTCTTTTTCTTTCTGTCTGTCTCTGTCCCTCTCTTTGTCACACACAAGCACGTGTCCTTCTGATGCAGACGTGCATTTTAAGTGCTGCAGATAGTGCTGGAAAATAAAATGGCAGCTCTTTGTAACTGCTGCTACAGTTATTTTCATTATTTTTCTGTCGTTTTTTTAGTTTCATTCATTTCTTCTTTGTCTAATGCTAAACACCTGCATTTTGTGACCACAAGCAATATTGTGGCCATTTCTTTTCTATCCTTGCTTCAGAGCGGCTTAATATGCTATGATGCTGTCACAAAGACTTGTTTCTAGGCTCTCCTTGTACAGTAATATCCTGTTTGTGAATGTATGTTCCCCAAGAGGGTATCATGTTTTAAGTTTTACCCATTTTCTAATGGATTTATTTTTTTTTTATTTGATAATGGAGTTGGTGATTAGGTCTACTGACCATTTTTAGTCATGACCTGGCTTCTTAAAAAGCAGAAATAAAACAATATAGTGTAAAGCAATCTAGCATAACTTGCACATGCATGCATTAAAGAACAATTTTGTAAGATATGATAGAGCTATTTAGTGCAGCATTTACAATATTTACATTCTGTACATATACGAGCAGTTCTGCAACTGTTTATGGATGAAGCAGTGGGATTAGGATAATCATTAACCTGTGTCCATAAAACAGGTGCATGTGGCTTCTTTCAGGCAGATTTTTTTTTTTAATTTGTTTTTTAAACCTACTATGGTCTATTGATTTCTAACTTTATTTAGTGGTGTATTCCACAAAACTGGGCTTAATTTGGAGAAGACTTTTTCTATGATGGTAGCCTCAAATGGGGAAAGGGTCTGGAAGTAGGTTTTCATCTTAATTACTTGTGAGACTGTTTGCTTCCTTGGTGGCAGTATTTGTTTTTTTAGTGAATGGCAGAACTCCAAGTTTTAACAGCAGGGTACAAATCAGAAGGCTATCTCTGAGAAATAGAGAGAAACAGGCTGCCATCTGATATTCTTTAATACATCACAATATTTCTAGGATCTGATAGGATTATAAATCCGTATACTCTAGATTTGCGGGTCTGGAACATCTATGTATTTTGGGCTGAGCTGAAGCATAATAGGGGTAGGCCATACTTATGTTTTGCCATAAGAGCATTTCTTAATATGGAATTCTTGGCAGAAGGTGAGCAGAGGTCTGAAACAATTTAAGATGGGATAATACCATTGTGATAATTCTGTCTGTGTGTAGTAGGGTTTAGGCACTGATTTAAACTAGACTGAGGAATTGCTCTTCTGCGAGATTTGGAATGATGTTATTATTAATGTCTTTAACTGTTAATGGCTGTAAGGATGATATATTTTATTTAGTGGAGAATAACATAAGGTTACTTTTCTTGGGATTAATGAGCAATTTCTTTGACACTGTACAGTAGTAGAGTTCTAAGAACTTGGATTGAAGGTTGTTTCGATGGTCATTATAAGACCTGTTTGATTCAAGTAGCCAGGATATCATTTGTATATAGGGTGCAACAGATCTATGCTGATGGCATTTGTTGGAAAAATAGGGGAGGCCCTAGGACTGATCCTTGTGGCACTCTAGTATTCATAACTGCTGATGTTGAGAGGGTGTTAGTGACATAAATGTGAAATGATCCACCTATTAGGTAGTTTTGAAACCAAAGCAGTACATTGGCCCTGAGGTTAAGCCTGGATAGGTTTCTAAGTATGATGGTGTGATTAACTGTTTCAAATACACTGGTCATATCAATAAACACTCCATCTGTAATACATCCATTATTAATGTTGTTATAGATGGCATTGGTAGCAGTTATTAAGATAGTTGTAGTGCCCAAAGTGTTGCAAAATCCATACTATTTATATGTTTGAATAATTGTAAAGTAATGTTTCAAATACTTTGGTGATAGGGCATAGGTCTGATATGAGGAAATAATCTTTTAGGTCTGTAGATGCTGGGTGTTTTGGAAGTGAGATAATTATAGCTGAAGAGTTGCTGTACTCAGCCTGAATATTGCTGATCTCTGGCTGCATTTTATTTTGAATTGAAGCTTTTCATTTAAGGTTTCATTACTTTTATTTTATATCTTATTCTTGTATTACATTTGTTTTGTTTCAAGTTTTCTGTTCTGTTGGAGTTTTAAGAAGTCTAGGCTAGGGTCAGTTAAAGTTAGTAAAGAATTCCTTTGCAAACAGTGAATAACACCAGTTAATTAGTGGTAGAAGCTGAGAAACAGCATTGCTTTTAGTTAGGAATATTTCTATTTAGCTGAAGAGTTGCTGTACTCTGCCTGAATATTGCTGATTTCTGTCTGCCTTAGAGGCTTTTGAGTTGCATGCCCCTACTATAAGTCTGATTTGCACACTCGTCCTAGTCCCATCTTGTCAGCTCATTCTACTGAGTACAGAGAGATCATTTGGGAAGCCCCGCCCCCTTAGTTTTTCAACCGTGAATTATTTTCTGATTCCTGCCTTCCCACAACCTAAAAATGCACTTTATTTAGCTGCTTTTACTGTATTTGTGTTTCTTCCTACTTTATTATTTTATTTTGCTTTTGCTCCTTATTCTTAAAAGTGTTCAATTGAATTTATTCTGCTGAACTTATTACTGCTTGTTAGTAGCCCAATTAAACTGTAATGGTTAATCTAAGCCTTTTGGTTTAAGCACTTGGGCTTTAGGCCAGTTTTACATTAGGAAGGTTCATGGTCTACACTCTTGTGACAGGAGAGGTAGCTTACATCCTTCTAAGTTGGGAATTGCTAGTTGAAGGCTTAGTGTGTCTGTTATTCTAAAAGTGTCTTAGTTCTGGTTTAAGCACTTGGGCTTCAGGCCAGTTATTTTACCTTAAGAAGGTTTGTGGTCAACACTGTCATGGTAGGAGAGGGTAGCTTCTGCCCTTCTGAGGTGGGAATTGATGGTTGAAGGCGTATTGTGTCTGCTTATTTTAACTGTTTTTTTTTTTTTGTTCTGAAATTGTTGCATTTTGTTTGCTGTAGCATAGACTAGATTCAGACCTGCTGAATATAGCTCTGTATAACTTGAGCATTAAACCAGGCCATCTTTTGTTGGAGAGGGTTCCTCTGCATCCTAGTGGAAAGTTGCTGAAACAGGGCTCAGTTCTGAGCTATGTATCGGTTAATTTGTTTAGCTCAGTTTGTGCTCATTTGCTACATAGCACTGCATTTGTGCATTGTGCGCTGCCGAGCAGCAGTGGGCACTGTTGGTGGTTATAGACGCAAACACTTTTGCCTACAAATTTTCCCTTAGTACTCTGCTGGTGCTTCATAGGTGAGTACTTGTGATGGCCCCTCACTGACAGGTGATGCATTCAATGTAGCTCCTGAGGTACCAACACAGATCCTTGCACTAGCCCCTTTTTTTTGTCCACGTCTCCTGTCCTCTACTTTACCTGGTCCTTCCTGTCCTCTCCCTGTTTTCTGACCACATCAACTTACCTAGCATTATGGATGGACAATTTTCCACAGTTTTTCCCAGCCAACCTGGTCGACATGGGCATACTGAAGGAATGAAGGAATTGCCTCATGTACACTGACAACCCACTTCTTCTAGTCCACAAAAATTCATTATGTGAGAGCTACATCTATATCAAGAACCTAGAATCCAGGCTCTCTTGCTCACCAGTCAGTCTATCTGATACTAAGCAGGTTATCAGCATGCACACCTCACCTTCTGCACCTACCAAACCAACAACATATAAACTTACATATGCAGAGGTCCTTACAAGAAGCTTACCTAAACATCAAGAACCTCCCAAACACAAGCACACTTCACTCACATAATACATCTACTGCAGAACATAGCACACATAATATATCATACACCAGTGTCTCATCAGTCAAGCCCCTAAGGCATAACACAAAAACAAACATCTTAGTCATAGGCGACTCAACTGTGAGACACACAGATGTCCCTCTCACCAGGTTGGATAAGGAAAAGGTCATGGTCAGGTGTCTATCAGGTGCCAGGATCTGCCTCATCACCTATGCACTCAAGTCTCTCAACAACAGGCACTGTTACGACTCCGTCATAGTCCATGTTGGTGTGAACAACTTGAGACATACCTCACTGGAATATTTGAAGACAGACATGACTGAGTTCTCAGATTATGTGTCTCAGGAAGGTATGTCCTAACCCTAAGCAACATTTTATCTTCACCTGGGATGATACCTCAATATAAACAAAAAAATGGTTGGCTTCAACAATTGGCTTAGTTTCTGGTGTCATTCAAAGGGGATCCACTATCTGTCAGCCTGGGATGACATGGTCAACAGACCTCGATGCTTTGCCAGAGATGGTCTTCATCTGTCATCCCTGGGATTTCAGTTTCCGGCTAAGGCTCTTGCCATCTCCATAGTGCCTTTTTTAGGCAATGTCACAAGAAGAAAATTCCCGATGTAAAAATACCCTCTAAAAACAGCCTCAAGGTTATGCTGCTAAATGCTCATAGTCTAAACTAGAAACTACACTCACTGGAAGCAGTCCTCACCCTGGAAGATGCTGACATTTGTTCAAGCACTACGACCTGGTTTAAGGCTGTGGAGAGCACCCCATCTATATGAGGTTCCATTTCCTTCTACACATTCAGGCCACAAACTGAAGGCATGATAACTAAAGGAGTTGGTGTATCAAGATTCATTAAAGATAAATACACCTCTAGACTGGTTAAACAGCGCAATTCACTTGAATTACTTCAGGTGCAATTGACTGTAGGTAAGACCCTTCTTCAGGCCATTTTCAGCTATAGAACCCACTCCATGAATCAGGACATCCACTCAGCCTACTTGGATATATGGCTTAAAACAGGCATTAGCATCACCATTGAGCAGGCTTTTCAGTCACAGCCTAAGCACTGGCTTTGTCCCAGCAGAACGGAAAACAGCTATTATCATCCCTTTGCACCAAGGGGGTGCATCCACGGACCCCAGGAACTATAGAACCATTAGTCTGACCAGCCTTGTCTGCAAGGTCATGGAACAAATGATCATATACCTTATTAACAAAGACATAGAAAATCCAAATCCTCCACCCCACACAGTTTGGCTTTGTTTAGGGGGAGATCATGCCTGTTAAACTTGGTGGACTTTTTCGAGACAGTCACCAAAGCCCTAGATGAGGACAAAACTGTGCATATTGCCTACATGGACTTAGCCAAGGTCTTTGACACAATCCCCCACTCAGGCATCATTGATAAACTCACCCAGCTGGGTATCAACCCAGATATTGTCAGGTGGGTTGCAAACTGGCTCATTGATAGAACTCATACAGTCAAAATAGGGGACTCCACATCCTCCAGCAGTCCTGTAACCAGTGGTGTCCCACAGGGATCAGTTCTGGGAACCCTACTGTTTGGAATCTACTTCTCCAAAGTACAGGCTAAAATGAAAGGACTTTGGCTGACAAAGTTTGCTGATGACTGCAAACTGGGAGTGATCCTTAAAACCCCCTAGTGATGTCAACATCCTGCAAGAAGGTCTTACGCAGGCCAATGACTGGTGCTAAAGACATTGTCTTAAACTTAACACAAAAAAGCATTATCATCCCCCTTCAGCAAGGGTGATGTTCCTGCAAACTACCACATCAATAGCAATATCCTAAGCTCACAATCAGTGGTGAGAGCTTTGGGCACACAGGTGGACAACAACCTTAATTTCTATTACCATGTCTCTACAGTAGTAAGAAGGGCATTTTATATTGCTGATCTCATAAGTAAGGGTATTGCTTCCAGAAAAAAAGAGTTTATAACCCTCCTGTACTCTTCCCTCATCAGGCCAATAATAGACTACAATGTGCCCATTGGCATGTTCCTTTCCAAACACCTGCAGGAATTGGAGAGACCACAAAGGTTCCTTATAAAGAAAATTTAGGGTCTTCAAGATCTATCTTATGTGGACAGACTGAAATCATTGTCACTTTACTCTGTGTCATACAGACTGCTCAAAGGTGATCTGTGCCTTGCATATAGAGCAATCTCTGACCCAACTTTAATGGAAATGCTGCACATTCACAAGTCAAATGGCACAAAGGGTTACTCCCTCAAAGGACCTTAACCTGCTATGTGACATGAACAGAGCTGGAGAAACAGATTTGTCTCACAGAGGTTGCCCCACCTTTGGAACAAGTTTTCTATTCATGTTAAACAAAGCCTTTCATTGATCCTATTTAAGCACAATTTGGAAGATTGGATGGGTAATTGAAAATTCACCCCAGGGTTTCCACCTGTGTCCCTCTTAGAGGGGACTGATTTTAGTGTCTGCTTGAACCAGACACCCTTGGGAACATGGGTTGAACTTGGCTAGGCTTGTAAGGGCCCTGGGGCTGTTAGCCTAGTAACCTCCTATGATCCTGTGATCCTATGATCCTATGATAGTGCTTAAATAAATGGGGAAGGGTGGTCCTGTGGTGAGTAAGAGATTAAAGAAGTATGTAAGTGGTTTGAATTTTTTCTCACTGTTAGTATTAGTTATGTTAATATAAGGAACATAGAAAGAAGCTCACTGACTGTAGTTCCTTTAGCATTTAGTTTGAGTAGTAGGGATTTGCTTTCACTTGCTGTTATAGCTGAGGAATGAAACAATGCTATAAAAAAGGCTGGGAGTAGACGAGCTATGACTTCACTGTCCAAGCTGTTTGTGGTGGTAGGGATTTTTTTTTCCAAAAGTGGCAGGGACATTTCTTGATAATTTAACTTATTGAGTAAAGAAGCAAGTATTTTTGCTGTCTGCTAAAGCTGGTGGGGAAAGTTTTGATTTATTAGAGGATACAATGCTATTATAGTTTCTTGTAAATTGTTTAATTTCTTTCCAGATTAAGTTGTTTTTGGAGAGATGGATGTTTTGTTTTTGTCTTAGATGTAGGGCTTTAGCACTGTGGGTTGCTATTCTGTCATCTTTTCTAGTAGATGAGAAACAGTCATGCAACTCTGTGTTTTCTGGATCTTTTTTCCAGTTTACCCTGGCATTCTCCCTCTGCTTTATATATTTTTTTATTTCTGTTGTTAACCATGGGCACCATTTAGCCCTTAGCCTGTATCTAGTAATGGGGAAAAAAGTCCTGCATTTTTTGCTAATGTGTTGGTAATTTAGTGCAACGGATATTAAAAGTGATGGTTTACTATAGGTGGCACATGAGCTTTAATGTAAAAAAGTGACACATTGTACATTTTGGAGTTGAGCTGAATGGAAAACATACATGCATGATGCAGTAGTATTAAATGAGACAAAGAGTACATGGGTAATAATTACAAGTTGAGACATGCTTTGCAGTATGAAAAGGTAATGGTAAAGGCCAATACAATGCTGGGATAAGTAGTATGAGAAGGGGACTAAGACCATGGTTCGGTACTGTGTACGATTCCAGGGACCATACAGACAAGACAAGAGAAAGCCAGACAAACAGAAAAGCTGCACTGACAGAAAGATGTTTCTGTGCACATTCAAAGACAGACGTGAGGGAGAGGATATGACCTTCCATGTGCCATCTTACTCATAAGTGTTAACGCTAACCCTGCCCTCACCCATAACCCCAGCCTTACACACTGCATTATACCATTTCCCTAATAGTGCTCCTAAAAAAGACACACACACACACACACACACACACACACACACACACACACACACACACACACACACACACACACACACACACACACATACACACACACACAAAACAAAAACCTGTTCTCTTCTCTAGCTCTAACTCTAACCCTAACACACAAACACTTGTATACATAGTTGCAGTCCTAATGCTAAAACTTTCTATATTTATAAAAGTGTGGACACTACCAACCACTCCTGTGTACCACAACCACACATACATCTCCTTACTAAGAGCAACATATATATTCATTCATTCTCAGAGTCGGCCTTGGCACTCAGTGGATGCAAGGAGGAGAAGCTCATTTTGAATGGTGTGCCAGCCCATCACAAGATGTGTATGCATGCACATGCTTGCTTGTGTGCTTGTGTGTGCACATCCACACCCACACCAACAAACACACACGTACACACATACACACATTACCAGCTGACTTACTCCATGTCTTTAGGATATGTAGGGATGCTAAGGGACCTGGGAAACCCCTCCAAGGACACAGGGAGGATATGCATTCTCCACACCCATCCCAGATAAGAGCCAAACTGTAAAACTAAGAGCTTTGGAGCAGCAGTATTTATTTATTTATTTATTTATTTATTTATTTACTGATATTTTTAAGAGCCCATTTTCAGTGCAGGACAGGGGAGAAAAGCTCCATAAACATAGAATATATAAAACAAATTAACTATGAAAATTAACACAAAAATACACAAATAGAAGATATCAACAATTAGTTAAAGCAGAAAGTGAAAATGAATGGTAGGTACAATTAAATGCAAACTTACAATTACAGAATAGGTAATAAAAGTTGTAAACGATTCTGTTGCAAGTGCAGTTAAGTAGTCTGCGGAGAGTTTATAGATTGTGTAAAATGAAATATGAATAAATACAAGTGGAAAATGGATGTCAGGTTATAGAAGAGGAAGTAACAGTAAAAGTACAGATCCAGTTAGCAGACAGGTGTTCTCACAAAGAAGTTTTGCAAGAAGAACGACAGTGTATGGTTCTAATTAGTACTGCACGGGATTTACGCTTTAGCTACCATGCAAGAGAAAGCAGCTGGCCTGAAGGTAGATTAGGCCTCTGAACATGTAATAGGTGTTGATTCTCAGATCTGTGAGACCTTTGGGGAAGATAGTGTGTGAATAATGAAATAAGAGCAGAACAGTCTGAAGGTCTGTAAATTATTTTATGTGGTGTAGTTAATTTTAGGTAGGTGAGAGATCGTGGGAATTGGAGTCAGTTCAGTGAATGTAGAGGTCTGCAGTGGTGAGTAGAATGTCTGGCATTTGTTGCAAACATGATTTTGTTATAATGGGTTTCATACTTTGATTATAGGGTGGAGAGCAGGTTAGTAAGTAGAGGGGCACCATATGTGACAGACGGAAATAGATAAGTGGTAGCAAGTGTTTGTTTAGTGGAAGGACTAAGAACATGTTTGTGTTTTAAAGAATGCCTAGCTTTTGGTGTATTTTGTTCATGTTGTGTTGTATGTACAGGTGGAATTTTAGGCTTTCATGTATTATTACACCTAGCATGACTTTGATTCTAGTATTGCTCTGGGAAAGTATAATGGATTGAGTTTTGTTTATGGGGGTATTTTTCTTGGGGTTAAATAAAATAAGTTTGGTTTTGTTAGGATTGAGAGACAGATGATTATTGCGTAACCAGGTCTCAACGGATGTAAAAGCAGACTGAGTAATCTATTGTAGATCTGCTGTACAGTCAGCAGAACATATGATAATAGAGCCATTTGCATATTGTATGAGGGACCCTGACAGAAAGAAGACTGAAAATTATTAATAAAGATGCTGAACAGGAGTGGTCCTAATATAGAGCCTTGGGGAACACCATTAGAGCTATGAAGATATGGAGATGAAGAGTTTTGCCATTTAACTGCCTGTTGTCTGAGTGACAGGTGCTGGAAACCCAGCTAAGAGAGAAGTTGAGTGACCAGTTTTTGAGAGTTGATTTAGATGAAGTGAATGAGAGACTATATCAAAAGCTTTTGATAAGTTGAGAAATAGGGTGGAGACAATTTTGCAAGAATCTCAGGCTTTGTTGACAGTGTCCATGAAGGATATTAAGGCAGCTGTGTTAATGTGAGCTGGTCTGAATCCATGGTGACTACAGGATAGGGTTTGGTTGTTCAGAATCAAGAAGTTGCATGTGTACACACTTTTCAAGGAACTAGGAGATAGGTGTCAGGATGGATATAGGATGATAGTTGGAGATATCGGTCAAGCTACTGCATTTGTGAAGGGGTAGAATAAAAGTTTTTTTCCACATTTTTTGGGACATATGATTTTTGGGTAGAACTGTTGATTAGTATATTAATAGGGTAGGCAATGGCTTCTGCAGCAAGTTTTAGATATTCTGTGGGTAGAGTATCTGCTGCATTAGAGCTAGGTTTTAGTTTGAGGAGTAGCCGTTTTATTGCAGAAGTTGGAATGGGATTAAGTGAGAATGTAGGTGAGGGTTGTTGGCTGGTTCATTGGGATGAAATGAAGTTGTAGCAGAAGGGGACAGGGAGGGAGGGGATAATGTAGCTAATACAGTATCATTTGTGTTAGAATGAGGTTGTGTAAAGTTTGCAATGATGTTTACTATAGAATTTATGAAGTGTGAGTTAAAGAGACTGGCTATTTGTTATGGTGTTTTGTCTGGATGTGGACATGGGTTGCTTTTTGTGCCTGGGTTTAGGAGTGATGTTATAGATGACCAGAATGTTTCGGGGTTCTGCTTATAGTTGCTTTGAAATTTGATGCAATAATGTTGTTTTTTGTCATTTATTACTTGTCTTTTTACCTGGTTATGGAGCTGTTTAAATCTCAATTGGTCTGAAGGATTTTTATTTTTGCCACCGTTCCCATGTTTTATTCCTAGTTAGAACAAGTTCTTTAGTAGGTTTAGTTAGCCATTGGTCATGGTTGGTTTCACCCTTTTTACTTGAAGCCCTGCTGTAGCTTCCATATTCTCCCAATATAACCCCAATAGGCCACAGAGATCAAAAAGCCATCACCTACTGCAAGTCCACAAACCTAAGCTACCAGCTGGTCAACTCCTATAGTCTTGGAACATAGCTAAACTTGGAATTGTCTCCCCCTAAACATCCACATTACCCAAAATACTGCTGCCTTTAAACTAGCCCTTCATAGTCACTTCACTCTACCTAGAACTGGAGCTGTGCAAAGCCTCTGCCTCCCATAACCTAGTTTTTATTTTTCTCACTTTTCACCTAGTATTTTCTCTAATCCACTTCTAGTCTACCCTTCTGTTCCTCACTAACTTTCCTCTCTCCAAACTACATTGTGCTCTTTTTGCCCCCTCACCTTCAAATAAACTCCAGCTCCATCTTTTTCTTATATCCTCTGCCCCCTAACCACTACATTCTGTGCATTCGTCATTTCTCTCAAAGCTTCATTCGTCACTATTACACAATTTTTTCAATGTTGTTTATGTTATCCATTCCATTATGTTATATGTAATGTCTACAATCAAGCTTATCTTGCATGTCTTGCATAACTATATGTACTACTTACAATCTAATTTATTATATTGTAATTGTATTGTATTAATCTTAGTTGTTGGAGCTTTTCTCCCCGGGCATCCACTGAAAATGGGCTCTGCTTGGCCCAGTGGACTATCCCGGTAAATAAATGCCAATAAATAAATAACAAAATCAATCAGTAAATCAATCAATCAATCAATCAATCAATCAATCAATCAATCAATCAATCATTAAATAAATAAAAATGTAGTATTGAAGTAATCCAGTGCTTTATCTAGAAGAATAACATTTAAGTTGTTCCAGTTCATATTTTTTAGTATATTGGTGAACGTGTGGGTTGAATCGGTTAGATTCCTTGTTTGTAATGCTGTTGCTTATGAAAGGAGGGAGCTGTTCTAGAAACAAAGGCTGTGAGGTGATCACTGATGGCATTTGGGAGAGTAGTATATATATTATGTAGTAACTACTGCATGCTGCCATCCATTTACACATTTGTTGTTAATTCCTTCAGCCTGCTCCTACACACAGCTCATATTCACCACTCTCCTCATTAGCATAGCATCCATCTATAATCCAATCAGCTTGGTTGTACCCGGATTTCCAGCATTCCCCTTGGTTTAATAAGGTTCTCTCTAAGATTTTCTGGGAATCGAATTCAGTTTTCTGCCAAACTCAGAGGATAATGAAAGATCAGTGTCATCTTGTCATAGAGCAGGAGCCCTCTTTGCTGCCACGCCCAGAGGATGATAGGAGATCAGTGTCTCTGTCACAGGACAGGAGCCCACACTTAATCACATTTAGTTCAATTTTGCAGTTCATATGGCTGAGAAATGAGAAGTTGCTTTGTTTAGAAATGTGAAAAAAACAAAAAACAAAAAACAAATCTGTTAATTAAGAAAAAAGCACATCACTGTAGCCAAGTGTGGAGATACCACTAGCACTAACAATGCAGAGCAAGACAAAGGGCCAATTTCTGGACACATTGTTTCCCATCCTGAAAAGCTGCTGCTTTTGTACAAGTCATTTTTCAGCCAGGACGTTCTCCATCTGCAGTATTATCCAGGCTTACTATGAATAATTTCTCCTTGATTAATTGACGCATAATTATTTGAACCTAAGACATCTATTACCTTGGGAGGTCACTATTCAAAACAGCAATAGTCCCAAGGCTGAAAAACACAAAAAGAAAGTTGCCCCCCTTCAATGTGGCAACAGCCCCCCACAGTCCTGAATTATATACATGCGTCAGCATCGCAAAAACTTCAGAAGAGGGAGACAGTAATAAAAACACAACACTCACCAACTCTCATTGCAAGATATCTTCTACTGATGACCTTCCGAGCATTCCTCAACTGGCCACCGCTGCATCTCCCATACTACTTACATCTCTTATACCGTGACTTCCCACAATGATTCACAGTGGAACATCACCTGGTAAGAATGTATTTATATTTAACACACCAAAATAATAAAAGTTTGCAGTATATGGTAGAAAATCATTCCATTCTAATGTTTGTGTATTACCACTCCAACAGAATAAAAGTTCACAATACAAGATGGAAAATTCCACTGTACCAGTGTATGTATATAACATGTTTGATAGAGTAACAACAGTTTACAATACACAATAAAAGGTCATATTGTGCTAGTGCATATAAAGCCAGTTTTTACATTGCTTTGTAACGTTCTACTTAGAGTAGTTTATCTGTATTAAATTAACCCCATTAATGTAAAGCATTCAGCTATACCTTGTTTCTCATCAACCTTGAGGGTTTTTTTTTTTATCAGTACCAACATGATGATCCTTGACTCTGTATTAATGCACAGTGAACAAATATTAGCTCCTCACTGAAATCTATATTTTCCACATCATATATGTGGCCTTTAATTCATACCCTATGGGCCATTCCTGGTCCTGGCACTAATGAAAGGTGTGACCCCAGTAAGACGTGGGCAGGCAGTTTTAGAGCAGACAGGTCCATATTCTAGTGTGCTGCACCAGAGTGGTAAGATTTTCCTTTCTTTAGAATTATGTTGCAGTTACCGAGTTTAGTTAACAGTGTAGTTAGCCACTAAATGCTGCAGAAGAAGATAAACATCCCTTATTGGAAGTGTTCAGCACTGGTAATGGACACTTGTGTGTGTGTGTGTGTGTGTGTGTGTGTGTGGGGGGTGGAGAGCTGCTTTTGTTTATGACTTTGACTGCTGTGTTGTAAGTCTTTGACTGACAAGGCGTAACGAGCAGTCAGTTTCATACTGTAATCACTTGTGGTTTATGAACTGCAGCTACAACTGCAACCAACACACACCACTGCCTGACTTATACATTATCATCTTGTCCTGATTGCCAGTTTCCGATTACTGTGTAATTTTATTCCCTTCAATGGCCTTAGCCCACCACACTAAGTTACACTGGACTCTTTAAATACTAAATTGCATTTAATGCTCACATCTGGGCTCACTGCAGAAGAAACAGAATTAAAAAGGCGAGATTGCTCTTGAGTGAGATTTATCAAACAGTATTCCTAGTGCAAGCCTGAAATGTGTTACTGCAGGAAAGTTGTAGCTCAGGATGCAGCTTACAAAAGTGTATTGTTTGTACTAAACTACATGCATTGTGCGTAGGATCTACGTATGGACACAATGCATGTATTCATTAGAGTGTGCGTTATACAAGAAGCACATTAAAATGAGGGCAGTCTTTCATGGGTGCATAAACAGACGTAACAAGAGTAGATCAAGTGTTCATTCACTCCGTGGATGCACACACAGTTAATGAAAAGTATGGCAGGACACAGAACAGAGGAAGTGAATAGAAGGATGATACTGGGAATATCGTGCACAGAAGTCTAACACACAATTTGAAGTGTTAGTGCAGGTATTCAGGAAGGAAGGTATCACTGCATGGAAAAGAGGAGCAAATCCATTTGTATATGTAAAACAGGAGCAGCATTGGTCATTCTGAGATAACTGATGTGACATGGACCACAACAGCACAACAGAACAAGAAAACCATACCTCTCAAGGGTACCTTATCATGAGGAACCTTCCTCATTTGGGGTCTTAAAAAGTTTCATGTTCCTCGAAGTTCCACATTGAAAGCATCTGTCACACATTTAGTGTTAGGGAGTTTTTTAACTGATGTCCATGATAAAGAGAACTGAATCATATTAACTCATCAAAATAACTTTTTTATAAGTCAAAATAGCATATTTTAACCATCATATGAGCTTCATCGGTTAAGTTATTAGTAAGCTGTTAGTAAGTGTTCCACATTTTGCCCATTTGTTCCACATTATAAGATGAAATGCTCCCCATTTTAGAGATGGACGGTTGTGAGCTATGAAGAGAACATGTTAGAAAGGATAGAGTGAAAAAGAAGTGCTCATAGTAGGCAAGAAACAACACCATAAATGAGAAAAGTCAAACACACAGCAGACGAGGATTACTAATATTTCCATACTGTAGCAGGATGATATATGTCAGATGGATTGTGCAGCAAACTGTACTGCAGATGCACACCAAAACAGCAGTAATTGTACAGAAATACAGCAAAGCACTGCAAAACAGCAGTAATTGTACAGAAATACTGCAAAGCACTGCAAAGCAGCAGTAATTGTACAGAAATACAGCAAAGCACAGCAAACCAGCAGTAATTGTACAGAAATACAGCAAAGCACTGCAAAACAGCAGTAATTGTACAGAAATACAGCAAAGCACTGCAAAGCAGCTGTAATTGTACAGAAATACAGCAAAGCACAGCAAAACAGCAGTAATTGTACAGAAATACAGCAAAGCACTGCAAAACAGCAGTAATTGTACAGAAATACAGCAAAGCACTGCAAAACAGCAGTAATTGTACAGAAATACAGCAAAGCACTGCAAAGGGTAAGCTGGACTTCTTGGTCATCACAATCCCGATTCTTTCTGGGATACTTTAAAGCGTATTTACTTCACTTCCTTATGTCATGCCTTGGGTCAGTCTGTACATATTAGAAACCTGTGCTCTTTCTTCTCATCTTCCTCACAAGCCAGTTTGTACCTTTCCAAAGACAAACGTACTGCTTCTGATAGGTTTTTTACTGTTACTGGTTCTGTATGATGGAACATTCTTCCACAGTACTTCAGGGGCTGCACCTCTATAAATCTTTTAGGATCTCCACGTAAGCCCCCCACCAGCTACATTCATGTGGCAGCACATCAGGAGAGGTATCATCCTTACAGGGCACAAGTAAGCATACGGTCACTCATATTGGTATGATTTATTATATTGCATGAGCATTAGGTAACTGCTAATTACTGACTGATAATACACACAAATTTAAAACATAACTGACTGGAACTCTGGGAGGTTGAGTGGTTAGCATTGCTACCTTATAGCACCTGGTTCTCCAGTTTGGTTCCACACGGACTTGCCATATCTTGCAGTGTCCATACATATTTTCTTTGGGGTCTCCAGTTTCTTCTCACATCCAATACACACATACATGCAGATAGCCAAACTAATGATCTTCCAACTTACCTGCAGGTATGTATATCCTTCAATGGACTGTATTTCTGTCCAGGATTTGCTCTATGCCTTTTGCCCACAGTTTGCTGGGATAGGCTATGTCTCTCCTATTACCTATAATAGGATAAAGTGCATAGGTTCATAGGTATACTTTCTAGGCCAGTGATATGTGAGAAACTAAAGAAGTCTAGCCTTACTTTCTTGTGTTTTTTAGCCCTTATATTCTGCATACAAATAACTCACAGATGGGCTGAACAAGGCTATATTGGGATATTTACATGTTTTTCCTATAAATGAGGGATAGGGATGCTAAACCAGGGATGAATTTGTAGTTACCCACCCTATTCATTCAAATTACATTTGACTAGAGTAAAAGAAGTGTTTTGCATTATGTAGAGTGGAGAACAGTTCCATTGACTTGATATTCTCTGTGACACAAATGTATCCAGTCAACATGTTCTATTTATTTTGCAAAAGAGATTCAGATCCCTTTGTGGGTGGCTATGATACCATTGAACTTGTGAATGTATAATATGTCTGACAGGATAGATTCTATTTGCAAAGAAAAGACTGACTGTCAGTAGCCTGTATGATACTTAACAGCGATATATGAATTTGAGATGGCCTGCATAGATTTTATAATTTAGGACCTTGACTTTTTTAGTGAGAAAACATTGTGGTTGTTCCATTTGTGATAAGTGTTTGGATAGGTACTTACTGAAAGGGGCAATCAGTGAATGGCCTAATGAAGGCAGAGTACAGTGGAACAATTACATTATTGGATTTGGATGCAATAGCTTTAGATATAAGCTGTGCAATGAAAATGGACTTCCTTACACAAGTGTTATCAATGTGATAGTTATAAGGAGAGTATGTTTGCTGAAGGATACAATTATACACTTTTTGGCATTTCATTTTCGTCCATGGTTTTGACACCATCTATTTATTTGGAAAAGGGCCTCTTGGAAGATCTTGATGTCCTCTGTGGACTTTATGATGGTACCAAGTTTGCAGTCATTTGCATACTTGGTCAGCCACAAATCTTTAGCATTAGCTTTGACCTTCAATTGGCAAGGAGAAATAGCCTAAGGACTGAACCCTGAGGTACACCACTTCTAACAGGTCTTTTGAAAGAGGTGCACCCACCCACCCTAACTTCCTGGCTTCTATGTGAGAGGCAATTTGCTATCCAATAAGTTAAGTAGTTTCTTACATTTAGCCATGAGAGTTTAACTATGGTACCCAAGTGTGGGGTGATGTTGAACACTTATTGAAGTCTAGATAATTGGTGTGAACTGTTTTGCCCTCATTCATTACTTCAGTAACTTGTTTTGAAGAAGTCAACCCGGTTAAACAGGGAGGACCTGCCCTTGATTAATCCAGACTGCTGGGTCAGGGGTCTGTAGGTTACCTATGTCCTTATATTAATTCCATAATGATCATTTCCACAGGCTTATAGACAAGACTGCTCAGGTGTCCTGGGTCTATAATTACACAATGGACCATGAGCAAATAAAATTGTAAATGGACATCCATCCAGATAGAAAACTTCTGAAAAGATTCCTGAAACTGAAATAAATTAGCTCTGATAGTGTCAGGAAGCATTTCTGAAACTGTCTGCCTGAAGTTCTCTTTATTTATTCAGCAAATCACAGTCAACAAGGCATCAAAGGGCAACAGAATGTGCTCTTTCTGTTTTGCTCACATGCAGTGGTATATTCACTGTGCACCCCTGGTGCTATGAGTATATCTCAACCCTTTTTCATTTTTGATTTTTTTTTTCAGGTTATGGTTGAAAAAGGCTTAATAGGATCAATGCACTTTTCAGTTTGTTAAAATAAATAAATATCATCAAATGATAGACATACACCAGCACGCAGGTAAGAACAGAAGTCGGTGACACTCAGACAGCACTTTATACATGAAGTAACACTACAGATGTGACACATAGAGAATGGCCAGGTAGAACTGACAGACAGACACATGTGGATGGAAAGCAAATAGTATTCAGTAAATGAAAAAATGCACATTTGGATTTGATAAAATGCTTAATATTTGCAATCTTGTAAGAGTGCATAATGGGGGCAAACTGGAAAGTACAGACCATAAGAAAACAACATAACAAATGTTGTCCTATCCTCACACATGAAAATTCTCAAAGCAGCACTGAGGAAAAGCAACCTAGGACAGTAAGTGATTTAAAAATGGCATTGTTCAAAAGTACAATGTACAAAATGTATGTACTTGAAACAGTTGGATGATAGCATTGTGACACAACAGTGCAGGCAGGGCTATATGCTGCAGGCACCAGTTGCATTATTGTAACAAATCACTGTGGAGAACAGTGTCACCATAGTAATATGTAGATGTAGTGGATAAGTGATGTGTGGAGTTGAAAACGACTCTATCCTCCTGATTAAGTAGCAAGTGTAAAGGTAGAAGGCTTGTTTGGAGATGAAACAGATTATAATGGGGGTCAAAATTTCTATTGGCCTGAGCTGTAAAGGATGTACAGGGTGGATATATGTTAGAAAAAGGGTAGCCATTGCAGCCCAAAGGTAAATATTATGAAGAAGTGTTGATCTGAAAAGTGCAGTATCACTGTGTTTTTTTTTCAGAAACCTGTGCGTACAAATCTCATCCAAACAAGTACTGTGATTAAAAGATATCTAATTTAGCATAAGATAATAGCATGACTATGTTTCAAAGCCCAGGATGCACTGCTAAAAAAAAAAAAAGAATTTCGACATTTAAATCCCTAGTATAAGCAGACTTGTTTTTAATAAAAGTTTATTCTAAAAAGAATGACTTTCTATGGAATGAATATTTAGTCATACTAAGGAGCTTACAAAGTGAAAGGAAACTGCTTGTACACTTCAGGTTTGAGAACTACAATATAAGAAAAAGGTTTGCCAAAAACTGTAGGCAGGTGTATGAAGCTAAACAGCAAGATGATGAAAGATGTTTATGGACAGGAGCTTGAAAGTTTTTCATAGATTTTAATTTTAACCAAGGAAAGGTTGTATATTTCCTAAATATTATTGTAATAAATGAGGAGAGGGACAATGTGAGATACTACAGAAGGCTAAATTCATGCTATTTTTGTGGTGGCTTTGAACATTTTATAAAGGACTGTCCAAAAGATGCTTGTTTTTTAGTTTGGAGAGAAAGGACACTGACAAAAATGTAATGTTGATGGCATAGCCGGCCTTAGGCATAGGCCAACTAGGCGGCCGTCTAGGGTGCTGCTCTAGCAGGGGCACTTTTCCAGTATTTATTTGGGGTAGGTACACTAGGATGGGGGTGCCAGTTGATGTGGTGGGAGCTCCATGGAGCCCTTTTCCCTGGGGCACCAGCTGACCTAAGGCCGCTCCTGGTTGATGGACATTTTTGGTTTGACTACCCATTTTTTGATATTTAAGTGATAGGAAAAAGATGCAAAAATTACAGAATTAAGGATGGAAAAACTGGATGAGAAATAATGTATAATAAATGAAAATACAGACAGGGAACAGGAGGAAATCTCAAAATGGGACCCTAGCCCTAAGCAGTATCCTGTCTCCACCAAGAATGTTACCACAACACCAACAAAAAAAATAATTGACTTCAACAATTGGCTTTGTTTCTGCTGTCATTCCAAGGGGATCCAGTATCTGTCTGCTTGGGATAACATGGTTGACAGGCCTCAATGCTTTGCAAGAGATGGCCTTCCCGTGTCACTCTGGGGTTTCAGATCCTGGCCAAGGCTCTCCCCCATTATGCCTTTTTAGGCAATATCCCAAAGACAAATCTTCCAACATAAAAGATCTGTCAAAAAGCAAATTGAAGGTCATGCTGCTTACCGCTAGGAGCCTTAACCTGAAAATGTGCTCACTGGAGGCCCTCCTTGCACTGGAAGATGCTGATGTCTGTGCGGTCACAAAACATGGTTCATGGATGTGGAGACCACCCCTGCCTTACCAGGCTTTACCTCATTCCACACATTCTGACCCCAAAACGAGGTTGGAAAGACTAAGGGTGGTGGAGTCTCTATCTTCATTAAGGACAGGCACACCACTAAACTGGTTTGCCAGCATAATGCACTGGAACTACTCCAAGTGCAACTGACAGTTGGCAAGACACCCATCCAAGTTATAGCCAGCTATAGACCCCCTCCATGACTCAGGACACCCACACCTCTTACCTGGATCTACTTGACCCATCAAGATACTCCCTAGCACCCTGATCCTTGGTAACTTCAACTACTCCACCATAGACTGGGTGAACTATTCCTGAACTAATGCACTCACTCAATGATTCCTTGACTTCATCAATTATAACACACTAGACAAGCTCGTCTCATCACCCACAAGGGGAGATAACATTATGGACTTGGTTCTCACCAACATGGGTGACCACTGCACCACTCCCATAGTATGTTCTTCCCTGGTGAGATCAGATCATCGGACTGTCTTGCTCAAAGTTTCTATCCCAGCCAACCACCCCCCAGCCATAATCAAGCTGAAAAACTTCTCAAAAGCTGACTACAACCTCCTAAGGGAGGTTATCTGTAGCTTCATACCACCATCCCCCTCAGAGGATGCAGACAACTATGCTGAATGGTACAACAATGCATTATACACGCACCTGTACAACTGCATGGACTCAGCCATACCCAACATAACTAAAACCTGCTCCTCAAGGAAACATAAAACCTTTTGGTGGACATCCCCTATCAACAGGCTTTACAACTAAAGGAAGAAACTGTTGTCCAAGGGTAAAAAGGAACAGATTCCAAATTGTAAAAACTCCCTCCTTAGCCTGAACAAGCAAATTAGGTCACTAGTGAAAACTTCCAAAGCCAATTATGAATCAAAACTAGCCTCCAAAACAAAGGGAAACCGCAAAGCCTTCTTCAGTTACATCAGGAGCTTCCATGGCAAAGACTAGGCTTGTTCCGAATTAGTACTTAACAGTATCACTTACACCGATCCTGTTCTTTTAGCCAACCTGCTAGCAGATAGGTTCAGTGCAAACTTCACCCCCTGTCCTCCCCAAGGACCTTTCAACATCCCCAGTACTTGTCCTGCATCTCACATCTCCATAGATCAGGTGATAAAGGCCCTATCCAAGGCAAAGAACACAGCTCCCATGGGGACCTGATAGTATCCAGACTATTTTCTGCACCATCTCCAGCAAGAACTGGCTTTGCCATTGAGCACCCTATTCAACCACAGCCTAAGTACAGACTTCATTCCAGCAGAGTGGAGAACTGCCATTGTCATCCCCTTGTACAAAGGTGGTGCCACTACTGACCCTGGAAACTATCACCCCATTAGCTTGACAAGTCTGATCTATAAAGCCATAGAGTGTATTATTATGGATCTCATAAACAAGGACATAGGCAATTTCCAAGCACTTGACACCACACAGTTTGGATTCATCAAGGGCAGATCCTGCCTGTTGAACCTGTTTGACATCTTTGAGACTATCACCAAGGTCCTGAATGAGGGAAAGTTAGTACTTATAGCTTAACTTGATCTGGCCAAGGCCTTTGACACAATCCCCCACTTGGGCATCATCAAAAAGCTAACACAACTTGGTGTAAATCCCTATCTCATCAGGTGGGTGGCCAACTGGCTCACTGACAGGACCCTCAAGGTCAAAATAGGTACCTCCACCTCCGATGGCAGACTTGTCAGTAGTGGAGTTCTCCAGGGATCTGTCCTGGGATTCCCTGCTGTTTGGCATCTTCTTTTCAGAGGTCCAGGCAAAGACAAAAGGCCTGTGGCTGACCAAATTTGCAGATGACTGTAAGTTGGGTACTGTCATTGACTCCCCAAATGATGTTAACATTCTGCAAGAGGGTCTCACAGCAACTAATGACTGGTGCCAAAGTCATGGCCTCAGGCTAAAAGCAAAAGAATATATCATCATACCATTTGGCAAAAACATGGCCCCTACTAATTGCCACATCAACAGCGACCCCCTAAACACACAACCTGTGGTGAGAGAAGTGGGTACTCAGGTTGATAACAATCTCACACTCGACCATCATGTAACAGCAGTGGTCAGAAAAGCCTTTTACTTGGTTCATCTCATAAGTAAAGGGACTGCATCCAGAAAAAAAGGAGGTTATTACCTCTCTATACTCCTCCCTCATTAGACCAATAATTAAATATAATACCCTGTTTGATATGTACCTCTCCAAACATCTGCATCAACTGGAAAGACCACAGAAATACCTCACCAAGAGAATC